>NC_092336.1:628165000-628495000 GCF_046630445.1 Rutidosis leptorrhynchoides | reverse complement strand
ACACTTTAAAAGTTTCATTAGGTTACCAATATTCTCCAAACTCCATGAACCAAAGAAAATAGTATCGTCTGCATATTGAAGATGTGAAACATTGATTTTGTCACGCCCAACTTCCACCCCACTGAAAAGGTTATTCGGAACCGCATTTTTTGCTAACCAATTGAGACCCTCCGCGGCAATAATGAACAAAAATGGGGAGAGGGGGTCACCTTGCCTAACAACCCTTTGAAGTTTAAACTCTTTAGTAGGTGAACCATTAACTAAAACGGAAATAGAAGCACTTTTTAGACACGATGAAATCCAATTCCGTTATTTGTTCCCAAAACCCATTAAAGCCATCATTTTATCTAAAAAATCCCAATTAAGACTATCAAACGTCCTCTCTTTTAGATTCGAGAATCGGGCCGGAAATAAGTTATGACGGGATACTGTTAACGGCAACTTAAAAAAGGTCGCGCCCTACATTTTTTTTATCTCCGTTTTAATGTTTGTCATGGTTTAATTTTCTTCTCTAGTGTTTATTGCTGTGATCTTTGTTTTAAGCATGTTTCCTTGTTAGATACTCTTGGTTTAGATGGTTTGATCGGTTTGTTGAGCGAGGTTCAGTTATAGATAGTTTATTTTTATGTTTTTTGTATTTCTGTAGCTTTCTAGGTTTGAACCTCTACCATGATCCCCACTTTTGTATCCTCCGTTTGTTGATGTTTTCCTTTTTAAAAACTTCAAGTAAAAAAACACATAGTTTATGAAATGTCATTATATACTTTTTATTACTTTAAAGGTTTACTCTTTATTTTTTTACTTCTTTTTATATCCATAAAGTAAATGTATAAAAGTATTTTATCATATTATTAATTTTTTTTTTTTTAGATTGGACTGTTAATTTACAACAACATAAAAAATGTAGATTATTAAATTGAGAACGAAGAGTAATTTTTAGTAGAAACCAAATCGAACCTTAGATGACAAAATAGGCGGTGGGCTGCACTTGCATCACACGCAAGTAATTTATTGGATCTCAGTAATAAAAGTCCATGTCCGTTTAGGGTTTCATTTTTCATCCTTTTTTTTCCCATTCCTCTTTTATTCGGCAAAACAATAACAATAAATAAACGTGAACCCCAATTCGATAATAATAGTCCAATTTGATTATACTCTGGTTTAAGCCCAATCCGATCCTCGTTCTCCAACAAACCTTTCTGGATCACTTCAATTGCAGGCTGCTGCGACCTGGATCTCATCGCTGTTTCATCAATTTCAGCCATCACGGTATATATATACCACATTTACATACGCATATGTGTACAGTGTCTATATTATAAACCCTAACCCTAGCTTTAAGTTTAAATTTATAATCTTAATTTCATTTATTCTTATTTGATTAATTGACATAATAACTAGTTCCGTATACGAATCGAAAGCATAATTTGTCAATGAAGAAACCCTAGATCTGATTTTTGATATTTCAAAATTTGATCTTTGACCCTCTGATGTACTTGTTTACTTTTTGGTTGTCAAGATCACAAGCTCATAGCTTTTATACATTAGACAGTTCTGAATATATGATGAAACTTGATTTTTTATAAATCAAATTAATTTGATAAATGTTAAAGCACATTTTTTTCGTATAAACTAAACTCATGTGACAATTATTGTAAGAAATTTATTTTATTTATAAATTATAAGATGCCCTTTGAAGTTTGAAGTTTGAAGTTTGAAGCTTGAAGTTTGGAGTAATTAAACTAGGATGAAGACATTATTTTTTTATATTTTGTTCTCTACATGTTGAACCTGCCTCGGTATTTTCACTTGAATCATAAAGTTTGATATAGAATATAGATAATGCTCATATCGTTTCGCCTCTATAACAAGAAAATTTGCTAACTTTGAACTAATATATAGAGCATAATAATGCTTATTGCAAACTTGAGTCATATAATGATATAAAAGTTGGTAATTTTTATTTTATCAAAATTTGTGATGATAGACTATTGTTTAATCTTTGGAAAGCTGGTTACAAGTTTGAACTCTATGCTGTTTTAAGTGAACATAAGTATGATAGGCTATAATTTGTTATTCATATTCTGTTTGTATGTTACTTTTTGTTGAGATTTGTTTAAATACCAATTTGCGTTGCTTCTTTTATTTGAACGCAGGTCTTTGGAACACATGGATACTAGTCCTATTGAAACTAACGCACTGGTTAACGTAGAGATGCAACCAGAGTATTTCGACACACCAATGAATGATGTAGAGACACAACCTACCAGACGTAGGAAAAAGAAGTCTACTGTTTGGGAACATTTCACTATTGAAAACGTCGGTGCAGGAGTTAGAAGGGCTGTTTGTAAGGAATGCTTTCAATCATTTGCTTATAGTACGGGTTCGAAAGTTGCTGGTACAAGTCACCTCAAACGTCACATCGCTAAAGGAGGTTGCCCTGTTTTTCTTCATAACCAGGACCACAACCCGTCGACCCCATTTAGTGCGCCAACAAATAAGGCTGCTAACTCTGGGGGTTCCATCAGTAATACACCTAAACGGCGTTACAGAACGCCGGCTGTTTCTTACTCAGATTTCGAGCCTGACAGGTGTCGCCAAGAGATGGCTCAAATGATCATACAACATGACTATCCACTTCATATGGCTGAACACACTGGATTCATGGCGTTTGTGCATAACCTTCAGCCAAATTTCAACATGGTTAACTTCGATACGGTTCAAGGTGATTGTGTGGCTACTTATCTTAGTGAAAAACAAACTATCCAGAAGCTGATTGATGGTATGCCGGGTCGAATTTGCCTTACACTTGACCTATGGAGCTCCTACCATACAACGGGCTATGTTTTTGTTACGGGTCAGTTCATTGATAGTGAGTGGAAGATACACAAAAAGCTATTGAATGTTGTGATGGAACCGTATCCCGAATCAGATTCGGCTTTCAGCCATGCGGTATCGACCTGTTTGTCTGATTGGAACATGGAGGGAAGGTTATTTTCGCTCACAATTAATCAGCCTTTGAGCGAAACCGGGATTAATAGTCTCAGAGGTTTACTTTCTGTGAAGAACCCGAACATTCTTGATGGTCAGCTGTTGCTTACTAATTGCTTTGCTCGATCTTTAAGCTGCGTTGCTCAAGAAGTACTCAAATCGGGTGAAGAAACAGTTAAGAAAGTCAGAGACTGCGTGAAGTATGTGAAAACATCAGAATCGTTAGAGGAGAAATTTGTTGCACTTAAGCAACAACTTCAAGTAATCAGTACTAAAACTTTATCGCTTGATGATCATACTCAATGGAATACAACTTATGAAATGTTACTAGCAGCTTCCGAGTTAAAAGAAGTGTTTTCTTGCTTAGATACTTTAGACCCTGATTACAGTAAAGGGCCAAATGGTGAAGAGTGGAAATTAGTGGACACCCTTTGCACATATTTGAAGCTACTTTTTAATACTGCAAGTCTGCTTACATCATCAACTGTACCCACAGCTAATACGTTCTTTCATGAAGCATGGAAGCTTCAATTGGAACTAACGCGTGCATCTACAAGTGAAGATCAGACAATTAGCATGTTAACCAAGCCGATTCATGAAAGTTTTGATAAGTATTGGAAAAGCTGTTGTTTGATGTTATCCATCGCAGTGGTTATGGACCCACGGTTCAAGATGAAGCTAGTTGAGTTCAGTTTCACAAAGATTTATGGTGATGAGGCTGCATCGTTTTTAAAGATTGTCGATGAAGGGATTCACGAGCTTTTTCTAGAGTACGTTGCACTTCCATTGCAACTCACGCCTGCTTTTGTCGATGTAGTAAATGGTGAATCGGGAGATGTGAAACAAGATGATGATGGTAGAGGACTGAATAACGGGTTGGGGCTTACGGATTTTGATGTTTATATAATGGAAAGTACAAGTCAACAGTCAAAGTCAGAGCTGGATCAGTATTTGGATGAGTCTCTTTTGCCTAGGAGTCATGAGTTTGATGTTATGAAATGGTGGAAACTGCACAAGGTTAAGTACCCGACGTTATCAAAGATGGCTCATGATATATTGACGGCTCCTGTGTCGACTGTTTTTGGTGATGCGGTTTTTGATACGGGTGCTAAAGAGATGGATCGTTATAGATGTTCGTTGAGGCCTGATACTGTAGAAGCACTTTTCTGTGCTAAGGACTGGATGCATAATGAACCTGTGGAGACTGATGACTCTGTTGTGAAGATGGAGTTTCCTATTTAGTTTTCAGTTTGGTACTAAAAAAAGGTCGTGTTTATGTTTAGAGTTTGTTGATTTGTGCATGATTAGGTTCGAGTAGAGGAGTATGAGTTTAGTTGTATTTTCACTATTGCATACTTGGGTTGTTGCACCCTTGACATTTGTGATTTGGATTATTATTATTATTATTAAGCTAATTGATTCTTAGTCTACCAATGAAATAAAGTATTCTTATTTGATTGAAGTTACAGCTTAGAATAACCTTAGTTGATTTGATTCAATTATGATACAAAGAAGAAAAAGGAACGAATAATCGTTGTATGATGAAAATAGAATAACCGCCTATTTTTTTTGTTGTTTACTTAGAGAGTATAGACTATACAATCAACTATAAAAAAAATTGTTTATCAATTCAATTTTTCATTTTAAAAGAAAGATAGATGGAAAATGGGATAAGGATTTTTGTTGAGAACTCTAAAACTGGCCTAGAAAGCAATTTGAGAATTCTTGCTTTGGTGTGAAATGTGTTTATTTCTAGTGCACCCTTGTTATGGTTGCAATTGGCAAAACTAATAAGTTTTTATTATGCTACTACATTCTTAGACGATTCCTAACGCAGCCACAAAAGTGGTGTTGGATCCGAATTGGCAGCCAATCCACGGCTGCAGACGGCCTAATCCGGCGTGGGTTGGTGGCGTTTTTGCTGGTGTCGTTGGATTCCGATGGAAAAGGCAATGAGTGTTTGAGCCATGTGGCATTTTTGATTGGGCACTGTTTTTTTTATCTGTTGAACATAAAAAGGGAAAAAAAAAGTCAATCCTGTTATAAAAGTAATAATTGGATGATAATTTTATTATTATTATAGATATTGCATAGTATATTTTTTTGAGTATAAATAGGTGTGTTGAGTTAGAGTTTATTGTATGTATTTTTTGGTTAACAAAAACACTCTCTCTCTAGATTCCAAATGCCACCAAACTCTCATTGTACATTTTTCTATAAATAAAAAACCAATTACTCATATCTTTTGTTCAACCTTTGTTTTCTCCGTTTTACAGTATCTCTATCTCTATATACCTTCTACAGTCAAGAACCACTAAAGGTAGTTATAAGCCTACTGAATTATAACACGTTATCAGCACGATTATCTCAACATTTATACTAAATATGGTTGGCTCTGCCATCTAACTAATATATGGTCGGTTATACCACCTAAATGATATATGGTCGACACTGTCACCTAATTTACATTTATGTTATCTAACATTTATTTATGTATACTAACATTTACATTTATGTTATCTAACATTTATTTATGTATACTAACATTTACAGTTATGTTCACTAACATTTATATTTATGTTATTTAAGTTATATATGGTCGGTTATACCACCTGAATTATATTTTCTGTAATCTAACTCTTATTAACTTCACTAACATTTATATTTATGTTAATAAGACCTCATGATTGTACGCAACACGTCATTTGACAACACGGTACTTTATGTACGCAACACGTCATTTGACAACACGGTACCATGGGTCGAGATTAATTCCGATCAATACGAATACGATGGGGTCTTTATATGTTATCTAACATTTATGATTACTTATGCAATTAATCATTATTTATTTCATGCATACTAATGTTTATTCTTAAATTTATAATCTTAAAAGTTAAAATACAAAAAGTAGTTTGTATTTTTATTAAAAGTAAATCTTAAAAGTTAAAATAAGAAAAAGTAGTTTGTACTTTTATTAAAAGTAAATCTTAAAGGTTAAAATACAAAAAGTAGTTTGTATTTTTATTAAAAGTAAATCTTAAAAGTTAAAATAAAAAAAGTAGTTTGTATTTTTATTAAAAGTAAATCTTAAAAGTTAAAAAAAGAGATACAAAACACACATACACAAAATGCTATTTTTCTTTCTCATTTTCAAGTAACCAAAATACTTGAAATCTATAATTGGGTTCGGTTTTGGTGGAAATAAGGAAGAAGAAAAGATCCGTTAAGTAGAAGGTATAGATCGAAGCAAGGTTGGAACTTTGGGTGTCTACCGTTTAGAGGAACTCTTCTTTGAGTTTTCAAATTCGATTTTCAAAAGGCTACAAAGGTTGTATTCTAATCTTCTCTCGTTCGATTTCGTTAATTTGTTTTGTTTACTAAAGTTTTGTACAATGATCCGTGAAAGAGTATGATTTTATAAAGTTTTAAAAAAATGCTTCCGCTCGCTTTGAATTAGTATCATACTCCAATAGGTATTTGGTTCAATATCTAAACAAATTTGATTTACATAATCCATTTTCTTAAAAGAATTCACACTATTTATTTTATGATGAGAGATTATATGTGTTAATTAAGATGAAAGAGAAGTATAAAGAAAAGAAACACTGCATATATACTTATAAACAAACCAAATAAAAAGGGTACACAAACAAAGCATAGTAATGTAAAACTATTTTCTAATGCCTAATTGTCTAATAATAAAAGGAACACTAACTTGTCTAATAAAAGGGACTCTGATTTGGCGGTACAGAGCCAAACCTTCTAACCTTGAAGATAATGTTTAAATCTTAGAAATGAGACGAAGATTGTTTCAAAGAATGAGAAAGATTGCTCGGTGTAATTGTCTTTCAAAAATAGAAAAAATAAGTAAGGTTTTGAGCAAATATTTTATTGGTTTCGCTTTTAATGTCTCTTCACTAAATATGTCATTGAGTATCACAGTATCATACAAACTGATACCTCCTCCCAAAAAAAAAGGAGATTATAATAAAATAAGATAAAATAAAAAAATATTCCTACTTTGATATTCTGTGGTGACCTGGAAATAGTAATGGGTTTAGAGATAATAAGTTGGTTAACTATGTGAATGAACAAACTCAACTTAATTCTATACTAACTGATAATGTGCTTACTGAAAGGAAGGCCTGGCAAAATAAAAAAATTAGTAATTGAAAGGTATTTAGACTACATAGCATCGTGTAAATTTTTATGTTGAATGGTTGTCGGTGACAATCACTAGAGAAAAAAGGAAGACCAATTATTTAGGACTTGTAGACAAAAAAGATTTGAACAATTAGAAAATCATCATGATTGATTCGAGTAGAAATGAAATATTTGGAAAATGTTACATAGTTAGAGTTGAACTTCGTTTAGATTTTATATTTATTTTACTATTTATCTATCATAACTAGTAAAAATAAGACAAGACTCATACTGTTAAACTTTGAAACAAAAATTACTAACCATAACCACAAAAATTAACACAGAATAATAATATCTATCATAACTAGTAAAAATAAGACAAGACTCATACTGTTTCTTTGCCTAACTTTCAATTAAACAAAAAGATCTCTATGATGCATAAACTTCGAATCCTTGCCTCATCACCTGTTTCCATTCCCCAATACTAAAACAAAACTTCAAATGAGATTTGACCAAGGAGAGTCAAAGTCAAATATTTGAGCGTTTTAACTTTCGGGCTTAAATACAGTGGTGATAGTTGTGGTTAATTTTTCATCGGTGTCCTTGAAAATACCTGAAGTGTAGATCCATTTTTCAAATCGTTATATGATGTGTATTCTGTTAATGATAATTTACAACCTGCAGTGTTACACCCATGGAGTCTTACCACATCTGTATACACGATTTAGGTTATGTCCTTTTTGACCGCAAATCAGTTTTTTTTTTTTTTATAAAGGATGATGGCTTAAAATAGCACGATACTACTGATTTACATAATATGAATCATAGTATATGATACTGAAATCAAAATGTATATAGTTATGAACTTATGATGATTGGTTAGAAAATGAATGTATCTTACAGTTAGATTTTTGTAGCATGTTACTATAAGCAGTAATCGCAGTAACAATAAAGCTTACTTTAGTATATTTTCAATAAAAATAAAAATGGAACATTGCAGCACCACAAGTTCTATTCATATAAGGTATTTTACCTTCTTTACTGCTTATACCATGTGGAAGTCATAAATATTTTCACTTACTACTTGATTTTGGCCAAGAGCCAAATATTTTCCACCGTAGAACATTGGTTGTGCAGTGTATGTTCCAATTGTATCACCACAACACAATAAAATGTTTTTTCAAAGAAAGATGGTAATATATTTTGAATATAAAACATCTTCAATCATAAGATATACTGAACCCATGATGGGTGATATTTTTACAGCACGTTTTGCTGATTGTCATTTTAATAAAACATTGTTCCCTAGATTAGGGGGGTGAAGTAAAAAAAAAATAATAAAATGATGCTTCATGATGTGAACATCAATTAAGGTATATTGAACTCGCACAAAAGAATGTGAAACGAAAGTTCAAAAAATAATGCATATGCAAGAACTTGCAAATTAATTACTTTATGCATTTACAGATATAAAAAAAAAGGTGACTAAATCATATATACCAGCGATAAATGCTTCAGCTCGAACTGAAATTCCAAAAGCTGGCAATAATGTCACTGTTGAGTCTTTGCCACGCATCAAACGTGGAAGATCAATTGGTTCCGAAGATAAAAATCCTCGAAAAAGAAAATCAGCTGATAATGAGGTAAAAGAAAGTGTTCAAGAAGAACCACAAATCAATATTCCTTCTGCAGAGGATATTGATAAATGTAAATACTAAAATTGCGATAAATTATGCAATATTATGGAACCGAAATGAAATTAAAATTTCTATGAGATATTTTCATATAATGTTGCATATGACATCATGAATGATGATGATGATCCAGAACCAAAATCTGTCATGGAATGTCAAAATAGACATGATTGGGATCATTGGAAAGGAGCAATACGAGCTGAATTTGAATCACTCAATAAAAGAAAAGTTTTCGGATCTATCATTCTCACACCTAAAGATGTGAAACCTGTGGGATATAGATGGGTTTTTGTGCGAAAAAGAAATGAGAAAAATGAAGTTACAAGGTATAAAGCTAGACTTGTAGCTCAAGGTTTTTCTCAAAGACCGGGAATTGATTATGAGGAAACTTATTCTCCTGTTATGGATGCAATTACTTTTAGATACTTAATCAGCCTGGCAGTTTCTGAAAATTTAGAAATGCATCTCATGGATGTTGTGACTGCTTATCTTTATGGATCACTTGATAGTGATATATATATGAAGATACCTGAAGGATTTAAGGTATCAGAAGCAACCAATGCAAAACCCAAAGAAATGTACTCAATCAAGTTACAAAGGTCTTTATATGGGTTGAAACAATCGGGTCGCATGTGGTATAAACGATTAAGTGATTACTTGATAAGCAAAGGGTATACCAATAATCTTAGTTGCCCATGTGTTTTCATTAAGAAAACAACATCCGGATATGTGATCATAGCTGTTTATGTTGATGATCTTAATATCATAGGTACAAATAAAGAGATCCATGAAGCCATTCAACTTCTAAAGAAAGAATTTGAAATGAAAGATCTCGGAAAAACCAAGTATTGCCTTGGTTTACAAATTGAACATATGCCTAATGGTTTACTTGTACATCAAACAACATATACTGAAAAGTTTTTAAAACGTTTTAATATGGACAAGGCAAAACCATTAAGTACTCCTATGGTTGTTAGATCACTTAATGTTGACACTGATCCATTTCGTCCCTGTGAAGATCATGAAGATATCCTGGGACCAGAAGTACCATATCTTAGTGCAATTGGAGCTCTTATGTATCTTACAAATTGTACAAGACCTGACATTTCTTTTGCAGTTAATTTGTTGGCAAGGTTCAGCTCAGCTCCTACCAAAAGACACTGGAATGGTATCAAACACATATTTCGATACCTTCGAGGAACTACTGATTTAGGATTATTTTATTCTAACGAATCAAAACAAGATTTGGTTGGTTATGCAGATGCAGGTTATTTATCTGATCCACATAAAGCTAAATCTCAAAATGGATATGTATTCCTAAATGGAGGTACCGCAATATCATGGCGTTCTCAAAAACAAACACTTGTTGCAACATCATCAAATCATGCCGAAGTAATTGCATTACATGAAGCCAGTCGGGAATGTTTTTTGTTGAGATCAATGACACAACTCATTACTGATTCTTGTGGACTAGAACGCAATAAAAGTTCAACAACTATCTATGAAGATAATGTAGCTTGCATAACACAGATGAAAGAAGGGTATATCAAAAGTGACCGAACAAAACACATACCCCCTAGATTCTTCTCATACACTCAAAATCTCATTAAGGACAACCAGATTGAAATGAGATATGTTCAGTCCAGCAAAAACTCTGCTGACCTTTTCACCAAAGCACTTCCAACTGCTATTTTCAGAACACACGTTCATAATATTGGCATGAGGCATGTTCAGAAGATGTAACAACTCAGGCGTTGCCTACTTGAGGGGGAGTCAACTCTATGCTGCACTCTTTTTCCCTTAGCTAAAGTTTTATCCCAAAGGGTTTTCTTTAGCAAGGTTTTTAACGAGGCAGTACTAGTTATTCACTAATAAAATTATCATCCAAGGGGGAGTGTTATAAAAGTAATAATTGGATGATAATTTTATTATTATTATAGATATTGCATAGTATATTTTTTTGAGTATAAATAGGTGTGTTGAGTTAGAGTTTATTGTATGTATTTTTTGGTTAACAAAAACACTCTCTCTCTAGATTCCAAATGCCACCAAACTCTCATTGTACATTTTTCTATAAATAAAAAACCAATTACTCATATCTTTTGTTCAACCTTTGTTTTCTCCGTTTTACAGTATCTCTATCTCTATATACCTTCTACAGTCAAGAACCACTAAAGGTAGTTATAAGCCTACTGAATTATAACAAATCCAATATTATTTTTCCTATATATACCATCTTTGTTTACTCTATTTTTACACATATATCATCTTCTTTACTCCTTTCAATTTACAATTATATTAAATATTCGCTATGGATAAAACATACAAAATGTTTGAGTTCCTTTTTTATGACGATTCCGATGATGAAATAGTTGTTCCGTTTGTTTATGATTTAAAGGATGAAGAAACGTACGGGGAGGCTACTAGTTCACGAATCCCTCTAACCCGTACTTATATTCCAAGAGATCGTGAAGATCCGGCAATCCGATTATACAACGATTATTTTGCGGAAAATCCAAAGTATCCTCATAAAAATTTTAAACGACGTTATCGAATGAGTCATCAATTATGTCTCCGAATCGTCGAAGGTATATCCAACTTTAATAGTAGTCATATTCCCGATTATATTTTATATTTTAGAGAGCGTCCCGATGCACTTGGTCGTCAAAGTTTGACGATATTACAAAAGTGTACATCCGCCATACGTCAAATGGCGTGTGGAACTTCTCCCGTTTTGTTTGACGAATACATACAAATTGGCGAGATAACATCCGCTGATTGTTTAGAGAACTTTTGTCAGTGCGTATTCATTTTTTTTTTCTTGCAAAGCTTTTAGGTAGACTGATTAATGAATCGTTAATTGTGTGTTGATTTATCTCGTAAATTAAATGTTTTATGTTTGAACAATTATTTTCTTTTAAATCAAGGAACATTTATTGTGTGTGTTTAAATCATCATGATTCATGCATATAGTGTTTTTTTTTTTTTATTGTCTTAATTGCATACGTAAATTATGATATCTTGGCACTTCATAAGATGAGGGTGTTTCGATGCGTGTTTTGAATATGATTAGGTAATCTGAATAATCTGAAAAAGATAATTAATTTAACTACACAGTTTACAAGAGATAATACATGGATGTGCATTTGATGTTGGATGTTTGTAAGATCAATTACACATAATTTTAATTGGTTAATCTCGTTAGTGTGCATCTGAAGGTCATTTTGTCTACTCGAACTAGGGTTAAATTTACTTCCTAGAATGAAATCATTTACACATAATTGCAAGTTTGAGCCCCGTGCTCAGTGGTGCTAACTTTTAACCTTTGATTACAGTCTCTTGTATTCTAGGTGTATGGTGCATACAAGTTAACAGTTTCACGATTAGCAAAGATTCCATTTACAACCCTTTATTGAATTTCTTTCTCCTATCATCAAGATTAGCAATCTTGATTCCATATACAACCCATTATTGAACTTCTATTTTAGTATTGTTGGAACATTCTCAAAACCATAGTCTTCTTTCCTGGAATCCTCAATGTTATTGGAGGAAGATTCTACGTTGTTGCCACCTGAATAACCTCCATCTCACGGTATTGTTTTCATCCACACCGACTTTTCATTCCGGTATCAGCTACAGCCATTGGAGAAGCTTTTTCAGGTATTCTTTTTCCACCATTCTTGACCAAAGTATCTTTCTCCCCATCATCAAGATTAGCAATCTTGATTTCATCTACAACCTTTTCTTGAATTTCTTTTTTATTATTGTTGGAGGGTTCTCCAAAATCCCAATCTTCAATCCAACCAATTTCCGAAAACTGGTAAACACTATCATCATCCAAACTTCTTTTCATTTTACTTCTACGATCATCACCGTTATCATCACTTTCTCTCTTCATTATTAATTATGATTATAGTGTTATGGGTGTTGAGTATTGATGTTTTTTTCTGATACAGATGTGTATATATATCATTTTTTTTGTCAAAAGGTATAAATATATCACCTTTCTTAAAACATGGTATTTGCATGCATACAATTTATAGAACCAGTATACCAAGCCTTGGTAATGATAGAATTCTTTCGTATTTTGACTACTTACTTTTGAAATTTTAAACTTTCTTCTTAAGTTTGAACTGAACACTGAAAAATAATATCACCACTTCGCGTGCTGTTAACATTTAGGTTTAATTTTGACCCATACAACATTGTGGGTATATCATATCAAGGCAATCACTACTCCAACAAACAATTTCTATGCATCTCAATACATAATTTGTATGAAATTGGCCAAAAAATGTTATATTTATATTCATATATATCATTAAATCGTTTGAAAAGAATCAAGAAACCCAATGCCATCACGAACCACCGTTAAACCATTTGAAAAGAATCAAGATATCCATAGCAATCACGAACTACCGTTAAACCATTTGAAAAGATTCAAGAAACCCATTTCTATCACTACTTCAACTCGGACAGCAGCCACTGCCACCACCGGGCCACTGCTTGCGTTACCATGCACCATATTGATACCATTTTCGACTACATGGACTCCAAAGTTGTCTACATCACCTGTATTATTCACTGTATAACTTCTTCCGCAACACTCACCACCACCGGAGAGGGTAGTTCAGAATTATCGATACCTCTTCCGTTACCACGGACCGTAATACCATCATGGACTTCAACGTTCACAACATCGGTGCCACTGTCGCCGCCTGAATTATTAACATCTTCCTCGACACCCACCACCGAGGGTAGTCCAGAATGCTCGACAGCTGTGTCCTTTTCCTATAATCGCCAATAAATTCGGGACGAAGGAAGTAATTTTTTATGTAATCTAAAATTCCGTACACTTTGAACTTGTATTAAGAAGTTAATCAAGGTATTTTCTTTTTCTACAATAATATAAAATCATATCCCTCCGTCCCAAAATAATTGTCTCGTTGGACTTTTCAAAGTCAATTTATTGAGTTTTGACTTTGAATATTTGTTGGTTTTTGTTATAGAATATTTGATGAAATTTATGTTGGAGGTTTTATTAAATTCTTTCGTGTAGGGTAAAATAATCGATAGCCGGATAAATCACTGAATCGTGGTATCACTTTCCGAAAGTAATTATTCGACCCTTATAGCCTGGGTTACACGAATATCACTTTGGGATAAGACAGAGATTAAATTCTTGTTTTGGCAGAAACAAGAATTCCTTTTGCAGAAGAATATTTTGGTGTTCGTAACTTGTGTATTTTTCTCATGCATGTTGGTTAATATATTTATAAACACCCTTAATCATGAAAGAGTCTTTTATTAAAATCAATTGGCCGATTGATTAATAAAAGTATCTTCTATAATATTCAAAAGTGGTTACAGGAAGAATATTTCTATAAACAAATATTATCACTTTCATCATTAAAGTAAAAGTTGTTACTTTTACAATAAACAAATATTATATTTTACAACTATCAAAGCATGAGTGATCACTTTATAATAAACAAGTATTATTCCTTCAACCACTAAAGCAAAAGTGAGTGCAAGAATAATTCTTCCGTAATCACTCAAAATTGTGTTAAGTGTTTTGTTACTGCTGTCTCTTAAGAACCAGCACTGCAAAAAGGACCAGCAGCGCAAAAATCAGCAAACAGGACCAGCAGCGCAAAAGTCAGCATACAGGACCAGCAGCGCAGAGGAACCAGCAAACAGGACCAGCTGCGCAGAACAACCAGCACAGGGACCAGCTGCGCAGAACAACCAGCACATGGACCAGCTGCGCAAAACAACCAGCACAGGGACCAGCTGCGCAGAACAACCAGCACAGGGACCAGCAATGCAGAACAACCAGCACAAGGACCAGCAATGCAGAACAACCAGTACAAGGACCAGCAATGCAGAACAACCAGCACAAAACACTTAGTCAAATTTCAGCTTACTAAGAAAACTTAGTACTGAAAACACTTAGTCAAATTTCAGGTAAACCAAGTCATGATAGTAAATAATGGAAAACCACTTTTGGGTTCGGGTAATCTATCACTTAATGGGTGTACACTCCGTACCTCCAAACCCATTTACAAGTGTAGATTAAAACCCAAAATTACACTAAATTTACAACAATCCTCCCCAATTTAGTGCAATTCGTTTCATGAGAATTAAACAAATTAAAACAAAACTCATGCATAAATGAAAATATCTTGAAGATTGAATTTTCACCTTAGTACATTACACATTCCAAATATTCGAGAATCGGGGT
Organism: Rutidosis leptorrhynchoides; assembly: GCF_046630445.1. Taxonomy (NCBI): domain Eukaryota; kingdom Viridiplantae; phylum Streptophyta; class Magnoliopsida; order Asterales; family Asteraceae; genus Rutidosis; species Rutidosis leptorrhynchoides. The sequence goes on along the minus strand of NC_092336.1, from coordinate 628,479,925 downwards.
GTTCTAAGAATTGAACCCTTCAACCCATTTGAATAACTGAAAATAACATACACATAAGTTTTCAAATACTCTAAAGCTATCCTGACACTTTACAAGCCATGTGTCCATATCCATTCATGAATGTATCTAAAGCAAAAGTCCAAGCTTTGTTGAAGCGGCAAAACTTCACATTCACATAGGTAGTTCATTTCAGTCATGCACCTGCTATTGCACTTTTTCAAACAAACCATTAAGAAGCTAAACTTCATCCTCACCTTCAACATGTCCGAGTACATACCTTACCTTGGGATGATACAAAATTTTGTACTCCAAATTTCTAAGTATAAGTCTTCCACATTGAATTCAACTTCTAATTTTCATCAGAAGGGAATTGGGTATCTTATAATTAGAAATTTATGTGGACTTTAAACCCATCCCCACAGCAGACTTGTTCACCAAGTCTCTTGCCAATCCCTTCGTCAAGTGATCAGCTAAATTCTGTTGTGACCTCACGAACACTATAGAAATCACCCCATTCATGATGAGTTCACGAATCATGCTATGTCTGACACCTAAGTGTCTAGACTTTCCATTGTACATCTGGCTATAAGCCTTTGCCAATGTCGCAGCACTATCACAATGGATAGACATGGGTGCTATAGGTTTAGGCCATAATGGTATCTCATGGATCAAGTTTCTAAGCCATTCTGCTTCTTTACCAGCAGCAGCTAAAGCAACAAACTCAGATTCCATCGTTGAGTTGGTAATACATGTCTGCTTCTTAGAAGCCCATGAAATAGCACCTCCCCCAAGCAAGAACACCCAACCACTCGTTGAAGAATGATCTTCAAAATTGGTTATCCAACTCGCATCAGAATATCCTTCTATTACCGAAGGAAACCCATTATAAGATAAACTATAGTCCATAGTTTTCTTCAAGTACTTCAGTACCCGCCTAATTGCTTGCCAGTGATGAGTACTAGGATTACTAGTATATCTACTCAGTTTTCCCACAGCAAAAGCAATATCCGGCCTTGTACAAGTCATGGCGTACATCAAACAGCCAATCACCTGAGAATACTCAAGTTGTGATACAGCTTCACCTTGATTAGGCATAAGCTTCTCACTTGGATCAACAGGGGTACTCACAGGATTACATTCAAAGCAATTGAACTTTTTCAACACCTTCTCAATATAATGAGATTGACAAATCGAAATTCCTTTGCTTTCACGTTTGATCCTAATGCCAAGGATAGCGTCAGCCTCCCCCATATCTTTCATGGAGAATTTTGATGACAAAAATTCTTTTGTTAAATCAACCTGACTTTGGTCAGTCCCAAAGATTAACATGTCATCAACATATAGACAAATTATAACTCCTTTACCAGAATCATCAAATTTACTATATACACATTTATCTGCTTGGTTTAATTTAAAACCACTAGATAAAATCACTTCATCAAACTTTTGATGCCATTGCTTAGGTGCTTGTTTCAAACCATATAAGGATTTCACAAGTTTGCACACCTTGCCATCATTTCCTGGCATGACAAAGCCCTGAGGTTGGTTCATATAAACCTCCTCATCCAATTCACCATTCAAGAATGCTGTCTTCACATCCATCTGGTGAATAACTAGATTGTGAATCGTAGCCAAAGCAATCAGCAGTCTAATGGTAGTGATACGTGCCACGGGAGCATAAGTATCAAAATAGTCAATTCCAGACTTTTGTCTAAAGCCTTGAATGACTAACCTTGCCTTGAACTTTTCAATAGTTCCATCCACCTTCATCTTCTTTTTGAAAATCCATTTGCAACCCAAAGGTTTGCAACCAGAAGGTAGATCAGCTAACACCCAAGTGTTATTGCCCATGATAGAATCTATCTCATCATTAATTGCCTCTTTCCAGAATGCAACATCCTGAGACCTCATTGCTTCATCATATGTTTTAGGATCATCATCAACATTGAAACAATACGAATATTGGGTAGAAACGTCATCCCTAGAACCTTCAACTAAGTATAGTTGAAAATCTGGTCCAAATGATTTAAGTTTCCTTTTTCTTTTGCTTTTTCGAAGCTCAAGTGACTGATCAACAGCCTTTTCAGAGACTTCAACATTACAATCCTTATTGATTCCATTGTTACTTGGAATCATATCCTTTGGTCTAGGTATAGATGAAAATTGATTTTCATCAAAGATTGCATCCCTTGAATCAATCACAGAATTGATTGAGACAAACTCATTAGGCTCTATTACATAGAACCTATATGCCTTGGAATGTTCAACATATCCAACAAATATGCAATCTATACCTCTTTCACCTAAACTTTTCTTCTTGGGATCAGGTAGTCTTACAACCGCCCTACAGCCCCATACCCGAAGATAATTCAAGTTAGGTTTCCTTTTATTCCAAAGTTCATAAGGTGTAATCTTGTTTCTTTTGTTAGGAACTCTATTAAGCAAATAACAAGCTGTTAACATAGCTTCCCCCCAAAATCCTTCACTTAAACCCGAATAGGATAACATGGAATTAACCATTTCCTTAAGGACCCTATTCTTCCTTTCAGATATACCATTTTGTTGTGGAGTATAAGGAGCTGTGGTCTCATGGATAATACCAACGGATTGGAAATACGATTGGTTAATGTATTCACCTCCCCTATCTGTTCTAAGTCTTTTAATCAAAGCCTTTTGTTGTAATTCTACTTCAGTTTTAAATATTTTAAATTTATCTAATGCTTCATCCTTAGTATGTAACAAATAAACATAGCAAAATCTAGAAGCATCATCAATAAAAGTCACAAAATATTTCTTGTTCCCTAAAGTAGGAGTAGCATGCAAATCACATAAATCACTATGTATTAATTCCAAAATTTCAGTATCACGATGTACATTTTGAAATGGTTTCTTAGTGATCTTTGTTAACATACAGGTTTTACACTTTTCATTGTTCATGTCAAAAGCCGGTATTAATCCATCTTTAGACATATTTTGCATTCTTTTAAAGTGTATATGTCCTAGTCTAGCATGCCAAAGTGTAGAATTATTTATGCTAGAAGTAGATATAAAAGCAAAATTAACATTCAAGTGATTAATGTTAAGTCTAAATATTCTATTGCATAAATAACCAAAACCAACAAACATACCATGTTTTGACAAAACAAACTTATTAGATTCAATCACTTGTTTATAACCACAACAATTTAACACACTACTGGAAACCAAATTTTTTCTTATTTGTGGTACATGCAAAACATCAAACAAACAAATAGTTTTTCCAGAACTAAAACACAAATCCACACTTCCACGTCCATGAACAGAGGCTGTTGACTCATTTCCCATATGAAGAATTGATCCATCAGTCACGGACTCGTAATTCTTGAACCAAAATCTATCCTTGCATACATGGGTGGTGGCTCCCGAGTCAACCCACCACGCGACATCATCATCCTGCACAAAATAAGCCTCAGATATATATGAAACATAATAATTCTCATTTGAATTATTAAATATATTCTGACCTTTCGAGTTGTGGTTGTTTAAACCATTTCCCGAACCGCTTGTGCTAGATCCTTTGGCATTATTATTACCAAAAATAACCTTGCAATCCTTTTTCATGTGTCCAGTTTTACCACACTTCCAACAAGTCAATTTAGACTTCTTGTTCGGATGAGCCTTGTTATAACCTTGATGTTTACGTTTGCCCTTTTTGTCATTATTACTAGTGAACTTTTTATGTTCCACCATATTGACAACAGACGTACCAGCAACTTCGTTGCTCTTTGGCTTGTCATTATCCTGCAACCTGAGGGATTCCTCAATACGCAGATGACTACCCAACTCAACAAGAGTTAACTCCTCCTTCTTATGTTTCAAAGAATGTTTAAATTCTTTCCAAGATGGAGGTAGTTTATCAATTATGCTTGAGACTTGAATAGACTCATCCATGTTCATCTTATGTTGTGTGAATTGACCAAGTATACGAATGAGCTCATTGTATTGTTCCAAGACCGGTCTAGAATCGACCATCTTGTAATTATTAAAATTACTCACAAGGAACTTTTTACTAGAAGCATCCTCGGACATATACTTGGTTTCTAAACAGTCCCATAGTTCTTTAGAAGATTCAATATTTAGGTAAATATCAAAAAGGGAATCAGCCATACCATTGAGGATTAAACCTCTAGCGATGTAGTCATCGTTCTCCCACTTGTACCTTTTCCGAATTTGTTCAATAGTGGCATCATCACCATGATCTTCAGGAATTGGTGTGCTGAGTACGTACACCACACTCATGCTGCTCAGAAAGAAGTGCATCTTCTTTTGCCATCTCCTAAAATCAATTCCCTCAAACTTATCAAGTTTGGAGAAATTCGCCGTCATGTGTTTCATTGTAGCCGCCATCGATTATAACGAATAATTACTTTCGATTGTTGGAGGTTTTATTAAATTCTTTCGTGTAGGGTAAAATAATCGATAGCCGGATAAATCACTGAATCGTGGTATCACTTTCCGAAAGTAATTATTCGACCCTTATAGCCTGGGTTACACGAATATCACTTTGGGATAAGACAGAGATTAAATTCTTGTTTTGGCAGAAACAAGAATTCCTTTTGCAGAAGAATATTTTGGTGTTCGTAACTTGTGTATTTTTCTCATGCATATTGGTTAATATATTTATAAACACCCTTAATCATGAAAGAGTCTTTTATTAAAATCAATTGGCCGATTGATTAATAAAAGTATCTTCTATAATATTCAAAAGTGGTTACAGAAAGAATATTTCTATAAACAAATATTATCACTTCCATCATTAAAGTAAAAGTTGTTACTTTTACAATAAACAAATATTATATTTTATAACTATCAAAGCATGAGTGATCACTTTATAATAAACAAGTATTATTCCTTCAACCACTAAAGCAAAAGTGGGTGCAAGAATAATTCTTCCGTAATCACTCAAAATTGTGTTAAGTGTTTTCTTACTGCTGTCTCTTAAGAACCAGCACTGCAAAAAGGACCAGCAGCGCAAAAATCAGCAAACAGGACCAGCAGCGCAAAAGTCAGCATACAGGACCAGCAGCGCAGAGGAACCAGCAAACAGGACCAGCTGCACAGAACAACCAGCACAGGGACCAGCTGCGCAGAACAACCAGCACATGGACCAGCTGCGCAAAACAACCAGCACAGGGACCAGCTGCGCAGAACAACCAGCACAGGGACCAGCAATGCAGAACAACCAGCACAAGGACCAGCAATGCAGAACAACCAGTACAAGGACCAGCAATGCAGAACAACCAGCACAAAACACTTAGTCAAATTTCAACTTACTAAGAAAACTTAGTACTGAAAACACTTAGTCAAATTTCAGGTAGACCAAGTCATGATAGTAAATAATGGAAAACCACTTTTGGGTTCGGGTAATCTATCACTTAATGGGTGTACACTCCGTACCTCCAAACCCATTTACAAGTGTAGATTAAAACCCAAAATTACACTAAATTTACAACAATTTATACGAATAGATTGATTTTCAAATGTGTTTCTTTTGGTATAACTTTCATTCAATATTATGTAACACAAAGAAAAATATTTAAAGTCAAAGTTGAAAAAAAAAGACTAAAAAAGTCAAAACAAGACAATTATTTTAGAACGGATGGAGTATTAGATATCAAAATTTGTGTGTTTGCATATAAAATAAGACATTTTATTATCTTTTGCTTTCAAGGGAAAAAAATATGTATGAAGTGAAAAAATGTCTGTTCGCTAGTAGACATACAACATAACAAGGTTTGTAGAGTAAAGACAAAACAAACGACGCCATAAACTAAGGACGTTTGATTAACATGTGTACTAAAATTCGAATATTTGTGTAAGTTATTACATACATAGTATAATTTTTTAAGAATAACATACTTCTTTATTCAATAAGACAAAATTTGTTCAACCTTAAAAATTACTTGTACTAATTATATGTCATAACTAATTTATACTCCATCCGTTCCAGATTAATAGCTTACAAACAAAAAATACACAGTTTATGAATGATATTACACATTTTTATTTACCTTATAGTTTTATACTTTTATCATCTACTTTTTTTTTTAATGCATATGGGATGTGCGTAGCTCAATTGCCAACCATGTCTCCCAGTGAAGATGTAGGTCTCGGGTTCGATCTCTGGCAAAGCCAAATCAACTTTATTAGGGATTTACAGTGGAATGTGCTTTATCCAACATCGAGGTGACGTCTGGATTTCCGATGTCCAAAGTTTTCCTGATATGGGGAGCCAATGTGTGCTCGTTCACAAGTGTTTACTCGTTAAAAAAAACAGAACTTCACTACGACATTTTTATCTAATTTTGGACGGAATTGCTAATTTAAGACTTAAACGGAAAACATGAACTCTTAATATATATATATATATATATATATATATATATATATATATATATATATATATATATATATATATATATATATATATATATATATATATATATATATATATATATATATATGGGCAGGATCAATGGGGAAGTAACCAATCGGGGGAAAGCGGGGGGAAGCAATTTTTTTTTTTCGTTTTTTTTGGAATTTTTTTCCGGCATCAAGATCACACGAAAATATGAACATTTAGAAGAGACACTTCGTGATGAATGTTATTATTTAGGCGGAAAAACGATCGACAAAAATAACAATCAAGATAATATTGTTCGTGAAGAATATGAACGTTTTTTTTTTCATGTTTTGTGAAGTAAAATTTAGCCCAATTTAGAGTTTAGGGTTTGGTGTTTTGGGTTTATTCCATAAATCCAAAACACCAAACCCTAAAATCTAAACTCTAAACCGTTCGTGTTAAAAACTCAATCTAAATCCTAAATCTAAACCCCAAATCTAAACCCTAAACCCTAAATTTCTAAACTCTAATATCTAAACCCTATAAACCCTAATATCTAAACCCCAATAGCTAAAACCTTAACATACGCTCGAAAAACACGATAATTGTTATATATTACTTCTTCGAGCGTTTTCCCGCCAAAATAAAAACATTTATCACAAAGTGTCTCTACTAAATGTTCATATTTTCATCTCATCTATAATGTTCGTGAACAAGGTTTTTTCAAAAAACGAAGAAAAAAAAACTTTTTGCTTCCCTCCGCTTCCCCCCGATTGGTTACTTCCCTCTGTTCATAGATTTGAGCAAATACATACACACACACATACATATATATATATATATATATATATATATATATATATATATATATATATATATATATATATATATATATATATGTATGTGTATGTATTAGCTCAAATCTATGAACAGTAACATGTTTACGTCATTATGATATCAGCCATTTTATCATTTAGTAAATTTTTTATTTTTTTAAAATTTACGACCAATTATTTGGCCCATCAAAATAGAGTAGGTCACCATCTAGTTTATTAAAATTGGGTGTTGTGTTGATAAATTCAACATCAAAATTGATAAATTCACCATCTTTGTGAATGACAAGTTGTACAGTTACAATCGATAAAGATGGTACATTTATCGTTGTTGATGTTGAATTTATTATTATCAAATAAAATTGGGGCGTATGAGTAATTATATTATATTATATTATATTATATTATATTTTTATATGCTAAATGTGGTGGATATGTGTGTCGTTTCAGTTATATCGAATTGTCGTTTTGAATTTGCGTTCACATTACAAACGGTCCCTTCAACTTCGGTTATATTATAACAACCCTCATATTTCCATGCCTGAATTGACTAATTTGACTATAGGGTTGTTATCCATACGTAATATATAATTAAATTCGACGTTGATCAAATATTTATTTTTAGTCGACACGTTCTGTTAACTAAAGTTTACACTAATTATATAAAATAACTTTAGTTAATATTAATGCGTATTATATTTAAAACTATATGTAACATAATTATTAATTAAATGATAAGTTATTTTAATCATTATATATATATTTTTAGCTTATAAAAAAAAAATAAGATTTTTTTTATAAATTAAATAATGAGCCCATGAATTTTGACTAAATATTTTCAAAAACAAATACTTATTAAAAACATTTTTAACATATTTTTATTATTTTGTCAAAATTGGCACCTTTATTTTATTATTTTTTTTCTTTTCACCAACCATTTTTTACCTATAAATACATGGCTCCTCATTCATTTTTTCTTGCCAAACACAAAAATTTAAGTTATTCTCTCAAAACCTTGAAGAAAATTTGAGGTACTTTCTATTTTTATTAATTTTTTCAATATTGTCATTTATATTTATATTTATTGTATATTCTTTGTAAAATTCGAAATTAATTATGTTTATATGTTATAATTAGTATTATAAGTGTTATGATGCATAAAAATAATTTTGATAATTTATGGAATATTATTTATAATTAAATACGAATTTTGTAGTGTTTAAACATAAAAACAATGTAAAATTCGTAATAAATACTTTTAACCAAAAATAAAATATATATAATTTTTTTCTGAGTTTTTAAAACTTATATAGATCTGAAAAAATTATAAAAATAATTACTTGGGTCGAATTGGTATTTATTATATAATTAAACTCTATTATTATGTAATTTGAAGGTAAATTAAGAATAAATATAAAATAATAAAAAAAAATTTTAAATATTTTTCTACAGGTTATTAGACTGATAGAAACTTATAAAAATTATAAAAATAATTATTTGGGTTTATTTAGTAATTACGTAGAATTAAAATTGTTTTGTGAATACATTAAGGGTAAAAACAAAAATAAATACAAAAATATAATAAAAATGTTTTCTTAAATTTTTCTACTAATCTATATGATTAACTAAGACTATAAAAATTATGTATGTAATTTTTAGATATTTAATTTATTATTTAGACATTTTTGAATAATGTTCGATTAATAAAACACTATTATTTTTGAAGTAATTTAGGTATTTATTTAAAGGTAATTATATTTAATATATATAAGACATACTAAGGTATAATAACTAAATATTAAATAAAACTTAGGTTATATTATCACATATATAATTATTAAGTACATTAATAATTCGTTGTGTGTATACACCTAAAGTGAAGGTTAATCAAAGATAATGTATAATTCATGTGAACTTCATCGCTACTCACGGTCGTAAGTGAATGATGTCTAGGTTGCCATTTATGGGTAAGCTTGTGGATCTCGAATGCCATGACTTAGATTCTGGTCAAGAATCCTGGGCCCCCGGTTACATCTGGTCATTCCTGACTTATTTGATAGCAACGAAGTTTGAGTAGAGTTGTACAACATCTTGCTAAAGATTAACCCGAACTTTCTAAAATTGAAAAATTACTATAAGTGGAAACTTTCCATAAATAGTAACCTTCCGAAAATGGAAATTCTTTAGTGAACCATTACTATCAATATAGTACTATATACTATTGTCTGTTAGGCAATGTCTGATCATACGTTCTATCTCTAGGTTGAGATCTCGGTCACGTCCTTCCGTTCAATTCTTTCGTGTTCTACTAAGGTGAACTTCATAGCCCCACTTTTTACTGTTTCATAACTGTTTTACAACTTTTGGGGTGAGACACATGCTTGCTTTATAACTGTTTTACACTTAGACACAAGTACTAAATTGTTAACTATGCTGTCATGCTTTGATTCATGCTAAATCCCTATCGTAATATCGTCAATTGCTACGTTTAAATACAAACTTAATTATTGTGAGTAGGCCTATTGAGAGTAACGTCTCTAACCATTCGACCGTTGGTCTTTGGTTACATAATAATGATTCCACGACACTGACAGTACAAGGTGTCATAGGGTAAACTTGTTTAGTAGCGATATTACAAAATGCAGCAACACTTTTAGATTGATATTTCAATATCAATCAACTTTAAACTAAATCTTGTGGTCTAAAACTTTGGATATTATTTATAAACCTGTGAATTTCACTCAACCTTTTTGGTTGACACTTTAAGCATGTTTTGTCTCAGGTGATGATTGAGCTAGCTGTTTGCAACTTTGTGATAATAGATTTGATGCTTGCATGGAGTCCACATCGCATATTATATTTTAGTTCATAAACATTTATTTTACGTTTTAATAATAATGTAAACATGTATTACTGCTTCCGCTGTTTTATTAACAAAGGTTTTATTTAAAAAGTCTCATATAGAGTCGTTCTCGTTTATACAACTGTGTTATGATATGATTGGTCACAATTACCCCTGGTCCATTTTGGGGGGTGTGCCAGATTGGTATCAGAGCAGGCTGATGTAGAGAACCAGGATTGCATTTTATGTGTGCCTTATACAATTAGGTACCTTAGCAATGTAGGACTACAACTTTCCTTGACTATAGTGCCTTTAATTGTTGCCTTAAACTGTTAAATGCTACACTATACTTTAGAAACTTTACTTATCTTAGAATCCCTAGCCAACCTAAGAACTCTGCTCACTTTCCTAAGTACTATTCAATTCCGCCACCACATTTAAATGCGACACCGTTCTCGACATTCCTATGTCATCTATCATAGTTTTGTGTATTACATATGTATTACATGAAATGTTATCCATGATTTTTGAAACTCCTACATTTGTTACTATTCATACTCAAACGTATATAACCTCCTTGTTATATCACATACTTATATGCTTTATGCCTTTATGCATCGGTTTGTGAACCAGAAAATGTCATTGAGTTATCTCAAAGACATTATAATGTCATCACTACTCATATTCATTACTTTTAAATCTTTGATTTCTCGTTATTTTTTTATCATTGAATTTTCTTGACGGATGGCGTCTACGAAACTCTAGAATAGAAGGGTTTGGATTATCGATTTAAAGGATCCTATAGCTCAAGCCGTAGACCTGAATAGGCCATTACGAATTGAAAGTCTTTAATCGAAAGATTATCAGATTACATACTTATTATTTTATGATCTCGACACGTCATACTGCTATTATTGGAGTATAGACACATCATATCTTATTATATCTTATCATATCTATCTTAATAGACTTTGTCTAACACTTTTTCTAAATTTCCTCCGTAAATTACGGAAATCTTTTTGCTATATATACGTATATCAAGAAGACAAATATATCATTCAATATTCAACACTCATCTTATAACAAAAACCCTTATTCCGATCAGATAATATGGATTTCTCACTTGATTCCTTGAACTCCTCAAGCTCTAATGGCAGCGTAACCGGAATGAACCAACCAATTAGTCATCACCTTTTCTGGATGAATTTGGGGTGGGTTCGTAGTCTACTTAATCAATGGAGAAGTGAATAAGGTGATCTTTTTCACCCACCACATTGCCCTATTGGCGAAGAACCTGAAGCACTTACCGGCGAACCCGTTCGAAACACTATTTTCACCCTCATTTCCAGGATATCCCGTCACGAATATATAATATCTAAAATTTCAGATCTTATTCATCCCCTTGTCCGAACCGCCAATCATCCCGGAATAATAGAAGAAGTCAACGAGCTTCGCGCTCGAGTAGTGGCTTTGGAAAATATGGTGCAAAACCTACGAGCACCAGCAGCAGCACCAGCAGCATAACCAGCACCACCAGTACCATCAGCATCACCGCCAACAGCATCAGCTTCACCAACAACAACATCTGCATTCCACGCCTCAACATCACACTCAGTACCTCAAACATTAACATCATACGCCCCATAGATACCAAGGAATATTAGTAATAATGAGTTAAGATGTATTGACTCATTCTTCCTGAAGAATTATATATGTATACTTTATATATATATGGTTTGGAACAATAATAAATATTTTCGTACTAAGCTATTACGTGTGAATCTTAACTAGTAAATACTACTCGGTTAATTCATATCACTAATATGCTATGATGTACATCCTTCGTTAATGACTTAACAATCGTTAATCACTGCTTCAGCACACTAAACTCCATTTTCATAATAAATCAAGTGTATTATTCAAATACATGTTTGATTTTACACTTCCATTTTCGATGTACTCAAAACTTTCTAGAAAACATTATTCGTGCCTTGTGAATTTCACAAGAAATCCACGAGCACCAACATCATATACCGAGATATATCAATAACAATGAACGATGAAGTATTGATTCATAACTTCATTAGCGAAATATTTCGCGACAATTATTAAATCTCTAAGGTTTTGGAGATTATTAATTCTCATTTCAACCATAAATCAAATGAGTTTTAAATTATATTAACTCATTAAATTCATGATTACATCTGAAAGAAAATATATATGTACGTATATTTTCATAAAGATTGTAATTAAATATTCTGTTGTACAAATTGTTGACGGTGAAAATATTTTAACGGGTAGGTAATACCCGAGAAATATTTATATCTCACATTAATATGTTACACCGTACATTCTTCAATTCTGATTCAACAGTCATTAACTATACTGCTTACATCCACATATGTATCCGTTCACTAAAGAACAACCATTTTCATACAAATTCAAATACATATTCTGATTTTGACATATCGGAATTTAAGTAAAACTTTAGCAAGTGTTATCTTCTTAAAGATCACTACATTCATGAATTATATTCATTCGTATTCTATGATGAATTATCACATCAAACCACCGAACTTACCATTCCTTACTTTTGAAAATCACAAACATTTCTTCGTCAACTGTTAGATCCATTGATGGATGCATCTTAGGCTTAAACACTTCAAATTCAAAATTTTTGAAAACATCCTTTGAATCTTAACGATCACAATCAGCGTTCAATCATCTAAAAACGAAATTTCTTGAAACCATCTCAGATTGATAACCGACGATTCAAATATGGCTGCATTAAATGCAGAGGAAACAACAAAATTGTAGATGGCCTAAATGGCCAGGAGTTTGATGATAAAGAATGGGGTATTGGGATCGCTCGATAGAAAATTTGGTGCTGAAAAACAGATTGAGCAAACCATGAAGGAGACCGTGAACAAATCACAAGGATTAAACCTGTAATCAAAGAATCTAGATGATTCGATTTCTGATGAAAATCATAAAAGATCTCCTTACGCATTCTAAATCCTTACAGAAGAATTTTTCTCGTTATCATTTGATCTTAGAAAATTCTAAGATATCATCGTATCTTTCGTTATAAATATCCTCCATATTTCTGAAGATACATTCATAACTACTCTTGTCCGAAATTATTTATCACTTCGCACTTTATGTGTTACATAATAAAGGAAACTGTTTTAGTTTCTATATTTCTATAACATACAAGTTTAAATTTTGAATGATTTGAGGTAGTGTTGGGAATTGAAGCATGAGTTAGTATATTATAATGATGTCAGGCCAACGTGATTATATTACAGTAAGTCATGCTAAATTTTTAATGGAAGATGATGATTCGTAGACTTTATAATCATCATTTGCCATGTTACATGACTTTTACATTCTACTTAACCTCTGAACATATCAAGAACATATATTCTTGATAGTTCTATCCTTAGTAACTCTAGTAATTTGACAAATCAAATCGTGCTATTACCTTTCCTTCTGCTTTGTATATTATGATCATTTGAAACTCCATACCTACGAATTCTAGACCATTATTCGCTTGACTTGAAGTCAGGAAGGAAAAACAAGAGCATAGAGCTCCGACATATAAGGGAAAATATAAAGCCCGATAACAACACGGAAATTACAAACCGTGTATATCAATGCGTATAGCAACATAAAGACACGGGAGAATTAAAAACACTATAACCCCAAGGTAATTGTAGAAGTAAACAGATTCCTCTGGGGGTAAATGAAAAAGAAGAATGACAGAAACGATAGTCAGAAAAATATCCAGGATAAGAACTGGATGGAGCATTTTCACAATCTTTGGAAGTATGAATCGAGAAAGAAAGTATAGAAGTAGTGAAGATAATGAAACAAAAGAAGCTAATTTATAGCAAAATTCTAGACAAAACAATCAAGGCAATTTTAATTTCCTTAAGTATCGGAGAATCAAATCTTATACAGATTATAAAGATTTCCTTTAAATCCCTTGAATTCCGGAAATCACCTTTAATTATGTCAAAAGTTAAGGCAAACTGATATTTCCTTATTTCAAACGTTTAAGATAACTTCATTTATACTCTTCCTATAATCGAATCGTTTTATCCATATTACCCAATGTTGATAAAACAATATTTTCAACTCATATTCATCATTCTTGTTGTAAAGAATGACAATCTCTATCAAATTTCACGACTATGATTTTCATGAACTCCTTTCTATTTTGGCTACCCTAGCGTGGTGGCATAAACGCTCAAGGTTTAAATGAGCTCGATATTATTCATAACACATTTTATATATCTAATTTACTGAAATGACTTGTATAACATCATCATTTTGAATGATCTCCGCATTAATAATAAAATGCACTTTGTAGAAGAACTTGTAGAAATTATGGTTTGTATGATTTTAATTCTTGAAACAGAACAATATTCTATCCGTTGGAATTCACGCAAGGCCCCGAGCATACCTGGGAACGTGAAAATCAAATAAAACGTAAATATCCTCGTCTATGTACGAACAACACCGATTAATGGCAACAACTAAATTTCGGGACGAAATTTCTTTTAACGGGTAGGTACTATAACAACCCTCATATTTCCATGCCTGAATTGACTAATTTGACTATAGGGTTGTTATCCATACGTAATATATAATTAAATTCGACGTTGATCAAATATTTATTTTTAGTCGACACGTTCTGTTAACTAAAGTTTACACTAATTATATAAAATAACTTTAGTTAATATTAATGCGTATTATATTTAAAACTATATGTAACATAATTATTAATTAAATGATAAGTTATTTTAATCATTATATATATATTTTTAGCTTATAAAAAAAAAAAAAAAGAAATAAGATTTTTTTTATAAATTAAATAATGAGCCCATGAATTTTGACTAAATATTTTCAAAAACAAAAACTTATTAAAAACATTTTTAACATATTTTTATTATTTTGTCAAAATTGGCACCTTTATTTTATTATTTTTTTTCTTTTCACCAACTATTTTTTACCTATAAATACATGGCTCCTCATTCATTTTTTCTTGCCAAACACAAAAACTTAAGTTATTCTCTCAAAACCTTGAAGAAAATTTGAGGTACTTTCTATTTTTATTAATTTTTTCAATATTGTCATTTATATTTATATTTATTGTATATTCTTTGTAAAATTCGAAATTAATTATGTTTATATGTTATAATTAGTATTATAAGTGTTATGATGCATAAAAATAATTTTGATAATTTATGGAATATTATTTATAATTAAATACGAATTTTGTAGTGTTTAAACGTAAAAACAATGTAAAATTCGTAATAAATACTTTTAACCAAAAATAAAATATATATAATTTTTTTATGAGTTTTAAAACTTATATAGATCTGAAAAAATTATAAAAATAATTACTTGGGTCGAATTGGTATTTATTATATAATTAAACTCTATTATTATGTAATTTGAAGGTAAATTAAGAATAAATATAAAATAATAAAAAATATTTTTTTAAATATTTTTCTACAGGTTATTAGACTGATAGAAACTTATAAAAATTATAAAAATAATTATTTGGGTTTATTTAGTAATTACGTAGAATTAAAATTGTTTTGTGAATACATTAAGGGTAAAAACAAAAATAAATACAAAAATATAATAAAAATGTTTTCTTAAATTTTTCTACTAATCTATATGATTAACTAAGACTATAAAAATTATGTATGTAATTTTTAGATATTTAATTTATTATTTAGACATTTTTGAATAATGTTCGATTAATAAAACACTATTATTTTTGAAGTAATTTAGGTATTTATTTAAAGGTAATTATATTTAATATATATAAGACATACTAAGGTATAATAACTAAATATTAAATAAAACTTAGGTTATATTATCACATATATAATTATTAAGTACATTAATAATTCGTTGTGTGTATACACCTAAAGTGAAGGTTAATCAAAGATAATGTATAATTCATGTGAACTTCATCGCTACTCACGGTCGTAAGTGAATGATGTCTAGGTTGCCATTTATGGGTAAGCTTGTGGATCTCGAATGCCATGACTTAGATTCTGGTCAAGAATCCTGGGCCCCCGGTTACATCTGGTCATTCCTGACTTATTTGATAGCAACGAAGTTTGAGTAGAGTTGTACAACATCTTGCTAAAGATTAACCCGAACTTTCTAAAATTGAAAAATTACTATAAGTGGAAACTTTCCATAAATAGTAACCTTCCGAAAATGGAAATTCTTTAGTGAACCATTACTATCAATATAGTACTATATACTATTGTCTGTTAGGCAATGTCTGATCATACGTTCTATCTCTAGGTTGAGATCTCGGTCACGTCCTTCCGTTCAATTCTTTCGTGTTCTACTAAGGTGAACTTCATAGCCCCACTTTTTACTGTTTCATAACTGTTTTACAACTTTTGGGGTGAGACACATGCTTGCTTTATAACTGTTTTACACTTAGACACAAGTACTAAATTGTTAACTATGCTGTCATGCTTTGATTCATGCTAAATCCCTACCGTAATATCGTCAATTGCTACGTTTAAATGCAAACTTAATTATTGTGAGTAGGCCTATTGAGAGTAACGTCTCTAACCATTCGACCGTTGGTCTTTGGTTACATAATAATGATTCCACGACACTGACAGTACAAGGTGTCATAGGGTAAACTTGTTTAGTAGCGATATTACAAAATGCAGCAACACTTTTAGATTGATATTTCTATATCAGTCAACTTTAAACTAAATCTTGTGGTCTAAAACTTTGGATATTATTTATAAACCTGTGAATTTCACTCAACCTTTTTGGTTGACACTTTAAGCATGTTTTGTCTCAGGTGATGATTGAGCTAGCTGTTTGCAACTTTGTGATAATAGATTTGATGCTTGCATGGAGTCCACATCGCATATTATATTTTAGTTCATAAACATTTATTTTACGTTTTAATAATAATGTAAACATGTATTACTGCTTCCGCTGTTTTATTAACAAATGTTTTATTTATAAAGTCTCATATAGAGTCGTTCTCGTTTATACAACTGTGTTATGATATGATTGGTCACAATTACCCCTGGTCCATTTTGGGGGGTGTGACATATATTTACATAACGGCCCCTCAAGTTTACACTTTCTCATGGGTTAAAAGTGTAAATATATAATTTAATTAAAATAAAAGAAACTAATTCCACATGAATTTATAACGGACTCTATCTTCTCGCTCGGTGCGAGTTAAATTTTTCCGAGACCACCATTCAACTCGGAAAAATCTTACGAACCCAACGGGACTAACTATACGCGAAACGGACAATTTTTAAAAAACGCTAAACACAACGACAACCCGTATCTTCCCGCTCGCCACGAGTTAAATTTTTTCGACGACAGCGTCAGACTCGAAATAATTTTATGAACAAAACGAAAATAACCACATTCGAAACGGACAATTTTTTAAAAACGCTAAACACAACGACAACCCGTATCTTTCTGTTCGCCGTGAGTTAAATTTTTCCGACAGCACCGTTACACTCGAAAAAATTTGTTGAACAAAACAAAACAAACTACGTTCGAAACAGATACTTTTTAAAAACGCTTAACACAACGACATCTAAAACGGCGCTTAACACATGGGCCATGTTCCCCTCTGTAAATACACAACGCTACGTTAAATATGAATACGCATCCCGAAAGCTCCCCGCAACGCGCGAGCCGGTCCGGACTAGTTTTAATTAGAAACCACATTTAACCTTAAATAACAAAATAGGCGGTGGGCTGCACTTGCATCACACGCAATTAATTTATTGGATCTCCGTTATAAAAGTCCACATCCGTTTAGGGTTTTATTATTCATCTTTTTTCCCCACTCGTCTTTTATTCGGCCAACAATAACAATTATAAAAACCCAATTCAATAATAGTCCAATTCGATTACTCGGGTTCAAGCCCAATCCCATCCTCGATATCCAACAAACTTTTCTGGATCACTTGGTCCAATTCGATTACTCGGGTTCAAGCCCAATCCCATCCTCGATATCCAACAAACTTTTCTGGATCACTTCGATTGCAGGCTGCTTCGACCTTGATTTCATCGCTGCTTCAGCCATCACGGTATATATACCATATTTTACATGCACATATATGTACAAAGTTTATCATATCGTTTAAACCCTAACCCTAGCGTTAAGTTTTAATTTATAACCTTAATTTCTTTCACTCTTAATATGTTGTTTGTCAAATTCATGTTTAGATGATTAATTGACATTAATAGTTTCGTATACGAATCGAAAGCATAATTTGTCGTTGAATCAACCCTAGATCTGATTTTTTTTTTTTAGTTTCAAAATTTGATCTTTTTGACTTTCGTAAGGTCACTTATTGGTTGTTAAGATCACAAGCGCATAGCTTACTTTTGACTATTGATGATACTTGGTTTCTTACAAAGCAAATTAATTTTTAAGCACAATTATTTTCGTACTAAGTATAACTCATGTGACAATTACTGTAAGAAAATGTATATAAGACGTCCTTTGAAGTTTGAACTAAACATACTAGGTTGAAGACGTTTTTGTTCTATATATGCTGAACCTTGCTTTATAACAGGAATATTTGCTAACTCTGGACCAAAAAAGTGTAATGTAAATGTTGACTATAAACTTGAGATAAATAATGATATAACAGTTGGTACTGTTTATGTTATCAGAATTTGTAATTTGTAATGATACACTATTGTTTAATCTTTGGACCCAACCTGACCGGACTGTTCGCCTGGCATAGTTACAAGGTAAACAAACACTTAAAAAATAAATTCCAAACACCTCCTTAAATGTATTATGAGATTTGGGAAAGATTGAATAAGTATGATTGATTTATAGGCGATTTATTATTCATATTCTGTTTGTATGTTACTTTTTTGTTGAGACTTGCTTTAATCTCAATGTGTGAGTTGCATCTTTTATTCGATAGCAGGTATATGGAACACATGGATACTAGTCCTTTTGAAAGTAACGCCCTGACTAACGTAGAGATGCAACCAGAGTATTTCGACGAACCAATGAATGATGTAGAGACACAACCTACCAAACGTAGGAAAAAAAAGTCTGCAGTTTGGGAACATTTCACTATTGAAGATGTCGGTGCAGGAGTTAGAAGGGCCGTTTGTAAGGAATGCTTTCAATCCTTTGCATATAGCACGGGTTCCAAAGTTGCTGGCACAAGTCACCTTAGACGTCACATCGCTAAAGGAGGTTGCCCTGTTTTTCTTAAAAACCAGGACCACACGAACCCATCGACCCCATTTAGTGGGCCCACGAATGTGCCTGTTAACAACTCTGGTGGTACTATTAGTAACACACCTAAAAGGCTTTACAGAACACCGGCTGTTTTGACTTTTGACCCTGACAGGTGTCGCGAAGAGATGGCTCGAATGATCATACAACATGATTATCCACTTCATATGGTTGAACATGCAGGGTTCATGGCGTTTGTGCATAACCTTCAGCCAAATTTCAACATGGTTAACTTTGATACTGTTCAAGGTGATTGTGTAGCTACTTATCTTAGAGAAAAACAAACTATCCAGAAGCTGATCGATGAAATGCCGGGTCGAATCTGCCTTACACTTGACCTTTGCAGTTCGTATCATACAACGGGCTATGTTTTTGTGACGGGTCAGTTCATTGATAGTGAGTGGAAGATACACAAAAAGCTATTAAACGTTGTGATGGAACCGTACCCCGAATCAGATTCAGCATTCAGCCATGCGGTATCGACCTGTTTGTCTGATTGGAACATGGAAGGAAGGTTATTTTCGCTCACAATTAACCAGCCTTTGAGTGAAAATGGTATTAATAGTCTTAGAAGTTTACTTTCAGAGAAGAACCCGAACATTCTTGATGGTCAACTGTTGTTGACTAATTGTTTTGCTCGATTTTTAAGCTGCGTTGCTCAAGAAGTACTCAAATCGGGTGAAGAAACCGTTAAGAAAGTCAGAGACTGAGAAGTATGTGAAAACATCAGAATCATTAGAGGAGAAATTTGTTGCACTTAAACAGGAACTTCAAGTAGTCAGTACTAAAACTTTGTCGATCGATGATCAGACTCAATGGAATACAACTTATGAAATGTTACTAGCAGCTTCGGAGTTAAAAGAAGTGTTTTCTTGCTTAGATACTTTAGATCCTCATTACAGTAAAGGCCCAACTGATGAAGAGTGGGAAAAAATTAAAACTCTTTGCACATATTTGAAGTTACTTTTCAATACTGCAAGTCTGCTTACATCATCAACTGTACCCACGGCTAATACGTTCTTTGATGAAGCATTGAAGCTTCAATTGGAACTAACGCGTGCTTCTACAAGAGAGGATCACACAATTAGCATGTTAATTAAATCGGTTCATGAAAGCTTTGATAAATATTGGAAAAGTAGTTTTTTGATGTTAGCCATTGCAGTGGTTATGGACCCACGGTTTAAGATGAATCTAGTTGAGTTCCGTTTCAAAAATATTTTTGGTGATGAGGCTGCGTCGTTTTTAAAGATTGTCGATGAAGGGATTCACGAGCTTTATTTGGAGTACGTCGCACTATCGTTACAACTCACGCCTGCTTTTGTCGATGTAGTAAACGGTGAATCGGGTGATGTGAAACAAGATGATGATGGGCTGGGGCTAACGGATTTCGATGTTTATATAATGGAAAGTACAAGTCAACAGTCAAAGTCAGAGCTGGATCAATATTTGGAAGAGTCTCTTTTGGGTAGGATTTCTGAGTTTGATGTTATGAAATGGTGGAAACTGAACGAGGTTAAGTACCCGACGTTATCGAAGATGGCTCATGATATATTGACAGTTCCTGTGTCGACTGTTTTTGGCGACGCGGTTTTTGATACGGGTGTTAAAGAGATGGATCGTTATAGATGTTCGTTGAGGCCTGAGACTGTAGAGGCACTTTTTTGTGCCAAGGACTGGATGCATAATGAACATGTGGAGATTAATGACTCTGCTGTGGAGATGGAGTTTCCTATTTAGTTTTCAGTTTGGTACTCGAAAAGGTTGTTTATGTTTAGAGTTTGTTGATTTGTGCATGATTAGGTTTGAGTAGAGTATGAGTTTAGTTTTATTTTCACTATTGCAGACTTGGGTTGTTGCACCCTTGACATTTGTGATTTGGATTATTAATATTATTATTATTAAGCTAATTTATCTATTGCTTTGGTGTGAAATGTGTTTTTTCTAGTGCACGCTTGTTATGGTTGCAAACTAATACTCGTAAGTTTTTATGTTATACTGTATTTTTTTTTTAAAAGGCAAGTTGTTGGCATTATTCAGAGGGGACTTAATCCCTTTTGCAATCATATGCCACGCACATGTGCGTTTTCGGGAGGACCAATCCTTAAACCATCATGAGGGGCGCGGACCGGGTTTGAATCCTGAATAAATCCGAATGAAAGGACCGGATCAATTTGGAGCTCCATATTTCAGATTGATTTTGTGCTTAGGACGGGAAAATGATGACTCTGTTGTTTATCTTTAGAGTTTGTTGATTTGTGCATGATTAGGTTTGAGTAGAGTATGAGTCTAGTTGTATTTTCACATTTGTAGACTTTTGTGAAATGTGTTTTTTTTTTTTCTGGTGCACCCTTGTTATGGTTGCAAACCCATACTCATAAGTTTTTATATTATACTGTATGCTCCCATATTCAAATTTACAATTACAAGTCATTATCCACAGACAAGCTAGAATTGTCTTTGTGGTTCGGGGAATATCACCATCTAAATGGGCTAATTAAGCCCGATTTGTATAAATCCACTAGAGACCATTTGTATTAAACGCACTTAATTTGTGTTTGTGTATTCATTTATAAGACGAATTACGTGCCTTACTGAACATTTATTAGTGTTTAGTATGAACATTTAATATTGAGACAGGTTTTTTGTTTAGGTATGCTGCATACAGTTTAGTTTATATATCACATCACATGCGTAATTAAAATAACTAATTCGTTTTGATTGCAGAATCACACTACTTCATATTCATATTATCTATGCGAAGATTTAATTGATGAAATCATTGGAAGACTACCACCCAAATTCCTACTTTTGTACAGATCACTCTCAAAAATCATGGTGTTGTCGTATAAGCAGCCCCAGTTTTATCAGAATGCACGCTCTTAGATCTGTGAAAACTCCCAAAAAAGTTATTGTTCGACAACGGATTCACTAATAGAAACAGGTTGTTCGGGTTGGTCTTAATGTTTTCTATACTTTACATCCAGAAGAAGAAATCCTAAATCTATCAAGTTTCCTGTTAGCGATTTCCATGTTGTTGGTTCATGTAATGGAATTATTTGTCTTTACGAGAAAAAACCAAAATATACAATTACATTATGGAACCCTTCAATTGGTCGTAAACTGACTGTTCCTAAACATAATTACGGATCCTTATCAGTCGGGTTTGGTTATGACCCTACCACGGATGATTATAAGGTTGTGGGTATATTATGCCGCCAAACAGAAACACATGAAAGAGCTACCTTAAAGTCTTTCATATATTCTATGAACACAAACTATGGAGTGTGGTTGCTCCCCAGCTGCTCTGTTTTCGTATGTGTATGTTACGTCATTGGCGTGTTGTGTAAACGGAACATTACATTGGGTTGTTAAATGCGAGTCAAAAACCACTATTGTGTAATGACGTTCAATTTGAGTAGTAATGTTTTTTGAATGATTCAATTGCCACAACCTAGTTGATGAACACTACAACTTACTGTGGTCAAAGGTTCTCTAGCTGTTATTGCTCTTCAAAACGACAAAACTTGGATTTAGGTGAGAGGAAAGTATAACAATGTTGAATCTTGGTCTAATGCTTTCAATTTAACAAGTATTAGAATTGGAATTAAAGAAGCGGAATTGGAATTAAATGTTAGGAAGAGGGGATCGCCCGGATGTTGGGAGATATAAATTTTAGAGAAAAACAACTCTATTACTCACAAGAATAGATTTACAGAGTATTACAAAACTCTTACAAAAAAAAACTCTCAAAACTCACACACACTCTCTAGGTTGTGATTACACTTCTCTGAGTGATTTAGGATAATTTACAACTGAGGTTTGCACCTCTATTTATAGTAAAAATTTTATGGCTGTGGAATGGTGTGAACGAAGAAGGCTGGCGGCCGTCATCGTCATCAACTTTGCTACTTCCATATGAGTTGTCAAGGTTGCCTACTTTGAATATCTAGAAGGTGGGCTTCTAGATTGTAGGCTGGAAATCTTCAATTCTCCCCCTCCAGCCGAATCCACAAACATTCCAGTTATGTCTCTGCATAACTCCAACTTCTCTCGAGTCACCACCTTTGTTAACATATCCGCATGATTCTCCTTTGTATGGATCTTCACTAGTCTCAACAGTTGTCGATCAATTACCTCGCGTATCCAATGATAGCGAATATCAATATGTTTTGTACGGGAATGGTACATGGAGTTCTTGCTCAAATCTAGAGCACTCTGACTGTCACAATGTACCTTGTACTCCTTTTGCTTGATTCCAAATTCTTGGAGATAACGCTTTAACCACAACATTTCTTTTCCAGCTTCTGCGGCAGCAATATACTCTGCTTCAGTTGTGGATAATGCAACACACTTTTGTAGTCTTGACTGCCATGAAACAGCTCCTCCTGCAAAAGTGTAAATGAATCCTGAAGTAGATTTCCTACTATCAGGATCTCCGGCCATATCCGCATCTGTATAGCCTTCCAAGATTGGATCAGCTCCCCCGTAACAAAGACATAGATTCATTGTACCCTTAAGATATCTGAGAATCCATTTTACCGCATTCCAATGCTCTTTCCCGGGGTTCGAGAGAAAACGACTCACTGTTCCCACTGCGTGAGCAATATCGGGCCTTGTACACACCATTGCATACATCAAACTTCCAACTGCTGAAGAATATGGTACTGAAGACATCTCCCCGATCTCTTCCTTGGATGAGGGACAAGAACTCTTGCTTAACTTGAAATGGTTGGCTAATGGAATGCTAACAGGTTTGGCATTGTTCATATTGAAACGTGAAAGCACTCGTTCAATATACTTCTCTTGAGATAGCCATAACATTTTATTCTTCCTGTCTCGGGTTATTTGCATTCCCAAAATCTGTTGAGCCTGTCCTAAGTCTTTCATGTCAAAAGACTTAGAGAGTTCCTTCTTCAGCTGGTTGATTTTCGTTGCGTCTTTCCCTACGATCAAAATATCGTCTACATATAGTAGAAGAGCAACGAAATCTCCTTCAGAAAACTTCTGAATGTAGACACACTCATCTGCTGCAGTTTTCTTGTACCCGTGACTCACCATGCACGAGTCAAACTTCTTGTACCACTGCCTAGGTGCCTGCTTCAAACCATACAAACTTTTCTTCAGCTTGCATACGAGGTTATCTCCTGAAACCTCAAAACCTTCCAGCTGCTCCATGTAAATTTCTTCATGTAAATCTCCATGAAGAAAAGCTGTCTTTACATCCATCTGTTCAAGCTCCAAGTTCATACTTGCGACCAATCCAAGTATGACTCTAATTGAAGTCATCTTGACTACTGGTGAAAATATCTCGTCAAAATCAATCCCTTTCTTCTGTTGGAATCCTTTGACTACAAGTCGTGCTTTGTATTTCACCACTTTTCCACTACCATCCTTTTTCAGCTTGAACACCCATTTATTTTTCAGTGCCTTCTTCCCGCGTGGAAGTTCTACAATCTCATAAGTTTGATTTTTCTGCAGAGAATCCATCTCATCCTGCATTGCGAGCAACCATTTTTCTTTATCCTTATGAGTTACTGCTTCATGAAAACTCTCCGGTTCTCCATCTTCAGTAAGTAGAAGGTACTCGGATTCTGGATATCTACTCGATGGAATCCGACCTCGTTCAGATCTACGAACTTCTGGAACATTCTGAGGAGATCCACCATCATCTTGACCTTGTGATGGTGCTGGAACGTCTGGCAGATGGGGTTGTGGCTCCCCCTGCTCAGCACCGTCATTTTCCTCATTATCTTCTACTTCTGGCATTTCTTCTTGCACTGAAAATTCATTTCTCATGAATGATTCCGTTGTTGCCTCTGGCACCTGAGCAGCAACATTTGACTTCTGAGATATTGTGGGCTTTTCAATATCTTCTATTGTCTTGCTTTCATGGAACACCACGTCCCTACTTCTGATCACCTTTTTCTCCTTTGGATCCCATAATCTGTATCCAAATTCTTCATCTCCATAGCCTATGAATATGCATGGAGTGGTCCTTGCATCCAGCTTCTGCCTGAGCTCCTTGGATACATGTGCGTACGCCAAACATCCAAATACTCTTAAGTGAGAGTATGATGGATCCTTTCCAGACCAAAGTTTCTCCGGAACTTCAAAATTCAGTGGTACTGATGGAGATCGGTTGATCAAATAACAAGCGGCTCTGACTGCTTCTCCCCAGAATGGCTTTGGCAGCTTAGCCATACTGAGCATGCTCCGAACACGTTCCATGATTGTTCGTTTCATTCTTTCTGCTATACCATTATGTTGAGGGGTACGTGGGATCGTCTTCTCATGTCGGATGCCATTTGATCTGCAATAGGCATCGAACTGCCTGGAAGAGTATTCACCGCCGTTTTCGGATCGAAGACACTTTAACTTCTTTCCTGTCTCACGTTCTACCATGACATGGAACTGTTTGAAGTAATCGAACACCTGGTCCTTCGTCCGTAAGAAATATACCCACACCTTTCGAGAAGTATCATCGATAAACGTCAGAAAGTATCGATTGCCGCCAATTGATTCAACCTCCAAGGGACCGCAAACATCAGAGTGTACCAGACTGAGTAACTCTGATTTTTTTGTTGAAGAGGAATTAAACGAGACTCTATGCTGCTTACCAAACAGACAATGATTGCAAGGATCTAGCGCAGCATCCTTGTCTACATTGATAAGCTTCTTCTTTATTAGGGTAGACAACCATTTCTCACTCATGTGACCGAGTCTCTGGTGCCATAAATTTTGTGAAGCCTCCTTTTCTGCAACATTAATACTGTCTGTGCAGATCTTCACATGAGTCTTGTAAAGTGTGCCACAAATGTGTCCCCGAGCGAATATCATAGCGCCTCTTGACAATTTCCATGTGCCTCTACTGAAATGACTATCATAGCCCTGTTTATCGAGAGCTACTCCGGAAAATAAATTCAGCCGAAGATCTGGCACATGGCGGACATCCTTCAAAGTGATTGTGCTCCCGGAACTTGTGTTTATCTTGACATCACCAATTCCGACAATCTCAGCGGAACTGGAATTTCCCATCTTCACAGCTCCAAAGTCTCCAGCTTTGTATGTTGTGAAATATTCCTTGTATGGAGTCACGTGGTAGGAAGCTGCAGTATCTACCACCCATTCTGTGTCTTCTCGTGAGACGTGAAGGCATGTCTCATCATGGGTTGAACAATAAGCTACATCACCTGTGATAGCAACTAATGTTTCTCCACCCTTATTGTTCGGCTGTGAACTGCTTTGACCTTGTTCCTCTTTTAATCTATAGCAGTTCTTCTTCATATGTCCCTCTAATCCACAATGATGACATTTATATGTTGGTTTTCTGCCATCAGCTGACCTGCCCCTGCTCTTACTTCTGCCTCTCCATTTATTTTTGCTACTCATTCGCTGTCTCCCTCGATTCTCTGTGACAAAGGCATGGGTCTTATCTGTGCCCATGTCCTTTCTCCTTGCCTCTTCACTGAATAGGGCATCCTTGACCATTGACATGGTAAGTTTGCCATTCGGTGCTGAGTTGCTGAGTGTTACTACCAGCGTTTCCCAACTATCGGGAAGGGAACTAAGTAGCAGTAGCGCCTGATCTTCATCGCCAAGCGGCATCTCTACAGACGATAACTGGTTGACCAAGTTCTGAAACTCACTGGTATGCTCGGCAACTGAAGTTCCACTTTTGAGCTTCATGTTGACTAAACGCCTCATCAGCAGGGCTTTATTCCGAGCAGTCTTGGCCTGGTACATGTCCTCCAACTTTTTCCAGAGGACATATGCGTCTGTCTCTTGTGCAACATGGTGGAAGACACTATGATCAATCCATTGACGGATCTGACCAATAGTTTTTCGGTTTTATTTCTTCCACTCTTTCTCTTTGGCAGAATCAGGGTTTATGCCCTTCAATTCAATAGGATCGAACAAATCCTTACAGCTGAGAAGATCTTCCATCCGAGGTTTCCACAGCGTGTAGTTTGTTTCTGTGAGCATAATCATAGCTCCGGAAGATGATGTTGACTCTTCTGTAGACATTATCACCTTAAAAATAATTTTTCAACACAAACGGGGTTGAATTGTAGAAAACAGAGATCACCGTTACGTCCGGAACGGTTGAAAATGGTGGAATAGACACTTCGCTGCTTAAATTCCACTTACGGGGCAAAATTATAATTTTTATAAACTTCAGGGACAAAAAAATGAAATTCTGAAAATTTCAGGGACCAAATTGTAAAATTTCAGAATTGCTACAGTACCGATACAGTACCGCTACAGTACTGCGACAGTGACTTGCTACAGTGCCGCCAGCTGCTACAGTGAATTGCTACAGTGATCGTCTTCTCCGGCGAAAATTCCGGCACCGGTCGTCTTCTCCAGCAAGATTCCGGCGAGTTGACCAAACTTTGACCGCGTTTTCTGGGCTCGTTATAACTCCGTTTAAGTCGCCGTTTTTTTGCGTTGGACTCGGTTCGACGAGACGAATCCAATGGTACACTCAAAATTGAATTTTGAGAAAACTTCAGAAGACCCAAAAACTCAACCAACGTCTCTAACCAAGCTCTTGATACCACTTGTTAGGAAGAGGGGATCGCCTGGACGTTGGGGGATATAAATTTTAGAGAAAAACAACTCTATTACTCACAAGAATAGATTTACAGAGTATTACAAAACTCTTACAAAAAAAAAAACTCTCAAAACTCACACACTCTCTAGGTTGTGATTACACTTCTCTGAGTGATTTAGGATAATTTACAACTGAGGTTTGCACCTCTATTTATAGTAAAAATTCTATGGCTGTGGAATGGTGTGAACGGAGAAGGTTGGCGGCCGTCATCTTCATCAACTTTGCTACTTCCATATGAGTTGTCAAGGTTGCCTACTTTGAATATCTAGAAGGTGGGCTTCTAGATTGTAGGCTGGAAATCTTCATTAAAGAAGCGAAATTTGTTTCCAAAGGAACCAACCATGGTGATTTCGTGTCGAACAACTACTGTAAAGATTTTGAAGATTATAATATTGAAACCGGAGTACGTTCAAGACTTGTGGCGTTCTCGGATTCTTTTTACGTTATCAACATGGATACATGTGTTGAAAGCCTTGAATCGTTAGATAAGGAGATTGTCTAACTAGAGTGCTCCAGATATTATTAAAAGTTAAATGTCATTTAGTTAAATAACTAGTGTGGTGACCAGCGCATTGCCGCGATTTAACAATAGCATATTCAATTCCATATAGTTTTCGTCATCGTGAGCCATCATAAATAAGAAACAACATACGTGTAACATGATTATTCATAAAATTTGCCTAATCTATTCGTCCAACAACATCCATACAAAATATGCATCAACAAGTAATCATGTTTTTAGAACAATTTAGTTGCCACTACCTAGTTGGTTAACAGTACTGACTACCGTCAAAGGATATCTAGTAATTTCTGAACAAAACCGTACTTGGATTTGGGTGATAAGAAAGTATAACAATGTTGAATATTGGTCTAAGACTTTACAATTTAACATGTAATAGAAGTATTAGATTTCAAGTAGCAGATTGTGTTTCCAAAGGGTCCAACCATGGTGATTTCGTGTCGAACAATTACTGTAAAGATTTTGAAGGTTATAATCTTAAAACCGGCATGCGGTTAATGTTGGAAACTAAACTTGATTTGGGCTATTTGTTTTGGATATGGGCTTGCATGTATACAAGTATATGGATCAAGATTGTAGTCCAATATCTAGAAACTTCATGTAATGTGTAGTAATCAATGTGTGTAGAATAATCATGTAAAAATATCTAAGTCTAGAAAATACTTAGGAAATATCTAGATATTAGTTGATGAAGAGTTCTAGACTACTCCATTGAGTAGTATAAATAGAGGGCTTCACCCCTCATTTGTAATCAAGCAAAACAATAAGCAATAAAATAAAAACTTTCAATATCAATCAAACATCTAAATCATCAATCCTCTCTTCCACAAATAATATACACATAACCTCCTATTTCTAACAAATTGGTATCAAGAGCTTGGTTCGACAAGATGATGGCCAACAATGTCATCACATTTCCTCGCCTCACAAAGGATAATTATGATCGATGTAGCATCCAAATGAAGACCTTCCTAGGTGGACAAGACCTATGGGAGATTGTGGAGGAAGGCTATGAGGAACCTACTGAAAAAGGTTCTCTCAGCAAGGAGAAAAAACTATTGAAGACCAACGATCAAAAGGCTCTTTCCATCATCCAACAAAGTGTAGATGATGGAGTTTTTGAGAAAATTGCAAGTGCAACCACCGCCAAGAAAGCATAGGAGATCTTGGAGAATTCTCACAAGGGAGTTGATAAGGTGAAAAAGGTTCGACTACAAACACTACGAGGTGAGTTCGAATCCTTAAATAAGAAAGACTCTGAATCAATTTCCGATTATTTTACAAGAGTCTTGGCGGTTGTCAATCAATTAAAGAGGAATGGTGAAACTCTAAGTGATGTAAGAGTCATTGAGAAGATTCTTAGATCATTAGATTTAAAATTCAACTATATAGTCGTAGTCATCGAAGAATCTAAAGATCTAGAATCAATGACTATTGATGAACTCATGGGTTCACTACAAGCCCATGAAGAGAGGTTCAATAAGAAAAATAAGGAGCCTTTGGAGCAAGCTTTACAAGCAAAACTCTCTTTCAAGGAAGAGAGCAGTGAAAAGACTCATCAAACGAGGTCGTGGTCAAGTACGTGGCCGAGGAAGAGGACAAGGATATATAAAACGTGGAGGTTATAGTTCTTACAGAAATGAAGAAAGAAGTCAAAATTTTCACCCGACAAGAGGTCGCGGAAGAGGCTACACAAGTAGAAGGCCAAGGTATGACAATTCTCAAACCAAATGCTATAATTGTCATAAATTTGGCCACTATGCTTCGGAATGCGAGAAGTCAAACAATTACGTGCAAGAAAGAGCAAATTTAGTGCAAGAAGATACCGAAGCAGTGAAAAACACTTTGTTACTAGCATGCAAAGGTGAAGATAACGGAGAATCAAATTTGTGGTATCTCGACACGGGTGCAAGCAACCATATGTGCGGTGACAAAAACATGTTTGTTGAGTTAGACGAGGTAATTAGTGGAAATATCACCTTCGGAGATTCCTCTAAAGTCCCGGTTAAAGGCAAAGGTAAGATTCTCATCCGCTTGAAAAATGGAAGGCATCAATTTATCTCTAACGTGTATTATGTGCCCAATATGAAGACGAATATACTGAGTATTGGACAACTCTTAGAGAAAGGCTATGATATTCACATGATAAATCGTACCCTTTCTTTAAGAGACCAAAAAGGAGGTTTGATTGCTAAGGTGCCAATGTCAACGAATAGGATGTTCATGCTAAATATTCAACATGACATTCCAAGATGTTTAAAAGCATGTTTCAAAGATAATTCTTGGCTTTGGCACATGAGATACGGGCACTTAAATTTTGGAGGCTTAAAATTATTATCAAGTAAAGGAATGGTGAAGGGTTTACCTCCAATTAATCACCCGGATCAAATATGTGAGGGATGTCTTCTAGGAAAGCACTTCCGAAACAGTTTTCCAACAGAAGCTTCTAGTAGAGCGAAGAAACCTCTAGAACTTATTCACACGGATGTGTGTGGACCCACAAGCCCACCGTCTTTTGGTAAAAATAGATATTTTCTTCTATTCATTGATGATTTTAGTCGAAAGACATGGGTCTATTTTCTGAAAGAGAAGTCGGAAGCTTTTGGAATGTTCAAGAAGTTTAAAGCATTTGTGGAGAATCAAAGTGGTCCCACCATAAAGGCGATGAGATCCGATCGTGGAGGAGAGTTCACATCCAAGGAATTCAAGGAATTTTGCGACAACAATGGGTTACGACGTCCTCTAACTCTTCCGTATTCACCTCAACAAAATGGTGTTGCGGAAAGAAAAAATAGGACCATTCTTGATATGGCCCGGAGTATGTTAAAGAGCAAAAGGATGCCTAAGGAATTTTGGGCTGAGGCAGTAAACTGTGCGATCTATCTTGCAAATCGCTCGCCCACTAGAAGCGTCAAGAACAAAACGCCCATTGAAGTTTGGAGTGAAAGGAAGCCCGGCATCTCACACCTTCGAGTGTTCGGAAGTGTGGCATATGCTCATGTGCCAAATCAGAAAAGGACGAAGCTCGATAATAAAAGCGAGAAACTCATATTCGTGGGCTATGACTCAAGTTCGAAGGGTTACAAGTTATACAATCCCAAGACCGGTAAAGTAATCTCAAGTCGAGATGTGGTGTTCGATGAAGAAGCAACATGAGATTGGAATGTTCCCGAAGAGGAGAACTACGACTTTCTCCCTTATCCATTCGAAAGTACTGCAAGGAACGAAGAATATCTAGAAGTTCAAGAACCTTCTAGTACACCATCTCCGCACTCTCCACGTACTCCAACCACTACACCTAATGAAGTGACACCAACATCAGGAGGAGAATCAAGTAGGCTACAACATCACACAAGGAGCATTAGGGAGTTGTACAAGGTAACCCAGCCTATGGAGGATCTATCATTGTTCTGCCTTCTTGCCGATTGTGAGCCAATAAGTTATGAAGACGCAGCAAAAAGCCAAAAGTGGAAACGTGCTATGGACGAAGAGATTCAAGCAATCGAGAAGAATAATACATGGGATCTTGCCACACTACCAAAGGGACATAAGGCTATTGGTGTAAAATGGGTGTACAAGGCCAAGAAGAATTCCAAAGGTGAAGTTGAAAGATATAAGGCAAGGTTGGTGGCGAAGGGATATAGTCAACAAGCCGGCATAGACTATGACGAGGTATTTGCTCTCGTCGCTCGTCTAGAAACTATAAGATTAATAATCTCACTTGTGGCTCAGCATAATTGGAAGATTTATCAAATGGATGTCAAATCCGTGTTCCTTAATGGCCACTTAGAAGAAGAAGTCTATATAGAACAACCTTTGGGATACATCGTGAAAGGCCAAGAGAATAAGGTGCTAAAATTGAAAAGGTCCTTATACGGGTTGAAGCAAGCGCCTCGGGCATGGAATAGCAGGATAGACAAGTATTTCCAGCAGAATGACTTTACGAAATGCCCCCATGAGCATGCCCTCTACACCAAAGTTAGCAATGATGGAGATGTTATGATTGTGTGCCTATACGTGGATGACTTGATATTCACCGGTAGTAATCCCAAAACGTTTGAGGAGTTCAAGAAAGCAATGGTTCGGGAGTTCGAGATGACCGACATTGGTCTTATGGCTTACTATATTAGGATCGAGGTAAAACAAAAGAAAGAAGGAATATTCATATCCCAAGAAGGTTATGCGAATGAGGTGCTCAAGAAGTTTAAGATGAATGACTGCAAGTCAATGAACACACCGGTGGATTGCAATCTCAAATTGTCAAAAGATGATGAAGGATACTTGGTGGACCCAACACAATACAAGAGTTTGATTGGAAGTCTGAGGTACCTAACCTGCACGAGACCAGATATTCTCTACAGAGTTGGACTAGTAAGTCGATATATGGAAGTACCTACAATAAATCACTTGAAGGCGACCAAGAGGATACTTCGCTACATCAAAGGTACGATTGACTATGGCCTGTTTTATTCACCTTCTGATCACTTCAAACTAGATGGATACAGTGATAGTGATTGGACTTGAGACATAGATGATCGTAAGAGTACGAGTGGTTTCGTGTTCTATATGGGAGATACGGCGTTCACATGGAGCTCGAAGAAGCAACCCATTGTGACTCTGTCAACCTATGAAGCCGAGTTTGTAGTAGTGTAACAACCCTCACTTTTCGACTTCTAAATTACTGAATTAACCCTAGGGTTATATGTCTGACTATATGTATTAAGGGTTGTTATATACAATTAAATATTGACCGAATAGTAATTTTTAGTCAACAATGTACGCTTAAATAAATAATATATTATTAATTTATATAATTTGACATAATTTAACTAAGTATATAAACTTTGTATCACTTTTATTATTTAGTTAATGTATTATATATTTAACTATATAATAAATCCAATTATATATAAATGTAATAATATTTACAAACTTACTAAAACTATAGTTTAATAATTAAAATCATAATTATTATTAAAAATACAAAATACCGAATTATTTATTATTTTTATGCAAAATTTGTATTTATTAATTAAATAAAAAAAAATATTATTGACAAATATTCTTGGAAAAACATTAAATAAATTTGTTTATTTACATAAAAAAATCCTTAAAATAAATAAAAAATAAACAAATAAATAAATAAATTACTTTTTAATTAAAAATTTTAATGGAAAAACTACTTTTATTATTTTATTTTGTGCATTATCCCATGACCTAACATTTAATACTTTTTAATTTTAAAATCCCATTAAGAATTAAATATTTCTTTTTCTTTTAATTATTTTATTCTTTTTACCTAATTTTTTCAAGTATAAATACCCCTCATTTCTCATTCAAACTCACACCAAAATTTCTCTCATTCTCTCTTTGAAGAATTACTACTAGTAAGTATTCTTTTCTTACTTTTTATTTTTTTTACTTTTTACTTTTTACTTTTTACTTCGGTTATTATTTTTACCGAAACATGTAAATAATGTTATAAATTATATGCAATTAAAAATAAAATAAATAACATGTATACACTATTACTATTACCAGCACCTGTAACCTACTACTTATATTGAAACATAAAAACATTTTGGGATATGTATTAGAGATGTATAGATCTTCGAACTTTCTTGACGAATGGTTTCTATGAGATTCTAGGCAGAGGGTTTGGATTTCCGATTTAAAGGGTCCTATGGCTCAAGCCCCTAGATCTAAATTAGCCATTCGAAGGGAAATGGGTGATTGGAAGCTTATCTAATACGGCAAGTATCCTAAAATGGAAAACACTGATAAAAGTAGAAACTCTCTAGTCATAGAAACTTAGTAAAATAAGAAACTTTCTAAAAATGGAAACTTTATAAAAATAGTAACTTACTAGGAATAGAAACTTAGTAAAACAAACACATACTTAAACTTAAACATGGGCAAAACACTTAACTACTCTTAAATGTCAATAGGTTGACTTTTCTGCTCACTCGTTCAACTCTTTATTCCGAGGAATAACTCTCTCTCTACTTACTAAGGTGAATTCATAGCCCCTCTTTATTGCTAGCAAAATTACTTACTTTTACTTGGGGTGAGACACATGCTGTTTTTACTTTTTACACGTTAGACACAAGTACCAAACTGTTAAACTATGCTATACCCGGCTATGTCCGACTAAGTCCCTACAGTGATATTTTTAATTGTTGCGGCATGCTTAATTATTGGGGGTAGGCCTATCGGGAGTAACGTCCCCGATACATTTGACCAAGTCATTGTATTACTTAATAATGAAATTAAACCGACAAGGACAGACACAACTTGTCATGGGGCAAAAACTTGAACGTTTAGTCTAAATATCACGCATTGGCATAACTTTTTGATCCTGCGGGAGATCAACTTTACAAACTAAATCTTGTGGTCTAAAACAACGACAAACTTTTTGTTAAACCTATGAACTTCACTCAACCTTTTTGGTTGACACTTTAGCATGTTTTGTCTCAGGTACTGTTTGATTCAAGCTCTTATACTTACTACTTATGTGATGCTACTTGGACATAGGATCAAGAGATATCGCATTTATTACTTCTGCATGTGAACATTTACGATATTGTTATTCCTGTCTTTGTAACGATATTTCATTTTCCGCTGCGTACTCATTAATGTTAAATTCATCATTTAGTATTGTTCTCGTTTATTATAATATGTTGGTATGTTTTGATATTAGTGACGTTCCTTCCAGACCCTATTGGGAGGACGTTACAGATTGGTATCAGAGCATAACCAGGCTGTTATAGAGAACCAGGATTGCATTTTTATGTGTGCCTTACTTGTTAGCTAGGGTGCCTTAGCAATCTAGGAAACTATAACCTTTCCTGCCTTAGAATTAAAGCACTTAGGATTGCCCCATAATCTTAACGATTATGCTTTAATAAACTTGATTTAAAGATTCTAATCAAAATATCCTTCCTAATGTTAGGATGTCTAATTATCATCAAACGACCAAAATGAATC
The DNA here is from genome assembly GCF_046630445.1 of Rutidosis leptorrhynchoides. Lineage (NCBI taxonomy): Eukaryota > Viridiplantae > Streptophyta > Magnoliopsida > Asterales > Asteraceae > Rutidosis > Rutidosis leptorrhynchoides. The sequence goes on along the minus strand of NC_092336.1, from coordinate 628,444,449 downwards.
TTTTCAAGCCAACCGAAAAAGATACTGAAAGGTCTTCCACAGAAAGACCAGTCCAAAGTCCACCTTATGGCTTTGGTGGTCCTCCCTCACCAAATTATAGCCCAAATACTACTCTAAAGTTACATGGGTCTCCTGAATACTATCCAACCCCGAGGAATAAAGACAAGAGGAAATATTTTGAAGAAACTGGGCCGTCAAAGAAAAGATCCCGATCTCCTTCCTACGATGAAGTTGATGCCAAGTACGAGCTCATGAATCTGCGAAAAACTACCGATGACCTAATTCGCCATATTGCAAGGATCAATTTTCAAATGAAGGAAAAAGACCTAGCGATCAAGAAGCTCATGGAGGAAAATGCTGAACTAAAGAAAGAGATAAAGTTGGTGAAGTATGAAGGTGATAGAAATACCCTATGGGGGAAGCAATCTCTCTCTTGCCTAAGAGAAGATGTTGACCTTAGATTGAAGATGGAGGAAAACCGCGTGAATAATCAACTTTCTATAAGGGACCACAAGTACCATGTAATCAACAATGAAGTTTCTAACCTTTATGATAATCTCGAGTTCCTGCATGAGAAACAAAAGGCGAGGAACAAGAAAGTTGATGAGTTTATGAAGAAGGTGGAGGATGAGAAGAAGAAATATGAAGATTACTTCAATCTTAATATTTCCTAGATTATTTTTCCAATTCCTTGTCTATGCAAAGGCTAGGCCTTAAACTATTTCTATCCCCGAATCGTGTAATAAGAAGGCTTGTTTAAAGCCTTGTTCTTAATAAAATAAAGTGTTTCGTTTATATCATATTCATCTTTATTCCACTTAATTTTTTTTTCAAACTTATGACCTATCAAGTTTATCAAACTTCTATATGTTATTGAAGATAACGGTACGTCCACAAGCTCCTGCTACTACTTCAAACACTCACGTATCTTATGCCTTTATGCATCGGTTTGCGAACCGGAAAATATTATTGGGTTATCACAGTATACGAATTGAAATTCTTTAATCAATATCTGGTTACAAATCTCAACACGTCATACCACCATTATTACATAAATGGATGACACATCATATCTTATCATATATTATCATGTCTGTAAACTTTGTCTACCACTTATCCTAAATTTCCTTCGTAAATTACGGAAATCTTTTTGCTATAAATACGTATTCAAGGAGACGAATATATCATTCGGTATTCAATACCCATTTCATATCAAACCCTATTCCAAACATATAATATGAATTTCTCAAACTCTTCAAGCTCCCACGGCAGCGTAACCGGAATAAACGAACCAATCAGCCATCATCTATTCTGGATGAATTGGGGATGGGTTCGTAGCCGACTCAATCAATGGAGACAAGAAGAAGGTGATCCCTTCCACCAACCGAATTCACCTCTTGGCGAAGAACCTGAAGCGCTTACCGGCGAACCAGTCCGAAACACCATTTTCTCTCTTCTTTCCAGGGTATCCCGTCACGAATATATAATATCGAAGATTCTAGATCTTATTCACCCCCTTGTTCCAACCACCAATCATCCCGGAATAATAGAAGAAGTAAACGAGCTTCGCGCTCGAGTAGTGGCTCTGGAAAATCTGGTGCGAAACCTACGAACACCAGCAGCAGCACCAGCAGCATAACCAGCATCACCACCAGTACCATCAACATCACCACTAACAGCATCAGCTTCATCAACAACAACATTCGCATCCCCCGCCTCAACAACACACTCAGTACCTCAAACATCAACATGATACGCCCCATAGATACCAAGGAATATTAGCAATAAAGAGTTAAGATGTATTGACTCATTCTTCGTGAAGAATTATATATGTATACCTTATATATATATGATTTGGAACAATAATAAATCTTGTCGTACTAAGCAATTACGTGAGAATCTCAACTAGTATGTACTACTTGGTTAATTCATATCACTAATATGCTATGATGTACACCCTTCGCTAATGACTTAACAATTGTTAATCACTGCTTCAACACAATAAACTCCATTTCATAATAAATCAAGTATAACGATGAATGTATTGATTCATAACTTCATTAGCGAAATATTTCGCAACAATTATGAAATCTCTAAGATTTTGGAGATTATTTACTCTCGTTCCAAACCGCAAATCAAATGAGTTTAATATATATTAACTCATTAAATCCATGATTATATCTGAAGAATACATATATGAACGTATATCTTCATAAAGATTGTAAAAACTGTTAATTGTAAAAATATTTTAACGGGTAGGTAATACCCGAGAAATATTTACATCTCACATAAATACACTGTACATTCTTCAATTTCGATTCATAAATCATTAATTATACTCACTGCCTTCACTGTGATACACAATCATTTTCATACAAATTTAATTACACATTCTGAAATTAACATACCAGAATTCAAGTAAAGCTTTAACAGGTGTTATCTTCCTAAAGATCACTACATTCATGAATTATATTCATTCGTATTCTATGATGAATTATCACATCAAACCACCGAAATTATCATCAACAACGCCTATTCGTTAACCATTAGATCCGTTGACGATTACAATCAGCGTTTAATCATCTAAAAAAATAAAATTTCTTGAAACCATCTCGGATTGATAACCAATGATTCAGATATGGTAGCATTAAATGCAGAGGAAACAAAAGAATTTTCCTCGTCATTGGAACTTAGAAATTCTGAGATATCACTGTATCTTTCGTTATAAATATCCTCTATATTTCTGAAGATATCTTTATAACGATTCTTGTCAGCAATTAATTATCTCTTTGTGATATCTTTATCACATCATAAAGGAAACTGTTTTAGTTTCTATATTCTGTAAAGTTCAAGTTTAAATTATGAATGATTTGAAGTAGTGTTGGGAATTGAAGCATGAGTTAGTATAATATAATGAGGTCAGGCCAACGTGATTATATTACAGTAAGTCATGCTAAATTTTTAATGGAAGATGATGATTCATAGACTTTATAATCATCATTTGCCATGTTACACGACTCTTATCTATTTAAACTCTAAACATATCAAGAAAATATTTTTCTTGATAATTCGGTCTTTTCCGGATATTCTGGTAATATGACAAATCAAATCGTGCTATTACCTTTCCTTCTGCTTTGAATATCATGATCATTCGAAACTTCATACCTACGAATTCTGGACCGTTACTTGCTTTACAAAAGCATGAAGCTTCGACATATAAGGGAAAATATAAATCCCGATAACAACACTGAAATTACAAACCGTGTATATAAATGCGTATAGCAATATAAAGACACGGGAGAACTAAAAACACAATAAATTCTAGAGCATAGTAGAAGTAAACAGACTCCTCTGGTGGGAGTTGGAAAAGAAGGATGATTGTGGCGATAACCAATATAATGTCAAAGACAAGAACTGGATTGAGCATATTAACAAAACTTTTGGAAGTATGAATTGAGAAAGAAAGTATATAAGTGGTGAAGATAATGAAACGGAAGAAGCTAATTTATAGCAAAAATTCCAGACACAGCAATCGAGGCAATTCACCGCCTTTAATTAAAGAAAATCCTAATTTCTGTAATTACCGGAAAATCAAATCTTATAAAGATTTCGAAGATTTATTTAATTCCTTGAAATCCGGAAATCAATCGTAACTACGTCAAAAGTTAAGGCAAACATTTAATTTTCTCATTTACTCTTTTACGATAGCTTGGTTTATACTCTTTCTATAATCGAATTACTTTATCCATATTATTTAATGTCAATAAAACTCTAATTCATCATTCTTGTTATAAAGAATGACGATCTCTATCAAATTTCATGACTATGATTTTCATGAACTCCTCTCTGTTTTGTCTGCCTAATATTGCAGCATAAACGCTCAAGGTTTTAAATGAGCTCAATATTATTCATAACACATTTCATGTATCCAATTTACTGAAATGACTTGCATAACATCATCATTTTGAATGATCTCTGCATTAATGATAAAATGCACTTCGTAGAAGAACCTATAGAGATTATGGTTTGTATGACTTAAACGCTTGAAACAAAACAATATTCTATCCTTTGGAAAACACGCAAGGCCCCGAACATACCTGGGAACGTGAAGACCAAATGAAACAGAAATATCCCCATCTCTTCTCAACCACTGATGCATCCGAGAAGTCTACCTAAAACTTCGGGACGAAGTTTTTATTAACGGGGAGGTACTGTAACAACCCTCACTTTTCGACTTCTAAATTACTGAATTAACCCTAGGGTTATATGTCTGACTATATGTATTAAGGGTTGTTATATACAATTAAATATTGACCGAATAGTAATTTTTAGTCAACAATGTACGCTTAAATAAATAATATATTATTAATTTATATAATTTGACATAATTTAACTAAGTATATAAACTTTGTATCACTTTTATTATTTAGTTAATGTATTATATATTAAACTATATAATAAATCCAATTATATATCAATGTAATAATATTTACAAACTTACTAAAACTATAGTTTAATAATTAAAATCATAATTATTATTAAAAATACAAAATACCGAATTATTTATTATTTTTATGCAAAATTTGTATTTATTAATTAAATAAAACAAAAAAAAATAAAATAAAATATTATTGACAAATATTCTTGGAAAAACATTAAATAAATTTGTTTATTTACATAAAAAAAAATCCTTAAAATAAATAAAAAATAAACAAATAAATAAATAAATTACTTTTTAATTAAAAATTTTAATGGAAAAACTACTTTTATTATTTTATTTTGTGCATTATCCCATGACCTAACATTTAATACTTTTTAATTTTAAAATTCCATTAAGAATTAAATATTTCTTTTTCTTTTAATTATTTTATTCTTTGTACCTAATTTTTTCAAGTATAAATACCCCTCATTTCTCATTCAAACTCACACCAAAATTTCTCTCATTCTCTCTTTGAAGAATTACTACTAGTAAGTATTCTTTTCTTACTTTTTATTTTTTTTACTTTTTACTTTTTACTTTTTTACTTCGGTTATTATTTTTACCGAAACATGTAAATAATGTTATAAATTATATGCAATTAAAAATAAAATAAATAACATGTATACACTATTACTATTACCAGCACCTATAACCTACTACTTATATTGTAACATAAAAACATTTTGGGATATGTATTAGAGATGTATAGATCTTCGAACTTTCTTGACGAATGGTTTCTATGAGATTCTAGGCAGAGGGTTTGGATTTCCGATTTAAAGGGTCCTATGGCTCAAGCCCCTAGATCTAAATTAGCCATTCGAAGGGAAATGGGTGATTGGAAGCTTATCTAATACGGCAAGTATCCTAAAATGGAAAACACTGATAAAAGTAGAAACTCTCTAGTCATAGAAACTTAGTAAAATAAGAAACTTTCTAAAAATGGAAACTTTATAAAAATAGTAACTTACTAGGAATAGAAACTTAGTAAAACAAACACATACTTAAACTTAAACATGGGCAAAACACTTAACTACTCTTAAATGTCAATAGGTTGACTTTTCTGCTCACTCGTTCAACTCTTTATTCCGAGGAATAACTCTCTCTCTCTCTCTACTTACTAAGGTGAATTCATAGCCCCTCTTTATTGCTAGCAAACTTACTTACTTTTACTTGGGGTGAGACACATGCTGTTTTTACTTTTTACACGTTAGACACAAGTACCAAACTGTTAAACTATGTTATACCCGGCTATGTCTGACTAAGTCCCTACAGTGATATTTTTAATTGTTGCGGCATGCTTAATTATTGGGGGTAGGCCTATCGGGAGTAACGTCCCCGATACATTTGACCAAGTCATTGTATTACTTAATAATGAAATTAAACCGACAAGGACAGACACAACTTGTCATGGGGCAAAAACTTGAACGTTTAGTCTAAATATCACGCATTGGCATAACTTTTTGATCCTGCGGGAGATCAACTTTACAAACTAAATCTTGTGGTCTAAAACAACGACAAACTTTTTGTTAAACCTATGAACTTCACTCAACCTTTTTGGTTGACACTTTAGCATGTTTTGTCTCAGGTACTGTTTGATTCAAGCTCTTATATTTACTGCTTATGTGATGCTACTTGGACATAGGATCAAGAGATATCGCATTTATTACTTCTGCATGTGAACATTTACGATATTGTTATTCCTGTCATTGTAACGATATTTCATTTTCCGCTGCGTACTCATTAAAGTTAAATTCATCATTTAGTATTGTTCTCGTTTATTATAATATGTTGGTATGTTTTGATATTAGTGACGTTCCTTCCAGACCCTATTGGGAGGACGTTACAAGCAGCAACATCGTGCACCTGTCATGCAGTATGGCTCAGAAAGTTACTAAATGAGCTTAAGTTTTTTCAAAAGGAAGCTACAGAGATATATGTGGATAACAAGTCTGCGATTACTCTAGCAAAGAATCCAGTCTTCCATGATCGAAGCAAGCACATCGATACGAAATACCATTTCATCAGGGAGTGTGTTACAAATAAAGAGGTGCAGATAAAGTACACGAAGTCATTCGACCAAGTTGCTGATATTTTCACAAAGCCTCTAAAACAAGAGACTTTTCAGAGATTACGGAATATGCTCGGAGTGAAGAAATCAAGTTTAAGGGGGGTGTTGGAAACTAAACTTGATTTGGGCTATTTGTTTTGGATATGGGCTTGCATGTATACAAGTATATGGATCAAGATTGTAGTCCAATATCTAGAAACTTCATGTAATGTGTAGTAGTCAATGTGTGTAGAATAATCATGTAAAAATATCTAAGTCTAGAAAATACTTAGAAAATATCTAGATATTAGTTGATGAAGAGTTCTAGACTATTCCATTGAGTAGTATAAATAGAGGGCTTCACCCCTCATTTGTAATCAAGCAAAACAATAAGCAATAAAAGAAAAACTTTCAATATCAATCAAACATCTAAATCATCAATCCTCTCTTCCACAAATAATATACACATAACCTCCTATTTCTAACAGTTAAGACTTGTGTCGTTCTCAGAGTCTTCTTGAATTATTCTTAGATCAGGAGATTGACTAGCTAGATTAGTGGAGAGATTGATATGGTTAAGTTCAAGGATTTTTAAATTAGATGTCAAATTGTTTAACATTGAATTGCAGCTCAACTGGTAGTGGTCTGCTTCCCTTAGCGAGAGGTCAAGAGTTCGACTCCGCTGGGCTGCAACATTGCACTCAATGTTATCCCTGGCCTGAAGTATCCACCCATGTCGCCTTTCGCTTAGTGCGGGGGCAGCAGGGAGGGGAGGTTTTTACCGGTCATGCCCTCTGATTGGTCTGGGTTTCCTCCTGGGCAGTAGTTGGGGGAGAGTTATACAACTACGGGGGATGAACGCGTGGGTGGTTAAGTCCCCCTGGATGATCCCAAACTAATGTCCAAAAAAAGATGTCAAATTATTTAACTTGGATGTCAAATTATGCTAGGAAATAATACTTTTGACAATGAAACATTCTGAATATTATGAGAAAATGGTCAATCTTATCAGAGATCTTGAATATTATGCAACATTGAAGAATAAAAAAATAAAAAATAAAAAAAAATCTAAGGTATATGTATAAATTCAGATTGTACAACAAGTTAGATGAACTTGAGAAGACGATCTCGACTTATAAGATTGAGTTTTACAATAGGTAAAGATATATATATATCTCTTAAGAGCTCTTTATTTATATGGTTTGTTATATTATTGTAGAAAAGTAACTTCTCAAATATTTAGGTTTTATTTGTTATAATTCAGTAGGCTTATAACTACCTTTAATGGTTATAAGAACAAAGAGAGAAGAAGGAGAGAAGAAATATTGATATTTCAAGAGAAAAATGGTGCACCTTAAATGGTTACCATACATGTCTATTTATAGTATAAAATATTACTATGCAAGAAATATAATAATAATAAAATTAACATCCAATCTAGATATTTTATAACACAATCTAGATATTTTATAACACTCCCCCTTGGATGACAATTTTATTAGAGAATAACTAGTACTGCCTCGTTAAAAACCTTGCTAAAGAAAACTCATTGGGATAAAACTTTAGCTAAGGGAAAAAGAGTGCAGCATAGAGTTGACTCCCCCTCAAGTAGGCAACGTCTGAGTTGTTACATCTTCTGAACATGCCTCATGTCAATATTATGAACGTGTGTTCTGAAAATAGCAGTTGGCAGTGCTTTGGTATAAAGATCGGCAGAGTTGTTGATTGAACGTATCTCATTTTAATCTGGTTGTCTTTTACGAGATCTTGAGTATATGAGAAGAATCTGAGGTTTTCATCTGAAACTGTATCATCTAAATCTTTTATGTAAAAGTTTAGCCCCTGTGATTTGTCTACAGTCTCCTTCATGGTTTGCTCAAACCCTTGTTTCAATTCCTATTCTCTTGTAGTCTTTTCTGAGCCTTACCAACATACCATTCTTTTCCATCAAACTTATGACCGTTAAGACCGTTTATAGCTTTAGCGTCTCGTCAGCATTTATGTTTTGTTCTGTCATTTTTGATACTCTTCTTTCATTTGTATTATGTAAGCTGTATTATCTTCATAGATAGTTGTTACGCTTTTATAGCGTTCTAGTCCACAAGAATCAATAATGATTTGTATCATTGATCTTAACTAAAATCATTCCCGAGTAGCTTCATGTAATGCAATCACTTCGGCATGATTTGATGATGTTGCAACAAGTGTTTATTTTAAGAACGCCATGATTTTGTGGTACCTTCATTTAGGAATACATATCGAGTTTGAGATTTATCTTTATGAGGATTTGATGAATGACCTGCATATACATAATCAACCAAATCTTGTTTTGAAGCGTTAGAATAAAATAATTTTAAATAAGCAGTTCCTCAAGGGTATCAAAATATGTATTTGATCCCGCTCCATTGTCATTTGAGCTGAATCTTGCCAACAAATTAACTGCAAGAGAAATGTCAGGTCTTGTACAATCTATAAGATACATAAGAACCTCAATTGCACTAAAAAAAATGGAACTTCCGATCTGTTAAGATTTTCATGATCTTCGCAGGGATGGAATAGATCAGTGTCAATATTGAGTGATCTAACAACAATGAGTTTGTCTTTAAAAAAAATGTTTTAAAATCTTTTCGGTATAAGTTGTTTGATGTACAAGTAAACCATTAGGCATATGCTGAATTTGCAATCCAAGGTAATACTTGGTTTTTTTTTAAGATTTTTCATTTCAAAATAATTCTTTTGAAGTTGAATGATTTCATAGATTTCTTTATTTGTTCATATGATGTTAAGAACATTGACATAAACAACTACGATCACATATCCGAACATTATACCACATACGTCCCATTTGTATAAACCCATTTAGAAATCTTTGTGATTTAATGGAATATATTCCCTTGGGTTTTACATTAGATGCTTATGATACCTTAACCCTTTAGGTATATTCATATATATCACTATTAAGTGATCCATACAGATAAGTAGTAACAACATTCATGAGATGCATTTAAATAACTACCAGGTTGATTAAATATCTAATAAGTAATTGTATCCATTACAGGAGGATAAGTTTTCCTCCTAATTCATTTCTGGTCTTTGTGGGAAATATTGAGTTACAAGTCTAGTTTTGCCTTGTAACTTCATTTGCACATTTCTTTTTGGATAAAAATTCATTTGTATCCCATACGTTTCACATCTTTAAAAGTGATAACGATTGATCCGAAAACTTTTTTTTTATCGAGCAATTCTAATTCAGCTCGTATTGCTCCTTTCCATTGAGCTCAATCATGTCCATTTTGTATATTCAATGACAGATTTTAGTTCCACATCATCATCTTTATTCATGATGTCATTGTAACATTATATGAAAATATCTCATAGAGATTTTAATTTCATTTCAGTTCCATAATATTGCATAATTTATCGCAATTTTAGTATTTACATTTATCAATATCCTCTGCAGAAGGAATATTGATTTGTGGTTCTTCTTGAACACTTTCTTTTACCTCATTATCAGCTGATTTTCTTTTTCGAGGATTTTTATCTTCGGAACCAATTGATCTTCCACGTTTGATGCGTGGCAAAGACTCAACAGTGACATTATTGCCAGCTTTTGGAATTTCAGTTCGAGCTGGAGCATTTATCGCTGGTATATATGATTTAGTCACTTTTTTATATCTGTAAATGCATAAAGTAATTAATTTGCAAGTTCTTGCATATGCATTATTTTTGAACTTTCGTTTCACATTCTTTTGTGCGAGTTCAATATACCTTAATTGATGTTCACATCATGAAGCATCATTTTATTTTTTATTTTTATTTCTCCCCCTAATCTAGGGAACAATGTTTTATTAAAATGACAATCAGCAAAACGTGCTGTAAAAACATCACCCATCATGGGTTCAATATATCTTATGATTGAAGATGTTTTATATCCAAAATATATTATCATCTTTCTTTGAAGAACCATTTTATTGTGTTGTGGTGATACAATTGGAACATACACTGCACAACCAATGTTTTAAGGTAGAAAATATTTGGCTCTTGGCCAAAATCAAGTATTAAGTGAAAATATTTACGACTTCCACATGGTATAATGCGAATTAATGTCGCAGCATGTAAATTTACATGTCCACATATAAATATTGAGAGATTTGTACTCATTATCAATTGTCTAGTTATTAGCTGTAAGCGTTTATCTATTGATTCAGCTAAACCAATTTTGTGTATGCACATGAGCAACTGGATGTTCAACAACAATCCCTGTAGATATAAAATGATCATTAAATGCTTGAGATGTTAACTCACCAGCATTATCAAGTCTCATCCTTTTAATGGTGTAATCAGAATAATGTGTTCTCAATTTAATAATTTGTGCAAGAAACTTTGCAAATGCCATATTACGGCTTGATAACATACAAATATGAGACCATCCGCTAGATGCGTCTATTAGAACCATGAAATATCAAAATAGTTCACATGATGGATGAATTGGTTCATATATCTTACCTTGAATTCTTTCAAGAAACATTTGTGATTCTTTTTCACAATATACTTTTCATTAATCACCATATGTGCTTTCCATTAATCACCATATGTGTTTTTTTTTTTTTTTATAAATCACCATATGTGTTTTTTTTTTATCATATATCCTTTTCACCATATACGCTTTTAATCATATGCGCTGTGTTTTTCACCATATGCGCTTTTAATCATATGCGATTTTCATCATATGCGTTGTGCTTTTCATCATATTCGCTTTTTATCATATGCGCTTATCATATGCGATGCGCTTTTTATCATATGCGCTTTTTTATGTGAATAGTAAATTAATTAATTTCGTTTTACTATTCATATGAATTAATTTAGATTTACTATTTTATTAATTGAGTAATATATATATACATCATATACTTGTGACTCCGAAGGCTCAAATGAATTTGACCATATAGTTATACGTTGTACCTTGCACATTAATTTTCAGTAGAAGCTTTAGATGCATATTATTTTCAGTAGAAGCTTTAGATGCACTTTTTTTTTTAATCACCAAATACCACAAACACTTTGTTTGCGTTTGTTCATAGTCATCAATGAAAACCATTTTCTTTAATTTTATTTTATACAATAAAATTAACGCATCATTATTCTTTTCAAAAACAATAATCTATTGTTATTGTTCACTTGTGCCATGTTTAACAACAAAAGTCAACAACCTCTGTCTTGTTTGTTGTGGCAACCAAAAACAACCTTTGCTTTTGTTACCGAGAATCCAAGACCAAAAAACAATTAATTTTTAATTAATCTTTTATCAAAACCATAAATGATTTTATTGATCTACGTTGATATGGCCATAAAGAATTGACGGCTGACCTACTTTTGTAAGTGTATTTCGGCTATCATCCCGAAAACGCACAACGACCTTTTTTTTTTTTTTTTATGAACTATTTGTTTCATATCTAGCTTAGGCAATTATTGTGAACATTTGATCCCTATAAGAGCATTTATTTTTTAGACTTTTAGTTGATTTGTACTTGTCACAATTAGGGATAGCACCCGCGGGTCGTGGATGCGGATCCATTGGATCCATCACCCGTACCCGCGGATTTTTTTTAAGAGACATCCAATTGAACCCTTGTTCGTTGAAATAATTTGACTATATTTTTACTCCCCATTATTAAACGGGTCATTTTGATGCACACTCTTAAAAAAAATAATTTGTTTTTTAAGTTTTATTATTCAACCTCATTTTTTCAACGGTCACGTTTTTAACAAAACATTTGACAAGTTTGGAAAAAAGTTTTTTATTGATTATCATCAAAAGTTTTCTATTGTCACTCTACTGGATGGAATTATGACATACAACCAAAATTGCAACCCAACACTACATAAGAACAAAAAGGTTGTTTTTAATTAACATATGTATATGTGTTAAACTCGGAATAATAATAACTTATTTTAGAAAATTAACATAAGACATGTTGAAACATTTTTGTCACATTTAGCTCATCAAGTCTAATACTTATCATTGATAGATTTTATCACGTCTAGGAGATGTTTACTTTTTTCCTGTATTAAGTCCTACTTTCATTTACCTTTGTTTGGAAAAAAGTTTTTTTTTACTTTGCTTTCCCCCTTTCTGTAAAACTCATTTAAACACTTTCTTTGTTTTTTTTTAAAAAAAAAAAAACTTCCTTTTTTTTACGTTACCCGTAAATTATAAATATATAAAAAAAAACTTTTTGTTTAAATTTTTTTCTAGTTTTTAAAAGGCCACTTGACCAATTTTTTAATTCTTTCACAACACCTGATATCGTGATCGTGACCTTTCACCAAAGCAAGAGATATTCTTGATAAACTAAACACGGACTCGTGTTTGAAATTGTCGGCCACAAAAAAATTCATTTGATAAAAGTATATATTTTTTTTTTAGTTATAGAAGGAGACCACTTCATTTTCAATACTTCATTTTTGACAAAAAAACTATTCCATTTTATCATCCCCTTTTTTTTCTTACTTTAACTTTTAAGATATACTTTTAATAAAAATACAAACTACTTTTTCTTATTTTAACTTTTAAGATTTACTTTTAATAAAAATACAAACTACTTTTTGTATTTTAACTTTTAAGATTTACTTTTAATAAAAGTACAAACTACTTTTTCTTATTTTAACTTTTAAGATTTACTTTTAATAAAAATACAAACTATTTTTTTTATTTTAACTTTTAAAATTATAAATTTAAGAATAAACATTAGTATGCATGAAATAAATAATGATTAATTGCATAAGTAATCATAAATGTTAGATAACATATAAAGACCCCGTCGTATTCGTATTGATCGGAATTAATCTCGACCCATGGTACCGTGTTGTCAAATGACGTGTTGCGTACATAAAGTACCGTGTTGTCAAATGACGTGTTGCGTACAATCATGAGGTCTTATTAACATAAATATAAATGTTAGTGAAGTTAATAAGAGTTAGATTACAGAAAATATAATTCAGGTGGTATAACCGATCATATATAACTTAAATAACATAAATATAAATGTTAGTGAAGTTAGTAAAAGTTAGATTACAGAAATATAATTCAGGTGGTATAACCGACCATATATAACTTAAATAACATAAATATAAATGTTAGTAGTCCAAAATTTGATATATTCGAGTCTGAAAATTATTAATAATTTCATAACTTGATTAGTGATTCGTGATCGTTTGAGATATCTTTTAATTACACTAAGCTTTTCGTGCTGATAACGTGTTATAATTCAGTAGGCTTATAACTACCTTTAATGGTTATAAGAACAAAGAGAGAAAAAGAGAGAAGAAGGAGAGAAGAAATATTGATATTGATATTTCAAGAGAAAAATGGTGCACCTTAAATGGTTACCATACATGTCTATTTATAGTATAAAATATTACTATGCAAGAAATATAATAATAATAAAATTAACATCCAATCTAGATATTTTATAACACAATCTATATATTTTATAACATTATTTTAAATATCTACCCCATTAAATTAATTTTGATAACAAATATTATGTACTTAGGAAAAAATATTATTTAAATATGTAATCTTTCACAAGGAATACATACATACATACATATACATATACATATACATATATATATATATATATATATATATATATATATATATATATATATATATATAACAGGATCAAGAAAGATGTAACCAATTGAGGGAGTGGGGAAGCAATCTAAATCACAGGATTAAGATATGACCAAATTTAGGGGTGGAGGGGCCTTCTAGTCTTTTTGCATATTTAGTGTTTCAAAATACAGAGCAACTTGTCTTATTTTCTCACATCCAATTTCATCTCGTTCCCTCTCTATATTCTCGAGGTTAAATTGAATAGTTAATAACTAAATAAAAAAATTAAAAAGTGCGGAGTAATAGTCTTCAAGCATCATCCATCATCTATTATCCATTAATGTAAATTTCTTAATACAGACAAACACAATCACAATACTGTTATTGATGAACAACAAAAATTGAAGGATTTTATGATGCAAAAACCAACCATTCAACTCATTACTTGCTAATTTCAAAAGAATAGTACGTACTTCTAATTGAAAAATATCGAATATATCCCTATTTATTTAAAGAATGTTGTACCTTCCAGTCAACCACCTTAGCATGAACACCACGATCATCAATCCAAGTCCGGCAGTAGCCACCATCACCGGAGAAGCCTCTACAATGTTGTCAACTTCATTACCAAAATTCCCCACGACACCACAGATCCCAAGAGTACCAGAAATATTCACATCATCCTCAACCACACCGAAGCCAACTCCGGCATCAGCCACCACCGCCGGAGAGGGTAGTTCAGAATTCATGACACCGCTTCCATTACTGTGGACCCTAATACCATCAAGAACTCCAACGTTTTCAACGGTTCCACTGCCACCAACTCCGGCATCAGCCACCACATCGATTCCATTATCTTGAACCTTAATACCATCAAGACCTCCAACGTTCTCAACGGTGCCACTTCCGCCAACTCCGACATCAGCCACCACATCGCTTCCATTACCAACCTTAATACCATCAAGAACTCTTAACATTCACAACGGTGCCACTGCCGCCACCTCCGGCATTAGCCACCACAACGCTTCAATTACCGTGAATCGCATTGTCATTTAAAGAATCCAAGCCATCAGTAATTAGGGTTTCTTTTGTTTCTTCCTTATCAGCTTTGTGAGCATCTTCACCTATTTCTTCCCTGAGGGAAAATCTTGAATCTCAGTAGAATTTAATAAGCCGACAAGTTGTTGACTAATTACATTAGTGACTAGGGTTTCTGTGTCACCATTTACAACATTATCAAGAAGATCATTTGCAGCCAAACCTTCACCATCGCCATTGCTGACGTTGCTTTGAATCAATTTCCGAGTGGGAATTAAATCTTGAATATCATCGGTTAAAGATCTTACCCCCCAATTTTTCCAAGCATTTACATAAGCCCAAGGCGGAGGCTCATAATCATCATCGATGGTAGACGATTCCTCCAACCAACGCCAGCCATCATCTTCATAAATCTTTAACCTTTTTCCTTTACCATCATCTTCACCACCACAATCACCTGGTCTCTTCATCTTTATTAATTAATTTGTTTTTAGTTGGAAAGTGGAAATTTGTATTAATCGATGTGTGCATGTGTGTGTGTATATATATATATTAAACATACATACATATGTATATCGTCTGAAATACTCGTAGTATATGGACTTGCATGGTGTATTTGTGAGCCCGACCGTTAGTGACAGGGCATTTAGTTTTTTTGAATTTAATTACAACGGAGCATAAGATTTATAAAAAAAATAACGAAGCATAAGGATAATTAAAAAAAACTAAATGAATCCTATAGGACTATACAAATTAGGACAAAAAAAAAACAAATAATAAGTGACTTAGTAAGTTATTAAGTTTTTCTTATTTTTGTAACAAAAGATATAAAAAGTATAATAAACATTATATTTATTTATTAAGACAATGAGATGTATGAGATATTAGTTTCGTCCTATTTATAACATTCACAATATTATTTTGAATGGTCTCTTTTCAAGTGTCCGTTTACGTTTCAAACAATTAAAAGATAATTTTAACATATAGATAAATGATATTTTATTAGGGGATAACGAAATTCTTGAAATTTATTAAAACTTTGTATAAATTTTAAAATGAATATTGATAATGTGAGGGATGAAGAAACAAATGTTAAAAAGAATGTAACTCTTAGATATTTGAAAACTCTGAAAAAGATCGATCGGTAACTTGTTACAAAATATATTCATATACACACTTCAAAAAAGTTGGTGTTAAAGGTCTCATACATCTGACATCCGGAAGAAAGTCACGCGAGCCTAAAAATAAGTCAAGCTGGACTTTAATTCTAAATATATTAGCTAAGTTTTGATGTAGCATCATCTATTTATACTATTGCTCCTATTAAACGAGAAACAAATGAAGATTCTATAAACATTCAACAACATTCTTGATCCTGGAAAACTAACATTGAAGCTACTAAAATCTTGTAAACGATTACACGATAATTGGCAAATAGTTTACATATACTCTTCAACGACCATTTCAAAATATAATAATAATTATGGTTGAGAGAGTGATCTTGTTAAATTCAAAGAATTGTTTAAACTATTCCTATTCCTATTCCTATTCCTATTCCTATTCCTATTCCTATTCCTATTCCTATTCCTATTCCTATTCCTATTCCTATTCCTATTCCTATTACTAATGCCCGCGAATTCGCGGGGCTATTTTATGAGACTAATCAAGAATAAATTTGAAACTCCATAAATAAACTGATACTTTATATTATTTGAATGGTTGCCAGTAATGGGACCAAATCAAAGAATAATGTTGTATAGTTGTTGACAAAATGAAAACAAATAAAATCATAAACACAAATAACATCATGCCTTATATTTTCTTCTTAAACTTTAGATTTTGTTTCCCATATAAATATATATGCAATATGCAATCAAGTATACCACATAGGATAGTATAAAGACACATTGATAAAGAAATATAAGTTTTTACATATTGATAATAATCACACAGACCATTAGCCCTTTATATATAAAGACACATTGATAAAGAAATATAATTTTTACACATTAATAATGATATTGATAATGTCATGATGCATTACAATGTATAAGGTACATACCTTTGTTCAGTTAGCCAACGTTAGCTAAGCAACACAACAATACAAGCATCCACACTCGGCCAAGATTTCTAACCTACAAAGAAAATATGTGTAGTTTACCCAATCACTGAACAACATCGCATTAATTAGATAATAGCTTAGAGTACAAAATATCAAGCATTTAATACAACTATCAAAATAAAAAAGGCTTCGTTTATATTAAAGCGAGCTTTAAATAGCCACTAATGCAAAATTATTTCCCACTGGTGTTACCCTCCTTCAACTGTTGCACAAATAACACTACCATGTTCAGAAGTTGTTTATATTCTAAAATAGAATCGTTCAATTGACTACCAAAACAGTAGCAATAACATTACAGTGTGACATGGTTTTACCTTTACCCGTTTCGCCTTTTAACCCGACCTATTTTGTTTTTGGAAGCGACCCGCCCATTTTTCCAGTCTTTATTTGTTAGATATACTTGACCACGGTAATCGTTCTGATCGATTAACTAACCTGAATATGATAACAATAAGACGAATGATACTTTTCGAAGTGAGTAGCAAGAAATATTTGTCCTTTATGTTGTTGAGCCCATAAACTCGATATCATCATCGTCAGAAATTCATTTGTGATATGAAGTCAGAGTGTGAAAATGAAATCTGATCATAGATAGCAAAAAATGTTTATAAAAAAATAACATCTATATTTATCATGACTGACTTTTATCATGTTCTTAGGTGATTGTATGAATAAGACCACGTTAAGCTTATATAGGTTGCTCCTTATGCAATGTTTGCCGATACATCAAAGACAAATTGACAAAACCATATCAACCTTTTACCTTAATTGTAAAAAGAAAGTTTGCAAGAAACCCTAACCCAATTGCAATGCAATCAGTCCAACTCGAACAGAATGACTTCAACTCATTCTAACAAAACCATATGAAGATTTTACCTTAATTGTTGAATATTACCATTTATAAAATGGTAGTAATTCTTACATCATGAACAATCAGGTCAATGTACAAATCCTAAGCTTAAATAATAGTTACTCAAATGTACACCAACCTGATACACATTTACATTATGATTTAAATAGGAATGTAACATCCAAACAAATGAAAAAGGAAACTAAGAAGTTACAAAAGAGTTTACCTCTGCTTCAAAGTTACAAATAATAGGATGGTTAACGGCCTTGATATCACGGTGAATGATCTTGATATGGCCTACAAACATGGAAAAGGCGTTGTAAGATTTTGGTTTCATTTCTATTATTAAGTCAATGTAAATACGTTACATGATCAACATATAAAAACAAACTATCAGTTCTCATGAAAATAAGAGAGTCCTTTTGCTGATCCAATAGCAACACGCACACCATATTCAATTACGTGTAATTGACGAACTCAAGTGATTTGTACCTCGGATTCACCAAAATCATCAAATCATATTCCGATGACAAAACAACAAATATAGTTATAAACTAAAAAATAGTAATCACTTGAAAGTGGTTTGTCTTTCAATATTTGGAAAACAAAATTTTTACCATTTATCATTTGACTGAAAAACGACAATACCTTAATACAAACTCAAAATGAATTCCCAAGCACGTTACACTAACTCATAAGACTCAATCATGTATTAAGGAACAACACTAATACTAATAGATGAAGATACCTAATCGAGAAACCATGTCATACTGATTTGAAGAGTTCGATTGACGACCAAACAAACACCTAAGTGGTAAGATATAACGGGTCATGTTTGACAAATGGGTAACACTAATGTTGCATACATTTCCTAACCACCAAAAAGTAAAACAATCCACACCTACTTACAGTCATTAATACTCCGTTTTAGCATTTTATTTTAACCCACTTGTTAGAGCATGAGTAAAATGTTTTTAGTCCAGGTTGTGGTTATCATTAAGTACCACAAGGTAATTAATAAAATCATTATACAATACAGAAAATGTCTTCTTGATTGTTTTCTCTTCTTTTTATCTGTTACCTTTCCTTTTCTTAAGGTTTCTTAGAAGATACGTCTTTGCACACCTACAATGCAGAAAATGACCCATTTGACTTTCTTTTTTTTTTATCATTTTAATTTAACAATATGGTTTGACCCATTTATAATAGAACATGCCCATTTGTGTCCATAAGCTAAGTCTTTGTTGATAATTTTTCCACCACTAATTTTTTATGTTTTTCAATAAAACATACCCGTTTGACCCATTTGACTTTTTTATCATTATAATTTAGCAATATGGCTTGACCCATTTATAATAAAACTTACCTCTTATCAAGCTTGGTTTCAATAAAACATACCCATTTGTCTTTTTATCAATAAAACATACCCATTTGACCCAACTATAATAAAACATACTCATTTGGACCCATTCGACTTTTTTCAATTTAATTTAACAATATGGTTTGACCCATTTATAATAAAGCATCCCTATTGTAAAGTTCGATTTCATGTTTTCGTAAATGTAACTAACATTTATTACTACACTCAACCTAGAGAAAGAAAAAGCATGTAACTAACATTCAGAGTCATAAATGTAAATAAATAAAAATCGTGTATTATTATTACTACACAAATAAACATTGTAACAGTTGAAAAATCCATCAACAAAAAAAAAAAAAAAAAAAAAAAAAAAAAAAATCTTGGAATAAAATTAACAAAAAACAAACCTTAGAATAATAATGCACACTCTGCCCAACATTGAACAACTGTGCCATTGTACCTGCATTTAACATATCATACATTCATACATTCAATACATTTTTATAGCTACTACGAAAGAAACCTATAAATTCATATATGATCAAGTGTAAAAGGATGTGATCATAAACATGATGATACTAATACTACTTTGTTAATGCATCATCTTAAGGCTAGTACAACTGGTGATAGTGATGTGTGCTCACTGCTCAGGTAAGTGATTCTGCAATATGAAAAATAACAATTAAGAATGGTTGTTACATGCTATATCTATCAAAACCATGTTAAAGTTAACAACTGTAAAAGACAAAAAATAGCATAGTGCGGCCGATGTAGTTGATTGTTTACGTAATCAAGGGTTTGTTACCTGACTCAGTTGTTTAAGTCCTCGTTACTGGAGCTGCTACTTCTCTCGTGGATTCTGGGTCCAGAATTGCTAGCTCGAACACGTTATCGATAATGAATTTCGGGCATCCTCTTCTGGATTGAGCAGAATCGGTTGTTGGACATGAACCCGAATCCACATAAGCACTTGACACCATCCTCATACCCAGCCAAGCCCGACTCAAAAATGCCAGGTTCTGGATTTCTCCATCGGTTAGGGGTACTTTTGCCATCCTAATCAAAACATTTAGAATAAACTTATTATTACATTAAAAAGGCACGAGGCACTTGAAATATGCAAAATCCCAGACACCCTATAACGATCTAACAAATACAGTAATCCAATAAACAATCAAATTGACCTTATTAATGAATTTTTTAAGTTTATTGCAACAGGAAGTAGGGGTGCATAGCAACAAAGGAAGCACACAAAAGATACGAAGAAAAAAATAAAATAAGAAAAAGAAGTGCACCCTTATGACTAATGAGGTCACAGATTATGGAAGTACCAAACTTGACTTACAATGATATAATAATAATAATAATAATCTTTAAACAAAGTGATGGAGAAATTAATAAAGTTAACCCTGAATATAAAATTTTAGTTTACCTACAGTCATGTCTTCAACAACCCATCACAGCACAATTGTAATTTGTAAACAAATACTCCAGAATGTTCCTTTACGCAAGAACCTGCCAGTCTAAAATCCCATCTTCCACCAACGAAAATAATGCCCTTTAACATCAGAGATAAACAATCAAAAAATCAACAACCCTAGCAACGTATGAATATTAATTATGGAAGAAATCAAGTAAAACCCTAAAATGAATATAATGTAAAGTAGTGATTACCGACACCAGGAACTTACAATTGCAAACCAGTAAGAAAATCCATCACATTCCATATTACAATGAACAACAGGTATTTAGAATCCGTGGAGGTTTGAACATAGATCTTTGGTAGATCGATTGTT
Source organism: Rutidosis leptorrhynchoides (assembly GCF_046630445.1). Lineage (NCBI taxonomy): Eukaryota > Viridiplantae > Streptophyta > Magnoliopsida > Asterales > Asteraceae > Rutidosis > Rutidosis leptorrhynchoides. The sequence continues at coordinate 628,423,135 of NC_092336.1, read as the reverse complement.
CATCATCAAATGATATCTTCTTTCAACTAAAATTATCGATAGAATTGATAAACAACTTCAGTAGTAGTGTCTGATGTAACATATGTTCTGATCTAACACATGTTCAGAACAGTTTCATCTGAATATCGATTCAATGTAAGAGTAGTGTTTCAATTTTTGACAGATTGAAAACATAAATTGTAACTTTCGTCTAAAACAGGGAGAAATCGATGTTGACGACTATTTTATTTGAATATCAGATCCAAAACATAGATTCAAAGAGTGATTGGAGGTTTTTTTTTTTTTTTTTTTTTTTTGAGAATTTGGGGAAATTTTTGATAGAGTTTGAGAGAATGATATGAATTGTGAAGGACCCATATTTTGTGAATTGATGCCGGTCCTTTTTCTTAATTTACGGTATGAGGGGTAATAAATTAATCAAACAATTAAGCTAGGTGATTATGAGGTCATAATGTTGATTAGGAAAATTGAATGGTTAAGATTAAGGTTGTTAATAACAATGGAAGGCTAGGATTATTGACTGGATTTTTAGATAATCTATTTTTACTTTTGTTATTATAATATAATAATATAAAGAGATAAAGAAATTATTATTATTATTATTATTATTATTATTATTATTTTATTATCTACATACTAATTATCATGAGTGATTTACTACTCATAAATGTAGAATAGTAATCTCACTTATGATAATTAATGGAGTTTGTTGCTTTTTTTTATAACAATCATTTTAATTATTTTATTAAAAAAATCTTTTATTTTTTATAACTTTTTCTACTTCCTTTATACTAATTATTCTTTATACTCCCTCTGTTTCAAAATAATTGTCTTTGACTTTTTGAGTCTTTTTTCATCAACTTTGAATTTAAATATCTTTCTTTGTGTTATATAATATCGAATGAAAGTTATACCAAATAAAAATACATTCAAAAATCAATCTATTCATATAATATCGAATGAAAGTTATACCAAATAAAAACACAGTAATCTCACTCATAGTAATTAGTGGTTTATTGTATTTTTATAACAACTATTTCAACCTTTTTTAAAAAAAAAATTTTATTATTTCTTTATAACTTTTTTTTAACTTTCTTTGTTTCCTTCGTTTTTAATTCCTTTGTTTTTTAAACGTTTAGTTAACTGACCGTTAACTGTTTTTTAAAAACTTTAAATTAACTGATCGTTAACCGATCAAAACCACCACATAGCCAAGTTATATTATTTTAAAAAACATTTACTTTCTTTTTTCACCTCTATTTTTTATTCCTTTATGTAAGTAACTAGAGGGGGTGTGAATAGTTACTTAATAAGTTTTTAAATTTTTTTCGAAATCTTTGACAATTAGAACATAAGTTCTAAATGTGGAAGCGTTCATGTTTGTTAATGCAAGTATGTAAAGAATGTAAGTGCACAAACACGAGGATTATAGTGGTTCGGGAGGATTGTTAGGACCCCGAAGTTGTATAGTGTTAATGTGAATCAATGGGACTTGTTCTAGAGGTAGACATCTATCACATAATATCAAACGCGTTAAGAGATTAATATATCACATAATATTCACATGTTAAAAATATATAGTTTCCAACAAAATTTGTTAAGCAATCATTTTTCAAGTAACCACGGTCGAAGTCCAGACTCACTAATGCATCCTAACAAACTCGATAAGACACACTAATGCAAAATTCTGGTTCTCTAAGACCAACGCTCTGATACCAACTGAAATGTCCCGTTCTTATTGATTAAAAACGTTCCATATTAATTGATTTCGTTGCGAGGTTTTGACCTCTATATGAGACGTTTTTCAAAGACTGCATTCATTTTTAAAACAAACCATAACCTTTATTTCATAAATAAAGGTTTAAAAAGCTTTACGTAGATTATCAAATAATGATAATCTAAAATATCCTGTTTACACACGACCATTACATAATGGTTTACAATACAAATATGTTACATCGAAATCAGTTTCTTGAATGCAGTTTTTACACAATATCATACAAACATGGACTCCAAATCTTGTCCTTATTTTAGTATGCAACAGCGGAAGCTCTTAATATTCACCTGAGAATAAACATGCTTTAAACGTCAACAAAAATGTTGGTGAGTTATAGGTTTAACCTATATATATCAAATCGTAACAATCGACCACAAGATTTCATATTTCAATACACATCCCATACATAGAGATAAAAATCATTCATATGGTGAACACCTGGTAACCGACATTAACAAGATGCATATATAAGAATATCCCCATCATTCCGGGACACCCTTCGGATATGATATAAATTTCGAAGTACTAAAGCATCCGGTACTTTGGATGGGGTTTGTTAGGCCCAATAGATCTATCTTTAGGATTCGCGTCAATTAGGGTGTCTGTTCCCTAATTCTTAGATTGCCAGACTTAATAAAAAGGGGCATATTCGATTTCGATAATTCAACCATAGAATGTAGTTTCACGTACTTGTGTCTATTTTGTAAATCATTTATAAAACCTGCATGTATTCTCATCCCAAAATATTAGATTTTAAAAGTGGGACTATAACTCACTTTCACAGATTTTTACTTCGTCGAGAAGTAAGACTTGGCCACTGTTGATTCACTAACCTATAACAATATATACATATATATTAAAGTATGTTCAAAATATATTTACAACACTTTTAATATATTTTGATGTTTTAAGTTTATTAAGTCAGCTGTCCTCGTTAGTAACCTACAACTAGTTGTCCACAGTTAGATGTACAGAAATAAATCGATAAATATTATCTTGAATCAATCCACGACCCAGTGTATACGTATCTCAGTATTGATCACAACTCAAACTATATATATTTTGGAATCAACCTCAACCCTGTATAGCTAACTCCAACATTCACATATAGAGTGTCTATGGTTGTTCCGAAATATATATAGATGTGTCGACATGATAGGTCGAAACATTGTATACGTGTATATGGTATTTCAAGATTACATAATATACAATACAAGTTGATTAAGTTATGGTTGGAATAGATTTGTTACCAATTTTCACGTAGCTAGAATGAGAAAAATTATCCAATCTTGTTTTACCCATAACTTCTTCATTTTAAATCCGTTTTGAGTGAATCAAATTGCTATGGTTTCATATTGAACTCTATTTTATGAATCTAAACAGAAAAGGTATAGGTTTATAGTCGAAAAAATAAGTTACAAGTCGTTTTTGTAAAGGTAGTCATTTCAGTCGAAAGAACGACGTCTAGATAACCATTTTAGAAAACATACTTCCACTTTGAGTTTAACCATAATTTTTGGATATAGTTTCATGTTCATAATAAAAATCATTTTCTCAGAATAACAACTTTTAAATCAAAGTTTATCATAGTTTTTAATTAACTAACCCAAAACAGCCCGCGGTGTTACTACGACGGCGTAAATCCGGTTTTACGGTGTTTTTCGTGTTTCCAGGTTTTAAACCATTAAGTTAGCATATCATATAGATATAGAACATGTGTTTAGTTAATTTTAAAAGTCAAGTTAGAAGGATTAACTTTTGTTTGCGAACAAGTTTAGAATTAACTAAACTATGTTTTAGTGATTACGAGTTTAAGCCTTCGAATAAGATAGTTTTATATATATGAATCGAATGATGTTATGAACATCATTACTACCTAAAGTTTAGTAGGTAAACCTACTGGAAGTGACAAGAAATGATCTAGCTTCAAAGGATCTTGGATGGCTTGAAAGTTCTTGAAGTAGGATCATGACACAAAAACAAGTTCAAGTAAGATTTTTACTCGAATTAAAATAGTTTATAGTTATAGAAATTGAATCAAAGTTTGTGATGTTAAAGCTAAGGGGTATAAAATACTATTAAATTTTACAAGGAAATACTATTAAATACGATACAATTTTACACAAGATATTTATTTATTTACAAAATGGATATACTTAAACCTTGCTACAACTCTATAGGCAGTGTACCTAATCGTAGAGTAGTATAGTTTTTAGTAAGTCCGGTTCGTTCCACAGGGAGCGGGCTTATTGCACACTATATTTTTAAACAATTATATTTGTACAAAATATATTATATTGATAATATATAAAAGGGGGTTTACCGTTTAATGACTGGTTTGTCGATTTTATATTTTAAGTTACAATTAAAACCTAATGCAAAATATAAATGACGATAATTAAAGTAGCGAAAAATAAATGACAATAAATAAATGACGTTAAATAAAATAGCGAGTAAATAAAAGTACAATGAAATATGAAATAAAATATATTATGCTTATTTAAACTTCCGTAACCATGATGGTTGACGTGTTGATTTTAATTTTATGCCCATGGGTTAATTGTCCTTTGTCCTGGATTATTTAATATGTCCGTCTGGTTTTTATCCATAACAGTCCATCGGTCATAAATTTAAAGTGCGAGTGTCCTCGTCAAATTATCCTTATACCCGAAGTCAAATATTCCAACTAATTGGGGACTTAAACTGTAACAAGGTTTTAATACTTTGTTTAATAATTACACCAGGATATCGACTGCGTGTAACCCAAGGTTTTAATACTTTGTTATCAATTATGCCAAGTGTCCTTGTACATAATTTCACCCCTGTTTTAATAATTCTATAGATTATTAATCCTTTCCCGTGTCCGGTTAAATGAACGATTATTCGTACATATAAATATCCCGCCCATCGTATCCGATCGAGTGTATATGGTTATTTATAGGGACGCCCAATTGTAAATCTTTATATTAACATTAACAAACTATCATTTAGTTAAACAAATATAAAGCCCATTAATAGCCCATAGTCTAATTTTCACAAGTGTCGTTCTTTTGTCCAAACCCCAATTAAGGTACAAAGCCCAATTACCCAATTTTAGTATTTTAACCCAACATCATGATTACTTCGTCTTAAATAAGCATAAAAAAACTTAAGTACGAGACATTAATTTAAAAAGGAGAACATAGCTTACATTGATTATTTATCGCGTAGTGTTACACGGACAGAGCTTCGACTTTAAAACCCGTAAAATAACCTTTACATAACTCAAACTAATCTAATATAAAACTACCCTATACTATATTATATATATATATATATATATATATATATTATTATTAGAGGAGTATTATTATTATTATTTTTTATGGCCAAAACTCGTTGCCTTTTATAGATGTGGTCTGATCCTGAGGCCCATGCAATCGCATGGGTTCTCAGTGTTAATCTCATGCGATCGCATGGCCAGTCTGGCCATGCCCAATTGCTTTGTTTGCTAGCTTGTCGACGTTATATTTAATTATATAATATAATATATATAATTTTATATAATTTTATATATATTATATTATATTCTTGTGCATAGTAGACTCATAATTTTTGGTCCGTTACGTCGGGCGTTGATAGTTGGCTCAGGTCCCGGTTCCGGATTTTTGAACGTCCTTTCGTATAATTTAATATCTTGTACTTTGCGTTCCGCAACTTGTACTTTTGTCATTTTTAGACGTTTCTTATCAATAAATTGAACCACTTGGATTGTATCTCGTACATTTGAGCTTTTTTGGTCATTTGCGTCTTCAAATTGTCGTTTTCGCCTTTTGTCTTCGCACTTATTTAATATAAACGATTACAACTTAAAATAGGACAATTACAACTAAATAATTTACATATTGGGAGGATATTGCTACTAAATATATGTTCATTTGGAGCACTATCAAATATCCCCACACTTGAACTTTGCTTGTCCTCAAGCAATACAGAACTTGAAATTAAATCACACTTCACTCGAATCACTTTTTTTTCACACTTTATACATCAGTGATTTTGATACGTCAGTATAAACAATGATAGTAACGATGTGGTTTACAGTCCCACATGACTATGAAAATTTAGATCCTTTAAGGAAATTGGATCTTTATGAAAACATTTGATCTTTTGAAAATTCAAGCTAGATTTTACCCTAGACAAGTTTTCCGGAATAACCCTTCACCAGTGTTGCAAAATATTTTTGTGGGTTTTGTGGGTTTCATATTTGAAAATTTTAGTTCAACATTTGCGGTTTTGTGTCACCCACTTGCTAATCTTGTATTAGGAAAGCAACACGTCCAGTTTACTTGTCCCGTATATTACCTTTCGGCAAACTACCGTCCGGTTGTAAAGGAAAGCAATGAACAAGAAACTGTTAAGGCAATGTCTAATGACATGCATTTGTTCATGGTCTAAAACGTGTCGGATGCAATTACTATCCTTTGTAGGAGCAATAGTAAAGCTCACCCTGTAGTTTTTCGGTCTGGCACAAGGTCCTGTCTTTGACCATGCTATGCAACCACCGTTCTTACGGTTGACACCCGATTTGGTTCAGGTGACCTAATGAATTCCAGGTGAATTCCTAGGATTTTACGTTCAATGGTAATGAACGCATTGAAAATGGGTTTTTAGAAAACAAATCGGTTTGTAATTTGATCAAAATATTTTCTCGTTCAAGCTCGAGTTTAGATATCATTGAATTCCATGAGTTTGAATTCTCAATCTTTAAGGTCAATCTCAAGGATTGAGTAATATCAGGCTTAAAAGCTGATTTTTAATCTTTTAAGGAGATTATCCTTTCTGGGGGTCTGATTCATTAGTCTTATCAAGCTAATTTGCACGGCGCCCTCCCCATTTTACGAGACATATCCTCTCATGGTTAGGATAAGTCTGACCACTTGGCGACCCTGTTTGATGCTGAAGTCCGTGGATTTCCTGCTGATTTTAGAGATGACTTTTCTAGATTTTTCGTCAACCTACAGCTGGTCTGGACGACAACTTCCTGACCTAAATCAAGAAGCGCGTTTCTTTTTCGGAAGACTTTACTTCCTTTTAATGATGGAATTGATTCATCATGTAGATCCATCTTTTCTTTCAAATGTATTACAATAAATCGGGTAAAACAGTTAATTTAGTCCAAAACAAAAGTACCTGCAATAACTTTACAGAAACATGTGATAGATAGTTTTTAATTGAATAATTTGGTACATTCTCCCCACACTTGGCTTTTTTCATGCGTCTTTTTATATCTTAATAAATAAATTCAAGCGTTTTAGTTGTTTCTCAATTTATGTCCTTTCCGAGGTAACAATAATTTCGGTATTAACACCTAGTTTTATCGTTCATAAATATGTATAAACATGATTTTGAATTCATTTAGTTGAAAAAAATTTAAAATTTTCACAATATTTAGAAAATAAGCCAAGTATAAATCCGAGAGAATTTATAACCCTTCCCCACACTTTAGATCATGCAATGCCCTCATTTGCATGAAATCAGACTCTAATTATAAATTCATGAGGGTGATTAGTGTAGAAAAGTGATTGAAAATACCCAGTTTGTAATTACAAAACTCGTCGAATGATAGATGGCGCGCCTCATCGTTCATTCCTTCTTGTTTTATCACACATGTTTTTCTTCAAAAACGGTTGCTTTTCTGAACTGTTTGCTAATTTTTGAAAATGCGTCTTTTACCCTAATCGTGCATTTTTATTAACGAGTTATGCACTAACCCGAACTCCGAATTTAACGTTAAGTGGGGTTAGACTTCCCCACACTTAGCTAACGACATGTGAAGTCGGTAGAATAAGTTCCACGAATTAAAATAGTGAGCCAGTTATTTACATCTCGGGTGGTGTATAATATATCAATGGGTTTAAAGTTTAGACTCACCCGATCGTCACTACTTAATTCTTTTTTAAGTGTAGCTTTTAGTAAATAGATATGTCTCTTTTCTGGTTCTTGGTCAAATGGATCGATATACACCGACATACATATTATAGGGTGGACAATTCCTAACATTTCCTTCCTTTTATTCTCGGGATTAAAGGTTTCACCTCTATTACCTAATTGGGTGAAATTCGAGGTGTCAATATCTATTACAGCTTGTAGTTCATCTTTGGTAGATGACTCGTCTATTGAGAATATTGGGTTGGAAGGTTGTGGAATGGTGAATTTCGGGATCAAAGCAAATTCTTCTTCATTAATCGGTCCCACCATTTTGGTCTTGGGGGTAAAATTTTCAACGTTATCATTTTTCCAAGAGTACCAATTTGTCACCCTTACTTCTTCTTCTTCATCCATTGATGGATCGTTGATTTCGTCGGTAGAGGCTAATGTGTCGATATGTTGTGAAATTGGTAAAGCTGAATAAAAAGTATCATCGGGATAATTGGTGATTTCGGAGCTCTCGAATTCATTAAAATTCGATGATATGAGATTTTCTTGGACAATACTCCTCAGATTAACAGGTTTGTAATCTGATAGAGTTTCAGCTTGCCGATTTACAAACTCTCTCATTTGTTCATTTTGAGCATCGAGTTCTTCGAGTTTGATTTTCATATTGTCTAAAAGATTTTCAGACACATAATTCTCCTCGTCTTCTGATTGTTGAGTTTGGATATATTCTTGGGAATAATCCCAATTTGAATTGTATTCTTCATAATCATTCCATTCAGGTTCCATGGGTGCATAATTTTTCATAGGAACGTAATAATAACATTCCCATGTTGAGTGATAATCTCCACAAATTTCACAACCAGTTATTGTTTCGTCATTCATGATCCAAGATTGACCGAACGAATTGTCATCAACACCCGTTTGAGAGTATTGATTAAATTGATTTCGGATGTCATAAAGAGTTTCCAAGGCCTTGTTTTCAAAATTTTCCATTTTATTGCGATGGCCAAATTTTAGCTACAATGTGGTGCATTCACTAATTATCCTATTAGTTATAAAAAGATAAAAATTATTTAAAGTTATCAAATTAATAGACTTTTCTGCTTTTGCCCACGTTTCGAATAGCCAAAAGATGTAGCAGGGAGCCAGAACCCTTTAAATCGGAAGCTCACAACTCAGCCACTAACAAATCCAACTATTACTACGAAGCAGAAAATTTGGATGTCTATCAATTTAACCGCTTAAAATAATTTTTCGTAATTTAAAGAAATTTAGATAAGAAGTAGAAAAAATTCTATGTCCTAAAACTAGAATGTCGAGAAATAAGAAAGAAAAAGAGCGCTTCAAAAAACGTCGAAAAAAAAAAAATAGCGGGTCGAAAAATAAAAATAAGAAAGTAGCGCGTCTAAACTTAAAAAGGCACTAAAAACTAAAAATTAAAAGTTGCGTCTAAAAATTTTAAAGCTTAATAGAAAAACTATATCCCAAATGGCAATATCTTAAAAAGGAACTAAAAACTTAGAACAGCGTCGCAAAATTCTAAAGCACCTAAATCTTAGTCTAAAGAAAAAGCACTTAAGGGATTTTACGGCAAAGCCTAAAAATCTAGAAGTAAAAATAAATATGGCAAAAAATATGTCTTAAAACTAAATATGAACGGAAAATACAAATATTACGCTAAAAACAATTAAAAAGGAACAAAATATAAAAATATACTAAAAGTTGTAAAAATTACAATTTTTATAAAAATATTATTTTTATATTATATATTTTATAAAAGTATTAATTTTTTTATAATTATAAAACTAATTAAAACTTAAATTACAAATTAAATTAAAACTAAAACTAAATATTATTATAAATAACCCTAAATAATAATAATAATAAATAATACCCCGTAATAAATGCTGAAATAGGGTTTCTGGCGTGTTAGATCAGGCCATGCGATCGCATGGCTTTACAACACCCGGCTCATGCGATCGCATGGGTCTGGGTTCCAGGTGTTTTTTTTTTTTCTTTCTAAAAATGATATATAAATATATGTATACAAATATATATTAAAAATATAGCGTTTCGCCGAGTCCCCGGCAGCGGCGCCAAAAACTTGATGTTAAAGCTAAGGGGTATAAAATACTATTAAATTTTACAAGGAAATACTATTAAATACGATACAATTTTACACAAGATATTTATTTATTTACAAAATGGATATACTTAAACCTTGCTACAACTCTATAGGCAGTGTACCTAATCGTAGAGTAGTATAGTTTTTAGTAAGTCCGGTTCGTTCCACAGGGAGCGGGCTTATTGCACACTATATTTTTAAACAATTATATTTGTACAAAATATATTATATTGATAATATATAAAAGGGGGTTTACCGTTTAATGACTGGTTTGTCGATTTTATATTTTAAGTTACAATTAAAACCTAATGCAAAATATAAATGACGATAATTAAAGTAGCGAAAAATAAATGACAATAAATAAATGACGTTAAATAAAATAGCGAGTAAATAAAAGTACAATGAAATATGAAATAAAATATATTATGCTTATTTAAACTTCCGTAACCATGATGGTTGACGTGTTGATTTTAATTTTATGCCCATGGGTTAATTGTCCTTTGTCCTGGATTATTTAATATGTCCGTCTGGTTTTTGTCCATAACAGTCCATCGGTCATAAATTTAAAGTGCGAGTGTCCTCGTCAAATTATCCTTATACCCGAAGTCAAATATTCCAACTAATTGGGGACTTAAACTGTAACAAGGTTTTAATACTTTGTTTAATAATTACACCAGGATATCGACTGCGTGTAACCCAAGGTTTTAATACTTTGTTATCAATTATGCCAAGTGTCCTTGTACATAATTTCACCCCTGTTTTAATAATTCCATAGATTATTAATCCATTCCCGTGTCCGGTTAAATGAACGATTATTCGTACATATAAATATCCCGCCCATCGTATCCGATCGAGTGTATATGGTTATTTATAGGGACGCCCAATTGTAAATCTTTATATTAACATTAACAAACTATCATTTAGTTAAACAAATATAAAGCCCATTAATAGCCCATAGTCTAATTTCCACAAGTGTCGTTCTTTTGTCCAAACCCCAATTAAGGTACAAAGCCCAATTACCCAATTTTAGTATTTTAACCCAACATCATGATTACTTCGTCTTAAATAAGCATAAAAAAACTTAAGTACGAGACATTAATTTAAAAAGGAGAACATAGCTTACATTGATTATTTATCGCGTAGTGTTACACGGACAGAGCTTCGACTTTAAAACCCGTAAAATAACCTTTACATAACTCAAACTAATCTAATATAAAACTACCCTATACTATATTATATATATATATATATATATTTATTATTATTAGAGGAGTATTATTATTATTATTTTTTATGGCCAAAACTCGTTGCCTTTTATAGATGTGGTCTGATCCTGAGGCCCATGCAATCGCATGGGTTCTCAGTGTTAATCTCATGCGATCGCATGGCCAGTCTGGCCATGCCCAATTGCTTTGTTTGCTAGCTTGTCGACGTTATATTTAATTATATAATATAATATATATAATTTTATATAATTATATATATATTATATTATATTCTTGTGCATAGTAGACTCGTAATTTTTGGTCCGTTACGTCGGGCGTTGATAGTTGGCTCAGGTCCCGGTTCCGGATTTTTGAACGTCCTTTCGTATAATTTAATATCTTGTACTTTGCATTCCGCAACTTGTACTTTTGTCATTTTTAGACGTTTCTTATCAATAAATTGAACCACTTGGATTGTATCTCGTACATTTGAGCTTTTTTGGTCATTTGCGTCTTCAAATTATCGTTTTCGCCTTTTGTCTTCGCACTTATTTAATATAAACGATTACAACTTAAAATAGGACAATTACAACTAAATAATTTACATATTGGGAGGATATTGCTACTAAATATATGTTCATTTGGAGCACTATCAGTTTGAATATGAATATTACCTTGAATAAGAAAGATAACCTACTATATATAACAAAGGTTTCTTGATCTTAGATGATTACTTGGAATGGATTAGAAAGCTTGGAAGTAAATTAGTAAACTTGAAGGGATTTTTGAAGTGTTCTTGAAGTGTTCTTCCTATGATGATTATAACTTGATTCTTGAAGTGATTTTTGATGAAGATGATGATTAACTACTGGAAAAATACGTTCATAATAGTGTGTGTGTGTTGAGAGAGAATTAGAAAGAGAATTGGAAGTGAAATGGAGTGAATGATGAGTGGTAATTGGTGAGTGGGGTTAAAAGGAGTTCTAGTTAGTTGACTAGCTCATGGTAGAAGTTAAAATTGATTAGTCATACATGACATAATCAAGAGTGGAATCCCATGCTAGTTCCTATTGGTATATACCCATAGTAAGTACGTTTTGAAGCTGTGTATAATACGGGTAAGAATACGACTAAAATTCTTGATGAAAGAAAAGAATGGGAAAGTAACTGTAACCATTTTTGTTAAGTATGAGTGTTTTGATATATGTCTTGAAGTCTTCCAAAAGTATTTTAATACATCTAATTACACTACATGTATATACATTTTAACTGAGTCGTTAAGTCATCATTAGTCGTTACATGTAAGTGTTGTTTTGAAACCTTTAAGTTAACGATCTCAATTAATGTTGTTAACCCATTGTTTATTATATCTAATGAGATGTTAAATTATTATATTATCATGATATTATGATATATTAATATATCTTAATATGATATATATACATTTAAATGTCGTTACAACGATAATCGTTACATATATGTCTCGTTTCGAAATCCTTAAGTTAGTAGTCTTGTTTATATGTATATAACTCATTGTTAATATACTTATGGAGATACTTACTTATCATAATCTCATGTTAACCATATGTATATCCATATATATATCGTCATGTCGTTTTTACAAGTTTTAACGTTCGTGAATCGCCGGTCAACTTGGGTGGTCAATTGTCTATATGAAACATATTTCAATTAATCAAGTCTTAACAAGTTTGATTGCTTAACATGTTGGAAACATTTAATCATGTAAATATCAATCTCAATTAATATATATAAACATGGAAAAGTTAGGGTCACTACAGTACCTACCCATTAAATAAATTTCGTCCCGAAATTTTAAGCTGTTGAAGGTGTTGACGAATCTTCTGGAAATAGATGCGGGTGTTTCTTCTTCATCTGATCTTCACGCTCCCAGGTGAACTCGGATCCTCTACGAGCATTCCATCGAACCTTAACAATTGGTATCGAGGATTCCATCGAACCTTAACAATTGGTATCTTGTTTTGCTTAAGTCTTTTAACCTCACGATCCATTATTTCGACGGGTTCTTCGATGAATTGGAGTTTTTGGTTGATTTGGATTTCATCTAACGGAATAGTGAGATCTTCTTTAGCAAAACATTTCTTCAAATTCGAGACGTGGAAAGTGTTATGTACAGCTGCGAGTTGTTGAGGTAACTCAAGTCGGTAAGCTACTGGTCCGACACGATCAATAATCTTGAATGGTCCAATATACCTTGGATTTAATTTCCCTCGTTTACCAAATCGAACAACGCCTTTCCAAGGTGCAACTTTAAGCATGACCATCTCTCCAATTTCAAATTCTATATCTTTTCTTTTAATGTCAGCGTAGCTCTTTTGTCGACTTTGGGCGGTTTTCAACCGTTGTTGAATTTGGATGATCTTCTCGGTAGTTTCTTGTATAATCTCCGGACCCGTAATCTGTCTATCCCCCACTCCACTCCAACAAATCGGAGACCTGCACTTTCTACCATAAAGTGATTCAAACGGCGCCATCTCAATGCTTGAATGGTAGCCGTTGTTGTAGGAAAATTCTGCTAACGGTAGATGTCGATCCCAACTGTTTCCGAAATCAATAACACATGCTCGTAGCATGTCTTCAAGCGTTTGTATCGTCCTTTCGCTATGCCCAACAGTTTGTGGATGATAGGCAGTACTCATGTCTAGACGAGTTCCTAATGCTTGCTGTAATGTCTGCCAGAATCTTGAAATAAATCTGCCATCCCTATCAGAGATAATAGAGATTGGTATTCCATGTCTGGAGACGACTTCCTTCAAATACAGTCGTGCTAACTTCTCCATCTTGTCATCTTCTCTTATTGGCAGGAAATGTGCTGATTTGGTGAGAAGATCAACTATTACCCAAATAGTATCAAAACCACTTGCAGTCCTTGGCAATTTAGTGATGAAATTCATGGTAATGTTTTCCCATTTCCATTCTGGGATTTCGGGTTGTTGAAGTAGACCTGATGGTTTCTGATGCTCAGCTTTGACCTTAGAACACGTCAAACATTCTCCTACGTATTTAGCAACATCGGCTTTCATACCCGACCACCAAAAATATTTCTTGAGATCCTTGTACATCTTCCCCGTTCCAGGATGTATTGAGTATCTGGTTTTATGAGATTCTCTAAGTACCATTTCTCTCATATCTCCAAATTTTGGTACCCAAATCCTTTCAGCCCTATACCGGGTTCCGTCTTCCCGAATATTAAGATGCTGCTCCGATCCTTTGGGTATTTCATCCTTTAAATTTCCCTCTTTTAAAACTCGTTGTTGCGCCTCCTTTATTTGAGTAGTAAGGTTATTGTGAATCATTATATTCATAGATTTTACTCGAATGGGTTCTCTGTCCTTCCTGCTCAAGGCATCGGCTACCACATTTGCCTTCCCCGGGTGGTAACGAATCTCAAAGTCGTAATCATTCAACAATTCAATCCACCTACGCTGCCTCATATTCAGTTGTTTCTGATTAAATATGTGTTGAATACTTTTGTGGTCGGTATATATAATACTTTTGACCCCATATAAGTAGTGCCTCCAAGTCTTTAATGCAAAAACAACCGCGCCTAATTCCAAATCATGCGTCGTATAATTTTGCTCGTGAATCTTCAATTGTCTAGACGCATAAGCAATCACCTTCGTTCGTTGCATTAATACACAACCGAGACCTTGCTTTGATGCGTCACAATAAATCACAAAATCATCATTTCCTTCAGGCAATGACAATATAGGTGCCGTAGTTAGCTTTTTCTTCAATAACTGAAACGCTTTCTCTTGTCATCCTTCCATTCAAATTTCTTCCCTTTATGCGTTAATGCAGTCAAGGGTTTTGCTATTCTGGAAAAGTCTTGGATGAACCTTCTGTAGTAACCAGCTAGTCCTAAAAACTGGCGTATGTGTTTCGGAGTTTTCGGGATTTCCCACTTTTCAACAGTTTCTATCTTTGCCGGATCCACCTTAATACCTTTTTTGTTCACTATGTGACCGAGGAATTGAACTTCTTCCAACCAAAATGCACACTTTGAAAATTTAGCGTACAATTCTTCCTTCCTCAATACTTCTAACACCTTTCTCAAATGTTCACCGTGTTCTTGATCATCCTTTGAGTAAATAAGTATGTCATCAATAAAAACAATGACAAACTTGTCAAGGTATGGTCCACACACTCGGTTCATAAGGTCCATGAACACAGCTGGTGCATTAGTTAAACTAAACGGCATGACCATAAACTCGTAATGACCGTAACGTGTTCTGAAAGCAGTCTTTGGAATATCATCTTCTTTCACCCGCATTTGATGATACCCGGAACGTAAGTCAATCTTTGAATAAACATACGAGCCTTGTAGTTGATCAAATAAGTCGTCGATTCTCGGTAGTGGGTAGCGGTTCTTGATGGTAAGTTTGTTCAACTCTCGGTAGTCGATACACAACCTGAATGTACCATCTTTCTTCTTGACAAACAAAACAGGAGCTCCCCACGGTGATGTGCTTGGTCGAATGAAACCACGCTATAAAAGTTCTTGTAATTGGCTTTGCAGTTCTTTCATCTCGCTGGGTGCGAGTCTGTAAGGAGCACGAGCTATTGGTGCAGCTCCTGGTACAAGATCTATTTGAAATTCAACGGATCGATGTGGGGGTAATCCCGGTAATTCTTTCGAAAATACATCGGAAAATTCTTTTACGACGGGAACATCATTGATGCTCTTTTCTTCAGTTTGTACTTTCTCGACGTGTGCTAGAACAGCATAGCAACCTTTTCTTATTAGTTTTTGTGCCTTCAAATTACTAATAAGATGTAGCTTCGTGTTGCCCTTTTCTCCGTACACCATTAAGGGTTTTCCTTTTTCTCATATAATGCGAATTGCATTTTTGTAATAAACGATCTCTGCTTTCACTTCTTTCAACCAGTCCATACCGATTATCACATCAAAAATCCCTAACTCTACTGGTATCAAGTCAATCTTAAATGTTTCGCTAACCAGTTTAATTTCTCGATTCCGACATATATTATCTGCTGAAATTAATTTACCATTTGCTAATTCGAGTAAAAATTTACTATCCAAAGGCGTCAATGGACAACTTAATTTAGCACAAAAATCTCTACTCATATAGCTTCTATCCGCACCCGAATCAAATAAAACGTAAGCAGATTTATTGTCAATAAGAAACGTACCCGTAACAAGCTCCGGGTCTTCCTGTACCTCTGCCGCATTAATATTGAAAACTCTTCCGCGGCCTTGTCCTTTCGTGTTCTCCTGGTTCGGGCAATTTCTAATAATGTGGCCCGGTTTTTCACATTTATAACAAACTACATTGGCATAACTTGCTCCGACACTACTTGCTCCGCCATTACTCGTTTCGACACCATTTGTTCCTTTCGTTCTATTAACCCCTGGTACGTAGACTTCACACTTCGCCGCGCTATGACCATTTCTTTTACACTTGTTGCAAAATTTGGTGCAGAACCCCGAGTGATACTTTTCACACCTTTAGCATAGCTGCTTCTGATTGTTGTTGTTGTTGCGGTTATTATTGTTGTTGGGATGATTGTTGTAGTTACTGTTATTGTTGTTGTTGTTGTTGTTGTTGGGCCGTTTGTTGTAGATGCGATTGTTGGGATAATTGTTGCGATTACTGTTGTAATTGCTGTTGTTGTTGTATTGGTGATTCTTATCACCGTTTTCCTCCCACTTTCTTTTGACTTGCTTTACATTGGCCTCTTCAGCAGTCTGTTCTTTAATTCTTTCTTCAATCTGGTTCACTAGTTTGTGAGCCATTCTACATGCCTGTTGTATGGAGGTGGGCTCGTGTGAACTTATATCTTCTTAGATTCTTTCCGGTAATCCTTTCACAAACGCGTCGATCTTCTCTTCCTCATCTTCGAATGCTCCCGGACACAATAGGCACAATTCTGTGAATCGTCTTTCGTACGTGGTAATATCAAATCCTTGGGTTCGTAACCCTCTAAGTTCTGTCTTGAGCTTATTGACCTCGGTTCTGGGACGGTACTTCTCGTTCATCAAGTGCTTGAATGCTGACCACGGTAGTGCGTACGCATCGTCTTGTCCCACTTGCTCTAGATAGGTATTCCACCATGTTAACGCAGAACCTGTGAAGGTATGCGTAGCGTACTTTACTTTGTCCTCTTCAGTACACTTACTTATGGCAAACACCGATTCGACCTTCTCGGTCCACCGTTTCAATCTGATCGGTCCTTCGGTTCCATCAAATTCCAAAGGTTTGCAGGCAGTGAATTCTTTGTAGGTGCATCCTACACGATTTCCTGTACTGCTAGATCCAAGGTTATTGTTGGTATGTAGCGCAGCCTGTACTGCGGCTATGTTTGAAGCTAGAAAAGTACGGAATTCCTCTTCATTCATATTCACAGTGTGTCGAGTAGTCGGTGCCATTTCCTTCAAAATAGTCAAATGGAACAAGTTAATCATACAGAATATTAAGAGTAGTTAATAGTATTTCGTAGCATAATATGAACTCATTTATAAAAGCTTTTTCTTCATATTAGCGTTTTATAAGTTTAAATTCGGGTAGTACCTACCCGTTAAGTTCATACTTAGTAGTTAATATACAATTCAACTACTACAATTCTATATGAAAAACTGATTATAATAATATTTCGCGTTCAAACTTTTATACAATATTTTACAAACTTACAATACCGCTTATTTTACATAAAGCATGAAATATAGCACACAATAACTTTGATACAAGATAGTTGTGAAAATAATTCTAGCTAGTACACAAGTCGTTCAGCAAAGGCAATAAAGACACGTAATTCATACGTCCAGAAACAAGTCATGCATTCTGGTTTTACTAGGACTACTTCCCATCCTTGGTCTTGTGGAACATAACTGTTATGGCCGTTGATAAGACAGCGTGTTGTAACGTCGTCAAAGGGACGAGGGTTACGTAATGTCCAACAGTCCCGTAACAATCTAAAAACCTCATTTCTTACCCCAATTACCGACTCCGTCACTTGTGGGAACGTTTTGTTTAATAGTTGTAGGCCGATGTTCTTGTTCTCACTTTGGTGAGAAGCGAACATTACTAATCCGTAAGCATAACATGCTTCTTTATGTTGCATGTTAGCCGCTTTTTCTAAATCACGAAGTCCAATATTCGGATATATTTAGTCAAAATAATTTCTTAACCCATTGCGTAAAATAGCATTTGGGTTCCCCGCAATATATGCGTCAAAGTAAACACATCGTAACTTATGGATTTCCCAATGTGATATCCCCCATCTTTCGAACGAAAGCCTTTTATAAACCAAGGCATTCTTGGAACGTTCTTCGAATGTCTTACAAACTGATCTCGCCTTAAATAGTTGTGCCGAAGAATTCTGACCGACTCTAGACAAGATTTCATCAATCATGTCTCCGGGTAGGTCTCTTAAAATATTGGGTTGTCTATCCATTTTGTGTTTTTATACTGTAAAATAGACAAGAGTTAGATTCATAAAAAAAAAATACTTATTAATACAAGCAATTTTTACATATATCATAAAGCATAAGCACACTATATTACATATATTACACCACACGAATACAACTATCTTATTCCGATTCTCTTGTTTCTTCTTCTTCGGTTTTGGTTCGTTTTGCAAAGTTTCTAGGGATATATGATGTTCCCCTAATACGAGCCGTCGTTTTCCACATTGGTTTAGAAAAACCTGGTGGTTTAGAGGTTCCCGGGTCATTGTTACAACTTAAGGACTTCGGGGGTTGACGATACATATAAAGTTCATCGGGGTTGGAATTAGATTTCTCTATTTTTATGCACTTTCCCTTATTATTTTCTTTTGCCTTTTTAAATTCAATTGGGGTAATTTCTATAACATCATCGGAATTCTCGTCAGAATCCGATTCATCGGAGAATTGGTAATCCTCCCAATATTTTGCTTCCTTAG
Source organism: Rutidosis leptorrhynchoides (assembly GCF_046630445.1). Classification (NCBI taxonomy): domain Eukaryota; kingdom Viridiplantae; phylum Streptophyta; class Magnoliopsida; order Asterales; family Asteraceae; genus Rutidosis; species Rutidosis leptorrhynchoides. Next base: position 628,404,162 of record NC_092336.1, on the reverse strand, counting down.
CGGAAACACCACTGACCATAACAACTATTTCAACCTTTTTTTAAAAAAAAAATTATTATTTCTTTATAACTTTTTTTTAACTTTCTTTGTTTCCTTCGTTTTTAATTCCTTTGTTTTTTAAACGTTTAGTTAACTGACCGTTAACTGTTTTTTAAAAACTTTAAATTAACTGATCGTTAACCGATCAAAACCACCACATAGCCAAGTTATATTATTTTAAAAAACATTTACTTTCTTTTTTCACCTCTATTTTTTATTCCTTTATGTAAGTAACTAGAGGGGGTGTGAATAGTTACTTAATAAGTTTTTAATTTTTTTTCGAAATCTTTGACAATTAGAACATAAGTTCTAAATGTGGAAGCGTTCATGTTTGTTAATGCAAGTATGTAAAGAATGTAAGTGCACAAACACGAGGATTATAGTGGTTCGGGAGGATTGTTAGGACCCCGAAGTTGTATAGTGTTAATGTGAATCAATGGGACTTGTTCTAGAGGTAGACATCTATCACATAATATCAAACGCGTTAAGAGATTAATATATCACATAATATTCACATGTTAAAAATATATAGTTTCCAACAAAATTTGTTAAGCAATCATTTTTCAAGTAACCACGGTCGATCGAAGTCCAGACTCACTAATGCATCCTAACAAACTCGATAAGACACACTAATGCAAAATTCTGGTTCTCTAAGACCAACGCTCTGATACCAACTGAAATGTCCCGTTCTTATTGATTAAAAACGTTCCATATTAATTGATTTCGTTGCGAGGTTTTGACCTCTATATGAGACGTTTTTCAAAGACTGCATTCATTTTTAAAACAAACCATAACCTTTATTTCATAAATAAAGGTTTAAAAAGCTTTACGTAGATTATCAAATAATGATAATCTAAAATATCCTGTTTACACACGACCATTACATAATGGTTTACAATACAAATATGTTACATCGAAATCAGTTTCTTGAATGCAGTTTTTACACAATATCATACAAACATGGACTCCAAATCTTGTCCTTATTTTAGTATGCAACAGCGGAAGCTCTTAATATTCACCTGAGAATAAACATGCTTTAAACGTCAACAAAAATGTTGGTGAGTTATAGGTTTAACCTATATATATCAAATCGTAACAATCGACCACAAGATTTCATATTTCAATACACATCCCATACATAGAGATAAAAATCATTCATATGGTGAACACCTGGTAACCGACATTAACAAGATGCATATATAAGAATATCCCCATCATTCCGGGACACCCTTCGGATATGATATAAATTTCGAAGTACTAAAGCATCCGGTACTTTGGATGGGGTTTGTTAGGCCCAATAGATCTATCTTTAGGATTCGCGTCAATTAGGGTGTCTGTTCCCTAATTCTTAGATTACCAGACTTAATAAAAAGGGGCATATTCGATTTCGATAATTCAACCATAGAATGTAGTTTCACGTACTTGTGTCTATTTTGTAAATCATTTATAAAACCTGCATGTATTCTCATCCCAAAATATTAGATTTTAAAAGTGGGACTATAACTCACTTTCACAGATTTTTACTTCGTCGAGAAGTAAGACTTGGCCACTGTTGATTCACTAACCTATAACAATATATACATATATATTAAAGTATGTTCAAAATATATTTACAACACTTTTAATATATTTTGATGTTTTAAGTTTATTAAGTCAGCTGTCCTCGTTAGTAACCTACAACTAGTTGTCCACAGTTAGATGTACAGAAATAAATCGATAAATATTATCTTGAATCAATCCACGACCCAGTGTATACGTATCTCAGTATTGATCACAACTCAAACTATATATATTTTGGAATCAACCTCAACCCTGTATAGCTAACTCCAACATTCACATATAGAGTGTCTATGGTTGTTCCGAAATATATATAGATGTGTCGACATGATAGGTCGAAACATTGTATACGTGTATATGGTATTTCAAGATTACATAATATACAATACAAGTTGATTAAGTTATGGTTGGAATAGATTTGTTACCAATTTTCACGTAGCTAGAATGAGAAAAATTATCCAATCTTGTTTTACCCATAACTTCTTCATTTTAAATCCGTTTTGAGTGAATCAAATTGCTATGGTTTCATATTGAACTCTATTTTATGAATCTAAACATAAAAGGTATAGGTTTATAGTCGGAAAAATAAGTTACAAGTCGTTTTTGTAAAGGTAGTCATTTCAGTCGAAAGAACGACGTCTAGATGACCATTTTAGAAAACATACTTCCACTTTGAGTTTAACCATAATTTTTGGATATAGTTTCATGTTCATAATAAAAATCATTTTCTCAGAATAACAACTTTTAAATCAAAGTTTATCATAGTTTTTAATTAACTAACCCAAAACAGCCCGCGGTGTTACTACGACGGCGTAAATCCGGTTTTACGGTGTTTTTTGTGTTTCCAGGTTTTAAACCATTAAGTTAGCATATCATATAGATATAGAACATGTGTTTAGTTAATTTTAAAAGTCAAGTTAGAAGGATTAACTTTTGTTTGCGAACAAGTTTAGAATTAACTAAACTATGTTCTAGTGATTACGAGTTTAAGCCTTCGAATAAGATAGTTTTATATATATGAATCGAATGATGTTATGAACATCATTACTACCTCAAGTTTAGTAGGTAAACCTACTGGAAGTGACAAGAAATGATCTAGCTTCAAAGGATCTTGGATGGCTTGAAAGTTCTTGAAGTAGGATCATGACACAAAAACAAGTTCAAGTAAGATTTTTACTCGAATTAAAATAGTTTATAGTTATAGAAATTGAATCAAAGTTTGAATATGAATATTACCTTGAATAAGAAAGATAACCTACTATATATAACAAAGGTTTCTTGATCTTAGATGATTACTTGGAATGGATTAGAAAGCTTGGAAGTAAATTAGTAAACTTGAAGGGATTTTTGAAGTGTTCTTGAAGTGTTCTTCCTATGATGATTATAACTTGATTCTTGAAGTGATTTTTGATGAAGATGATGATTAACTACTGGAAAAATACGTTCATAATAGTGTGTGTGTGTTGAGAGAGAATTAGAAAGAGAATTGGAAGTGAAATGGAGTGAATGATGAGTGGTAATTGGTGAGTGGTGAGTGGGGTTAAAAGGAGTTCTAGTTAGTTGACTAGCTCATGGTAGAAGTTAAAATTGATTAGTCATACATGACATAATCAAGAGTGGAATCCCATGCTAGTTCCTATTGGTATATACCCATAGTAAGTACGTTTTGAAGCTGTGTATAATACGGGTAAGAATACGACCAGAATTCTTGATGAAAGAAAAGAATGGGAAAGTAACTGTAACCATTTTCGTTAAGTATGAGTGTTTTGATATATGTCTTGAAGTCTTCCAAAAGTATTTTAATACATCTAATTACACTACATGTATATACATTTTAACTGAGTCGTTAAGTCATCATTAGTCGTTACATGTAAGTGTTGTTTTGAAACCTTTAAGTTAACGATCTCAATTAATGTTGTTAACCCATTGTTTATTATATCTAATGAGATGTTAAATTATTATATTATCATGATATTATGATATATTAATATATCTTAATATGATATATATACATTTAAATGTCGTTACAACGATAATCGTTACATATATGTCTCGTTTCGAAATCCTTAAGTTAGTAGTCTTGTTTATATGTATATAACTCATTGTTAATATAATTATGGAGATACTTACTTATCATAATCTCATGTTAACCATATGTATATCCATATATATATCGTCATGTCATTTTTACAAGTTTTAACGTTCGTGAATCGCCGGTCAACTTGGGTGGTCAATTGTTTATATGAAACATATTTCAATTAATCAAGTCTTAACAAGTTTGATTGCTTAACATGTTGGAAACATTTAATCATGTAAATATCAATCTCAATTAATATATATAAACATGGAAAAGTTAGGGTCACTACACGTAACCCGTGTACAAAATAATACGCGTAACCCGCGAATTAAAAATCATTCATATGGTGAACACCTGGTAATCGACATTAACAAAAATGCATCTAGAATATCCACATCATTCCGGGACTCTCATCGGACATGATAAAATCGAAGTACTAAAGCATCCGTAACCCGGATGGGGTTTGTTAGGCCCAATAGATCTATCTTTAGGATTCGCGTCAATTAGGGTGTCTGTTCCCTAATTCTTAGATTACCAGACTAAAAAGTGCGATATTCGGTTTATTAATCCAACCAAAGAATGTTGTTTTAAGTACTTGTGTCTATTTCTTCAAACATTTATAAAATCAGCGCATGTATTCTCAGTCCCAAAAATATATATTGCAAAAGCATTTAAAAAGGGAGCAAATGAAACTCACTATACGATATTTTGTAGTAAAAATATGCATACGACGATACTGAACAATGCATGGTTGGCCTCGGATTCACGAACTTATATCAAGTATATATATTAACACATATAATTAACATGTAATAATAATCAAACTAGTTTATATATATTACTTATTTAATTTAGTAATATATTTGTTATTTTAAAGGTTATATATATATATATATATATATATATATATATATATATATATATATATATATATATATATATATATATTTTATGTATTAATATTTATACCTATAGTTATACTAATACATATGTATCTATATAATTAGTATTATATTGTTAAATCCAAAATTTTGTTATATGTAAATATTTATGTAAATAATGTTATTAGGTTTAATATATAATTTATATGTAATATGTAATATTAATATAGTTATAGTATATGTGATATGTATAGTTTTTATATACAAATTATTTATTTGTTAACATGATAGTTTTGAAAATAATAATTTACTAATAATAATAATAATAATACTAGTATTTATATTAATAACTACGATGATAATAATACTACTAATAATAATACTAATACTTTTGATAATAATAATAATAATAATAAAAATAATAATGATAGTCATAATCATAATAATAATAATAATAATAATAATAATAATAATAATAATAATAATAATAATAATAATAATAATAATAATAATAATAATAATAATAATAGAATTAATAATAATAATAATTATAATGAGAATAGTTATACCATCATGTATCATGTATATCGTCTCGAGTCATCATCAGGTATCTTGTATATCGTCTCGAGTCATCATCAGGTATCATCATTCTTAACCGTTTACGTATCATTTTTTTTATTACTTTCATCATTATAATCCTATCCTCCTCTTATTATCCTAACCCTATCAACATCATCATCATTTAATAACTTAACGTCATCATCATCGAAGTCATATTGATTATCATGCTACAAATCGTATGATAAATATCAACGCATCATCTTCTTAATACTTATTGTGATTATAACCTAATCATTTCATTATCATCATCGTGCCATCATTATAACTCGATTACTATTATAATCAAACTCATACGTTTCGATCATAATCCTCATCAAAGTATCGAATCTCAATCCATCTTCTTCATCGTCTTTATTTACGCTTACCCGAAGAACAAGAATTGGGTCACGGCCCAATAAGTAACACAGCAGGTTCGCGGCCCAACAGGTAATACAGCAGATTCGTGACCCAACAATTAATACAGCAGGATTCGTGGCCTAACAAGCTAAGCAAGTACTCGGCCCAGCAGACCCATGTTGCGAGTCCAGTAAAAAAAAATATAATCCGGCCCTATCTTCACCAAGGAATATGGCAGCCCAATTTCAGTCCAAAATCAACAAGACTTTGGCCATAAATTATAACCGTAATGTATAATGATTAGGATATCGATGTAGGGTCTTGGTAACATGAACACAAGAAACAATTCACAGCCATATATTATCACCATTCCATTATTATATTCGTCTCCAAAAATTCTTTTATATCTAAATTGGCTTATTGTTTAATAAACTGTCGGCCACAATAACGGAGTAAGAAAAAGTCCATATCTCCTTTTTAACTATCATCATTGTTTACCATTTTCTTGGTTATCAACGGTTGAGAAAAAAAATATAAAGATACCTATCTCGACCAAGAGGAAAATACCAGCTGTTTTCTATACATAAAGGGTTGTTGATTTGAGTTGCTTATTCGATGAGACCAAAACAGCACAGTAACGAAGCGTATGTTTTCTTTTGTTGAGGGTTGTCGTTGAAGTAGAGTGGTGATGGTTGTTATCATTTATCACATATAAATAGCGAAGGAGCTAAAAGGGGTGGTGAGTCGAAAAGAAAACAGAAGCGTAACAGGATCAAATTAGGAGGTATGTGCCCGTAATGGTTGGTGTTTTAAATGATTGTTTGCGACAGTTCTGTAACAAGAGAACAGAAGTAGCAGGAAAAACGCAGTAGGTTTGCGATGGTTTTCGTTGTGGTTGTCGTTGGTGATTAACGGAAGTGGTGACCAACGGAAGTGGTGAACAACAGTAGCTCGATAAACAAAAATAAATGGGTGTTGTAAGTGTGGGTTTGTGATGGTTGTGAGATTCATTGAAGGTGAAAGAGATAGGGTGTTCAAACGATGGGTGAATAAGAAAACCAAGTGGTAGCCGGTTGAGTGATGATGTCAGTTTAGGTGATCGAGTGGGAAGATAATCTGGCGAAGGTTGTGAAGATGGTGGATTGATGGAACCATGGTGACGGGTTATTCATGGATGTAGGTGTTGGGTTTCGGTTACAACAGAAGGAGTACATACAACTGCAACAATTCGAGAAGTAAGATAGAAAAACAAGACGATTTGATGTTAGTATTGTTCTCAAACATAAAAGAAAAGGGTAGACGAGTTGTAGGTGGTTTGAAAGTTTGATCGTAATATTAAATAGCTGTTGAAATAGAAGGGAGTTTGTTCGAGTTGGTGACGACTGATCACCAGATTAGTAGAACACAACGTGAGCAATAGCAACTGAATTAAAAAGAAGAGAGATGAAAGGGAGCAACAGCGGTTCATAGATGTTTTGATGATGGTGGTGTTAACATAGGTGGTTTAAGGTGAAGTTAGGGTGATCTTGGGTGTAGTCATCGTGAAGGTGGTGAAATTTGGAGAAGAAGGAGATGGTGAAATGGGTTTTTCTTTTCATGATATTGTATATGTGTATATATAATTGTGATAGAGAAAGGAACAAGGAAACCAGTAAACTCGATACATGAATAAAATATCTTGTGTATGTAAAAGTATATATAAATTATTATATGGTGATTGATTGTCGACATGATTTCACGGGAATCAGGAAGTTAGTAGGAAAAACAAAAAGTTGAAAGTGAGCTATAACAACTTCGCATAACTATTTTTTTTTATATTACATGTAATCTTAATAATAAATATAAATATAATAATAATATTGTTATTATTAATAATAATAATATTATTAATGTTAATAATAATAATCATCATAATACTAATAAATAACAATAACAATAACAATAACAATGATAATAATAATTATTATTAATAATAGTGTTAATAATGATATTAATAATGATAATAATAATAATATTAATATATCAACTTAATATTAATACATAATTATTTACATTAAATGAAGTATTATATATTTATATATTTTGGCCTTTAATCCTTGTAAAACTATTTATAAAAAATTTGTCACTTACTTGTTTTTAGTCCCAAATAAGCTATACAGAGTATTAAGATTCAACTATCAAAGTAAATGCATTTTAAATAACTTTATAATCTACGTAATCCTTTTACAGACTAATAATTACAATCATTATATTAGAAACTATTTATCATGGATACCATATTTAAATATGTTTTAATAATATTTCTTCTTACGACGATAAATAAATAATATATATATATATATATATATATATATATATATATATATATATATATATATATATATATATATATATATATATATATATATATATATATTCATATTGAACGCTTATAAATTCATAAAATTGTACGTGTAATTATATTTGGTATACTTTTTATATATACAGCTATGTTTTAATAACAGGTTTTATTATATCGTATAATGTTTTACATAATTAGTTTTAACAACTAAATCATATAATATTGTATTTCAAGTTATAATATAATTACATATCTATTTACAAATAGTTATTCGTGAATCGTCGAGAACAGTTAAAGGTCAAATAAATTTATGAAACAGTTCAAAATTTTTGAGACTTAACATTATAGACTTGGCTTATCGTGTCAAAATCATATAATGATTAAGTTTAAATTTGGTCAAAAATTTCCTGGTCGTCACAACCATTGCATTGTAATCGAGTTCTAGAAGCTGTGGAATAGAAATCTCATTGATTCTCTCTCATACCGAATCTCCTTTACACTTACCGAATCTCATTCTAACTTGTCGATTCTTCTAATCTCAACATGATCTGACCTATCATTTGGCATCAGAGCTTCCAGGGAGTGATATTACATCACTAGATCGATCCAGAGATTGAAGATTACACAATCTGAGCACTTTCGATATATTGAATCAGATTCGGTATAATCGAATCTGATAATCTGACGTTCAGATTCTTATGATAAGTTCAGCGAAGGTGTATTAGGTTGATTAGAAAGAGTTTCGATCATCATTACAGCTTTTTAACATCAATTATGAAGAATCAAGTTGATTTTTAGAGTTCGTGGCTAAAACTCTCGGTATTGATCAATTCCAGCTTGATTATGTAGTTTAGTAAAGGTTTGAGGTTTCAGTTGTGATCGTGAGGTGTTTAATCACATTTCTGACGGTTTAATTTAATCAATTCTTCAAGTTTTGAAGATTTGATCTATATTCGGTATCGTAACTGCCATACCGAATCTGCTTCAAAGTCATTAATTCTCAATCAGTGTTGCAGATTGTGGTGTGTTTGTGATTCTATCACATTCGGTTTGGTCATACGCAGCTAATTGGTGTGATTTGAGAAAGGATTCGTTTGAATTCTAAGTTTTCATACTTAGACTCGGTATTGTCAACTGCTACAATTGACATTCAGTATCCTATACATTCGGTATCTTTGATATTTTGTGTGATACTAACTTGTTTCCTAGTGCAGCAAGGTTACAGAATATAATTCAAAGGAATTGGATTGTGTTTAAATTCAAATTCATACAGAATCTGACTACCGAGTCAGATACCGAATCAGGATCTCGGTATCACTTAATTCATTGGTTTTAAGTGTTCTCAGGCTACAAATCTTGTGGTTACCGAATCTATACTGAATCTGGGTGTGTTACTTGTGTTTTTGATCAGTTTCTGGTACAGAATCTGGTTTACCGAATCTGCTACAGTACCGAATCCTTACCGAATCTGCTACAGTACCGAATCAGATATAGAATCTGACATTTTTGTTATATTTTTGTGATTTTTCATCCTAGATTTGTGTAATACCGAATCTTTACCAAATTTACCTCAATTTCAAGATGTCTACTCAGGATACTTTGATCATTGGATCAGATTCCCGTCCTCCAGTGTTGTTTGATGGCAAGTACACTCAGTGGCTTCACCGTATCACTCAGTACATAGACTACAAGGGTGAGAAAGCAAAATACATATGGGCTTCTTTGAGAGATGGTCCAGTTGTAGATTATCATCCGGATACTGGTATGCCAATTCCAGTCTATGAACTTTCTGGTGATAGACGTGAGAGAGCTCAGGGTGACATAGAGGTAAAGAACATTGTTATGCAAGCTATCCCGTATGAATTGCTTGAAAATGTTGATAGCAACACCACAACAAAAGATATATGGGATGAGATCAAACGACAGCAAGAAGGTTATGACATGTCAAACGTTACTAAACTGAATAAGGCTCTGAGATTTTATGAAGATTTCAAGCAGGAACCCGATGAACCACTCAAGGATACCTATCGTCGTTTCAATGGTGTTCTCAATGAGTTGAAAAGGTGCAAGATCATAAAAGTACATGCTGAAGTCAACATGAAATTTCTCAAAAAGCTCAATGTTTATTGGCTTCCTTATGGAACCATTGTTCGATCTACCAAAGAGATTGACAAGTTGACTATTTATGAGCTTGTTGGAGTTCTTATGCATTACCAACCTGAGGTATCTAAACTTCAAGAAGGAAGGAAAGAGTCTTCTCCGAGCGATCCACTTGTCCTAATTGCCAAAAAGAAGAGCAAATCATTTACGACTTCCAAAAGCTTGTCCAAGAAAGTGATTGTTGAAGAATCAACTGATTCTGAAGAGTTGAATCTTTCTGATGTTGATGATTCTCACCTTGAATTAGTCAAGATGGAATCCATGTTCACAAAAGCCTTGAACAAACACAAGTTTAAAGGTAAATCAAGCAATCAACGCAAGAACTCATCGTCTTCCTCGTACTACAAGAAAGGTGATCAATCAAAACAACAACGTGCTGATGATTCCAAGAAGGATGATTAAATCTGTTTCAATTGTGGCAAAGCTGGTCATTACTCTCGTGAATGCAAGATGCCTAAAAAGAAGGACGCAGCTTACTACAAAAAGAAAATGTTAATGGCTAAGATTGTAGAAACTAGGGGAGAGCTGAAACCGGTTGATGATACTTGGTTTAACTGGACTGATGATTCAGATTCAGAGGTGGAACATGCAAATGTTTGCAAGGTGACTAAGCTCATCAAAGCTAAGGAAGCAATGGAGAATTCTGACTCAACATCCGATGATGATGAGATACAATCATCTAAAATTCCTCCTGATTTTATAAAAGTGCAAAATGACATGATGAAGAATTTGGTCTTAATGTCAAAAGAAGTCAAAGGCTTAAAATCTGAAAACAAGGTTTTAAAAGATAAAATCAAACTTTCTGAGACCAAACTTTCTTCATCAAAATTACAATCGGAATTGCAAAGATTGACTGTCCAACTCAGCACAACTGAAACTGAGTTGGAAGATCTTAAGAACTCAATTCATTCGATTTAAGTCGAAAGGACAGATTATCATTTAAAATCAGAACGACTTGCAGAAAAAGTTCAATTTTTAGAAAAAGATCTTTCTGATTTGAAAAACCAACATGAACCCACACTTTCAAAGCTAAACAAGAAAATTATTCAATTGGAAAACACCATAATTGAAAAGAACACTGAAATTTCTTCACTGTCAAAAGAGTCTTTTCAAATGAAAGCACAACTTGCTCTATATGAGGAAAAACTCTATCGCACAGAGCAATCCAAAGCTATCATTAATATGGAACTTTCAAAACAAACAATTTTCATGAATAGACCAAAAACGATTCATGGTGAAAAGTGGGGGTTGGGTTATGAAGATCCTAAGATTTTAGATGATGCTTCCAAAAAAATTCCAGGATTATATCATTCTGATTACTTTCAAGCTGGTTTACCATCTCATTTTGTGCATACTTCTGATGCTGATTTTGATGATATTATTGTTAATCGTAAATCCAAAAAAATACCATCAAATTAGCTTAATGTATGAGAAAATCAAAGCTAAAATGGGTAAATCAAATCCTGATTTCTTGAAGGAACTTGTTGAAACTGAAAAGAACGTGCAATGTGTTAATTATGTGCCTACACATAGATTGGTTTACATTCCTACACTCATGCTAGAGAAATACATTTTAATGCTTGAGAATGAAGTGTTTAACAACCCTAGTTCTAGCATTGTTAACATAGATGAGGTGTTTGATGAACCAACTTTTGATGTGAAACCAATCCTACCAGCTTTACCTGCATGTTCTGATAATATTTTCCGTGAAGACCTAGCACATGAACTAACTGTCTTCTTTGAGACAAAATCCCTAGGTCAAACTAATTTAGATGTAAAGGTAGAACCTCGAGATGAACCGACTGTTGAAAATTTGATAGACTTTAATGTAACAATTGATCCTTTGAATGAATTTATGATAATATACCTATTGTACGAAACCTGAAACGTATAATAGATATAGTTGAACAGGAAAATGTTGATTTGCAACTTAAGTGTCAATCTTTAGAACAAATGTTTGTTTTGTGTGATAAATTGCCTCCACTTCCTAAGAAAGAATGTACTTATGAATTTAAGGAAGGTGAAGTGATAGTTTCTGCTGAGGAATTATGTCTTGAGATTAAGATCTTAAAACAAAAGATAATTCAAATGAAACAGGCTAACACACTTAAGCAATCATCGTCTATTGAAACCAATGTGTCTGAATGTGTTGGTGGGATTACTACGACGGGGAAGGGGACAACAACATCTAAGGATGAAAAACCCATTACTATTCTTAAAAAGCCATTACGTTCTCATTTTGGTAGACGTGTTTCAAAAGTTGCACCTTCAACACAATTTGTTGTCAAGAAAGTTCATTCTCAAAATGGTTCTGTGTTAACTGAAAAGATTCCTATGATTCCAATGTCAATTAAATCAAAGGAGAGTCTTTTAACAAAATCAGTCAAGTCTACACAACTCAAGAGTTCTAAACCTGATTTGAGTGAGTATGATGCAAAGGAACGTAAAATCAAATTAAAAATTTTGCAAAATCAATCATCTCATGTGTCAACTGAAAAGTTTGGACGTCTAACTAACAAAGGTGTTTTTCGTGTCACAGGTCATAATCCAAATTTGATTTACAAGTCTGTATGGGTTCCTAAGTTAACGAATAAGAAAGTAGCAACCAAACCAACACAATCTGCTAGTCGACCTAGGAAATCATCTCATGTTTTTCGATTTTCGTCTGTGAACAAAACATCCGCATGGAATAAGTTGTGTGTTAAGACTTTTGATAACGATGTAAAACTTGATATTGGGTATGATTCTTCATGTAATGTGGATTTGAATGATGCTTTATTGTCTAAATTGCATGTTGCTTTACGTGATTTTCTCGTTGTTGATCCAAAGTTTATTGTTGGTACTAACCGTAGAGGACCCAAGAAACTTTGGGTACCTAAACTCTAGGATATTAACGATTACAGGGTATCGACGTCTATGTTTGGTATATCGATTCCGGTTGTTCTCGACACATGACGGGCAATCAATCCTTGCTTGTCAATTTCGTTGACAAATTCCTATGAACGGTTACTTTTGGAAATGATGAGATCGCAGCAATAACGGGTTATGGAGATTTTGTGAAGAATGGCATAACGATCAAACGGGTCTCATATGTTGAGGGTTTGGGGTGCAGTTTATTTAGTGTCAGCCAGTTTTGTGACTGAGATCTCAGAGTTTTGTTTGAACGTCGTCAATGCTCGGTGCAATACACCGATGGAAACGATCTCCTTGTTGGTAAACGTTGTGCTTCACTTTATACTATTGACCTCAATGATGCACCATCACATAAAACCATGTGTTTAGCTACTCGGTCAACGAAGGAGAATTCATGGTTATGGCATCACCGGATGTCACACCTGAATTACAAGGGTATTAATCGACAAGTCTCTAAAGACTTAGTTGATGGTATTCCAAGCTTTCAATATGATAAGCAACATGTGAGTCCATTATGTGCGATGGGTAAGCTGAAACGGACTTCTCATCCGCTTAAGCAAAACTCCAGTACTTCATCGTCCTTGCAATTATTGCATATGGACTTATGTGGACCCATGAGGGTTTCTAGCCTCGGTGGCCGGAAACATGTGCTTGTCATTGTTGATGACTATACCCGATTTACATGGATTTTCCTTCTCCGGACTAAGTCAGAAACCCCCGCCATTATCATTGAGTTTATTAAAAAGACTCAACGTTCTTTTAACAATCATGTTAAGAGTATTCGAACTGATAATGGGACGGAATTTAAGAATGACCTGCTTGATAGTTATTTGAAAGACCAAGGCATTGAACATCAGTTCTCTGCTGCTCGAACCCCTTAACAGAATGGAGTAGTCGAACAACGTAATTGTACGTTATGCGAGGCAGCTCGAACGATGCTTGCTTACTCCAAACTACCTCCGAAAATTTGGGGGGGAGGCCATTTCCACTGCATGTTATACCCAAAATCGATGCATTATTCATAAACTTTTTGATAAAACTCCTTATGAGTTACTATATGGTAGACGCCCGAATGTCAAATATTTCTGTGTCTTTGGTTGCATATGCTATGTGCTTAACGATTTTGACAGCCTTGGAAAGTTTGATCCTCATGGTGATCAGGCCATTTTTTTCGGTTATTCTTCGAACAAAGTTGCCTATCGTGTCAATCACAAACAGACAAAGACGATCAAGGAAAGTATCAATGTCAGGTTCGATGAGTTATCGGGAATGGCTTTTGAACAACTCAGTTCAAAACCCGATCCTAACCTGGATACTACTTCTTCCGCGTAAAATTCAATTTTCTTAAAGAAGGGTGTTCCTACGGTAACAACAAAGGAACTGGATATCTTGTTTGATAGTCTCTATGCTCCTTAACGAAATTCAAATGTTCAAGCCGTACCAGTTACACCATCACAGTCAACTACTGTGGAGACTCAATCAAGTCTTTTTGATGAAGATACAACATCAACTGATTCACCTGCTGCTTCTTCATCCTCCCTCCTACCTCCTATTTCTGATAATCTTGAACCAATTCAAAATTCATCCGTTGATACAACTCCAGTTGTTTCTCCAGACACTCATATGAATCCATTAGAAGGTGTTACATCAGATCACGTGGATCAAGGCTCAATGTCAACAACGGTTGATGTTTCCATGGATACCACTGATGTACAACCTCTTCCACATAAAAACTGATGAACTAAAAGTCATCTGATAGATCTTATTATTGGTGATGCATCTGCTCCAGTCTCAACTCGACGGGCTACTCGAAATATGTGTCTATACACTGCCTTTCTTAGTAAGATTGAACCAACAACAGTTGCTCAAGCTTTACTAGATCCGAACTGGGTGGTAGCAATGCAAGAAGAGATCAATCAATTTGAACGGTTAAAAGTATGCTGATTAGTTCCAAGACCAACGGGTCAACGACCAATAGGGGTTAAGTGGATTTTTAAGAACAATAAGGATTCTGATGGAATTGTGGTTCGAAATAAGGCACGTCTTGTGGCCAAGGGATATCGACAACAAGAGGGTATTGATTATGACGAAACGTTTACTCCGGTTGCTAGGATTGAGGCGATTCGTCTTTTCCTTGCATTTGCTTCTCATATGAAGTTCACGGTGTTTCAAATGGATGTCAAAACTGCATTTCTGAATGGTCATCTTCAAGAGAAAGTTTATGTTGATCAACCAGAAGGCTTTGTCGATCCCATTCATCCAAACCACGTCTATTACTTGGAGAAAGCTTTGTATGGTCTGAAGCAAGCACCGCGTGCATTGTACGAGACCTTGACGAAGTATTTGCTGGATAATGGCTTCTCTCGTGGAACGATTGATACAATGATATTCATCCGTAAAAACCACGGTCACATTCTTTTGGTTCAAATTTACGTTGATGATATTATTTTTGGTTCCACGTCCCCGGCCTTATGCAAAGAATTTGGTGACCTTATGGCCAACAAATTCGAAATGAGCATGCTTGACCAGCTTAATTTCTTTTTGGAGTTACAAGTAAAACAATTACCAAATGAGATTTTTATCAGTCAAACAAAGTATATCAATGATATGCTTAAACGTTTTAAAATGACTGCTTTGAAACCAATGACAACCCCAATGAGGACTTTACTGGATGCTGACACTAATGGAAAACCCTTTGACATTACGCTTTATCGAAGCATGGTTGGTTCTTTAATGTATCTGACTGCAAGTAGACCAGACATTACACTTGATGTAACTGTATGTGCCTGCTTTCAGTCAAACCCTAAGAAATCCCACTCCAAAGCGGTTGTTAGGATATTCCAGTACCTTAAAGGTACACCTAACCTTAGAATCTGGTATCCTCATGGATCCGATTTCAATCTCACTGCTTATACTGATGCGGATCATGGCGGTTGCCAAGTTGATAGAAAGAGCACATCTGGATCAATTCAGATGTTGGGGAATATGCTAGTTGGTTGGTCATCCAAAAAGCAGAACTGTGTGTCTTTATCAACAGCCGAGTCTGAGTATATTGCTGCAGCTCACTGTTGTTCACAAGTTCTGTGGATGCAAATTCAACTTGTGGACTATGGCTTTAAGATTTCTAAGACCCCGATTTACTGTGATTCACAAAGTGCTATTGCAAATACAAGCAACCCGGTCCAGCATTCTAAGACTAAACACATAGATATTCGTTATCATTTCATTAAGGACCATGTAGAGAAAGGAGATGTAGAGTTATACATTGTGCCTACCAAAGTGCAATTAGCTGACATGTTCACTAAGCCCTTAGATGAACTTAGGCTAAAATTTTTGATCAAAGAAATTGGCATGGTAGAATATAGTGCTTGACATACCTTAGATCTTTTGGGACTTATACTTGGGATCTTGTGTTTAGGGGAAGTAGATACTTTCTAGGGGGAACAACTGTTTACTTCTGCTTTAGATATTATTTTTCTAGGGGGAGACTTTTAGAATTCTGTTAACTTCCGGGGATTAAGTTTCAATGGTTACGAAAGGGGAAGGTAACTCATTGATATCATATATCAAGGGGGAGTTAATTCATTTTCTTGAGAATATTTCAAAATGGTGATTTACTCTCTTGTATATCACATTTTGAGGGGGAGAAAAGGGGAGAAAATTGAACAGAAAATTGTTTTTCAAAAGTGAATTCATAAATTATTTGTTTTATATCTGAAATAATTCACTAAGGCAATGCAACCCGTTTTAATAATTGGTATCACTGAAGATTTGTACTTTGTTCATAATTCAAAGTTTTTCTAAGTACAAATCTTGTTTTGAGAAAATTCATAAAAATTGGAAAAGATAAAATTCAAAAAGATTTGAATTTTACTGAATAAATGTTATTTTTTAATGGTATACCGAATCTGACAACCAACAGCACAGATTCGGTAAGTTACAATTTTTTCAAAAATTGTCTCAGAAATGTTTTTCATTAAAAATGTGATAATCTTGAATGATTTTTGTTAAAGATTTTTCAAAATTTAAAGTGAATTTGTTTAAATTTGGAAAATGGACTGGATTCGGTACTTAAGGCCCATTCGGTAAAGCCCATGTTTTTCAAAACATTCGGTATCTATAAATGGCAGGGTCAAAGTCAAACTTTCTCTCAATTTTTCTTAATTGCATACCGAATCTGACAAAACCTACCGAGTCTGCCTAATCTACCGAATCCGTCTCTCTGTAACTTCAATTTCTTAGTAATTCTTTATTTTAATTGAATTTAAGTATCACATATTGTAGATCTGAGATAAATGAACACTTATAAACCAGAAAAATTTGCAAATTACAGGATTGTGACAGTTAATTTTGAAAAGTGTTATTTATGCCGAATCTTAGTCAAACTTCTTAATTCTTAGATTAAACTCATCTGATTTGGTTAAATAACATGAAATCTTGTCAAATCTGTCTTAAATTAGTTGATCTATCAATTGACAGAGTCTGATTACATGTTTAATTGAGTATTTGGTAGATTCTGTACATACCAAATGTGTTCATACTACAGTACCGAGTCTGTTCAATAGATTAACATGTTTTTCTGATTTGTTTGAGTTGTTAATTGATTATGACTATGTTTTTGTGTGACGACCAGGAAATTTCCGACCAAATTTAAACTTAAATCAGACATGATAAGCAAAGTCTATTAAACCGAGTCTCAAGATGTTGGAACTATTTTTCATAAATGCATTTAACCTTTGACCACTCCCGACGATTCACGAACAATTGTGTATAACCAATATGTAAAAATATAAATATAAGTATATATACATAATATTTTGAATTAATAAAATACCTCTAGTAAATTAGAGTTAATCATATAATATAATAAATAGAACGATTAAGTTATAAATATACATATGATAGTATTATCTATATATATAGGCGATTGCTATCAATAATTATTATACTGTAATTAAATATTCAATAAATATTATCATATAACATATGATATAATTATTAAGTATTACATAATTAATAAATTGTAATATTAATATATTAAATGTAATTACAAGTTTAATTATAGATATTATATTCATTATTATTAATACTATTAATATTGGTATTATTACTATTATCAAAATTATAATACTAAAATTGATACATTTGATTTATTCTTGTTATTATTGTTAATATAATCATTGTTATAGCTATTAGTAAAATTATAATGTTAGTTATTATGATTAGTATTATGATTAGACATTATTATTATTATTATTATTAATGTTATTAGTATTCTATTATTATTAATATTGATGTTAGTATTTTATTAATATTATTATGAATGTTATTATTAATATTACTATGAACATTATCATTAAGATTTATTATTATCAGTATTATTATTATTATTTATTATTAATAGATTATTATTAATATTATTAGTATTGTTATTAAACTATTTAATTATTAATTATTAATTATTAGAATTATTGATATTATTAACATAATTATAATTTGTATTATTATTATTATTTATATACTTATTATTAGTATTACTATTATTATTAATACATGTATATATTTAGTAATACATATTATATCAGATACATATATTCATACATATACCAAATACAGATTATATATGTATACATAAATACATATATTGATATACATATACGGTAGTTTTAAACAGTTATACATATACACAGATAAATACTTAATCGCGTAATCTGTTTCCCTTCACAATCAACTTTATTGATTTATATTTTCTTGTCTGGTCGATCTGTATCAGGTTTATTCGATCGTACAAATCAAAAGGGAAACCAGCTACCTGTGTTATATTTTTATTCTTTTTATTTAATTCTTGTCTCAATTTTGTTAACTTTCAAAATCAATTCTCAATACAAACAAATATCGATCACTTCATGTTACTGCAGCAGATAATCAATTTCCCACTTCATATACAGCTATCAACACTAATAATTGAAGAAAAACAGAATAAAATAAAACGCAACCCAGTTTTCTACTCTGTTCTTGATAAAAAATTTAAAAACTTCGAATTCAAATCGTATTTAAAAATCTTGAAATGTAGTTATGCTAGGATTGATATGTTTAATCTATCTACAATGTTGCAGCTTTCAATTTCTTAAATTGAGAAAGAATTTTGGAGTCAAAGGTTCTAAATAAAAAGTCAAACGAATGATTCAAAGAGTAAATTAGAGCTGTAGATGTTGTTGCTGTTGAAATTAGTGATTCATAAAGTTTATATGAATCATTTTCAACATAATTCATGTTATAAATTTTTCTTAAAATCGCTTATAAATCAAAATCAGACATTGAGTTTATAAAACCCAAGAACACGACGGTTTCAGTTATTTTTTTTTATATTTTCTATTACATAAACCAATTCAACTAAATCTTATTCATTTCTTTGTGGGTTGAGAGTCTTAAAACCAAAAGAAATAATTGTGGTTATCTTGGCTTAATCCCTGGTCGATTGTATTTTAGAAGAAGGAGAAGAAGAACATGGAAATAATACGGGTTTTTATATAATTTGGTTCAGTCATTAAACAGAAAATGAGCATCAACTTAGTTGGTTAAGGCGTTAGCGAGTATTCGAGGAGTCACGGGTTCGAGCCCGGTCCAGGGCATTCCTTTTTAGACAAAGCCTTTGAAAGGGGTATATACTTGTTTTTTTTTTATTTCTATGGTTATTATTATTATTTGTTATTATTTGTTATTATTATTATTATTATTATTATTTTTATTATTATTATTATTATTATTGTTAATATTATTATGTTATCATTAAGTATTAATATTATTAATATTATTGTTAGTATTATTATTATTAAATATTATGACTATTATGATTATTATTATTATTATTATTATCATTATTGTTATTATTATTAGAATTATAATTATTAAGATTATTATTACTAATATAAGTATTACGATAGAAATTTCATTTATTATTATTATTATGATTATAGTTACAAATAAGATTTTTAGTATTATTAATGCTATTACTAATATTAATATTATCATCGAGAGTATAAATTTTATCATTTTACTACTAGTATAAGAAATATTATCATAAGTATCATTAACTAAAAAATTAATATTTTACAGTTATTATTATTAATATCATTATTATTATAAATATATCAAATAAATATTTTATATATAAAAATATATTTATGACATAAAACCTAACCATATTAACATGTTAGTAATAAATGTTAATTATCTATTTAAAAAATAAAAAATAAATATATCTAATTAAGTTATTAATAAAACACATGATCACTAATAATATATATTTGTTTGATTACAATTATATGTATTAATATATATAAATGATATAGGTTCGTGAATCCAAGGCCAACCCTGCACTGTTCAATGTCGTCATATGTATTTTTACTACACAATACAGTATATTGAGTTTCATTTGCTCCCTTTTTAAATGCTTTTGCAATATATATTTTTGGGACTGAGAATACATGCGCTGCTTTTATAAATGTTTTACGAAATAAACACAAGTAATCGAAACTACATTCTATGGTTGGATTATCGAATCGAATATCACCCTTTTTAGTCTGGTAATCTAAGAATTAGGGAACAGAAACCCTAATTGACGCGAATCCTAAAGATAGATCTATGGACCCTGACACGTCCCATTCGGAATACGAATGCTTTAGTACTTCGATTATCATGTCCGATGAGAGTCATGGAATGATGGGGATATTCTATACGCATCCTGTTAGTTCGGTTATCAAGCGTTCACCATATGAATGATTTTTATCTCTATGCCGTGCGAAATGCCTGATATGAGATTATGTTTATGAGAAATGGAAATGAAATCTTGTGGTCTATTAAAATGATGAAAATGAATGATTATGATAAACTAATGAACTCACCAACCTTTTGGTTGACACTTGAAAGCATGTTTATTCTCAGGTATGAAAGAAATCTTCCGCTGTGCATTTGCTCATATTAGAGATTTTACTTGGAGTCATTCATGACATATTTCAAAAGACGTTGCATTCGAGTCGTTGAGTTCATCAAGATTATTATTAAGTCAATTATAGTTGGATATATTATGAAATGGTATGCATGCCGTCAACTTTCAATGTAATGAAAGATTGTCTTTTCAAAAAACGAATGCAATGTTTGTAAAATGTATCATATAGAGGTCAAGTACCTCGCGATGTAATCAAATGTAATGTATTCGTCCAGATGGATTAGGACGGGTCATTAGAGTTGGTATCAGAGCGGTGGTCTTAGTTAACCAGGTCATGCATTAGTGTGTCTAACTGATTGTTGTTTAGATGCATTAGTGGGTCTGGACTTTGACCGTGTCTGCATGTCAAAAGTTTTGCTTATCATTTCATGTCGAAAATTACCTGCTTATCATTCTTAGTCTAGACACATCTTATTGCATTAATTGCATGAATAGTGTATAGACAAAATTCGTTTCTTATCGTATCTGCTAATTTATATCTTAGCGTATATGTTACTGTAAACTTTGCCTGACATATTCTGTAAATTACTCCGCAATCTACAAAATCTTTTGTTCTATATATATAGATATTCTATGTAATTAGAATATCATCTGGTATCCGAAAATCATTTTATATTGAAAAACCCTTTACTCAATCGTACGAAATGGAACTCGCCACTAGTTCAAGTCCCTCGAATTTCGACAGCTATTTCGACATGGATGTTCACCTAATCTCCGGAAGCAGCGTCACCAGAATGAATCAATCAGTCAGCCATCCCCAATTCATCTGATGGGTTCGTAGCCAACTCAGTCAATGGAGGCAAGAAGAAGTCGATCCCTTCCACCCACCGAATTTCCCTCTCAGCAATGAACCTGAAGCGCTTACCGGCGAACCTATCCGAAATACCATTTTATCTCTCATTTCCAGGATAACTCGTCACGATTATATTCTATCCAAAATTCTAAACCTTATTCATCCGCTCGTTCCGACCGACAATCATCCCGGAATAATAGAATAAGTCAACGAACTTCGCGCTCGAGTAATTAATTTGGAGAATATGGTGCAAAATTTACCAGATTCAACAACATCACTTGCACCAACAGTACCATCAGTAACAACACCAGTTCCATCAACAATCCATGCCTCAACGTCTCATTCTATACCTCGATTATAATTATCATTCTACGAATCGTTCTACATCATTATTCTTCGTTCTACATGACGATTATATAATTTCTAATGTTTTAGAGATTATGTACTCTAATTCTAACTGAAAAGCAAATGAGTTTAATGTTATATTAACTCATTAAATCCATAATTACATCTGAAGAAAATATATATGTATATATATTTTCATAAAGATTGTAATTAAAAATTCTTTTGTACAAACTGTTAATGGTGAAAATATTTTAATGGGTAAGTAATACCCGAGGAATATTTAGATTTCACATTAATAAATTACACTGTATATTATTCGAAGCTGATTCAACAGTCATTCACTATCCTACTTACAACCACCGATATACGTATCCGTTCACCGTAGAATAACCATTTTCATCCAATTTCATATTTGAATTTTGATTTACCAGAATCCAATAAGTGGCATAATGAAGAAAACATTGGACGAAATAAAATTTGTTAGAAACAAACAAATTAACTATGAGAAATTTTGTTAAGAATCCACACTAACTGTTCCTAACTACTGTTCCTAGCTAACTGGTTACATTTTATTTATCGCAATTTAATTATCGCAATTTATATTCTCGCAATTTTAGTTATCGTCATTTAATTTCTGTTATTTATTTTACGCACTTTAAATATCGGGACACGTATACAAGGTTTTGACATATCATATCGACGCATCTATATATATTATTTGGAATAACCATAGACATTCTATATACAGTAATGCTTGAATTAGCTATACAGGGTTGAGGTTAATTATACAATAATATATATACTTTGAATTGTGATCGAGTCTGAGACATGTATATAATGGGTCACGACAAGTATCAATTAATTCGAATATTATATATTAAACTATATATAAATTGTTGAACTATTAATTGTGGACTATTAACTGTGGACTACCAACATTGGACAATTAAAATGAATTAAAATATTGATTATAACATATGAAACTAAACATTTCTTCAAGTTTGCCACTTGATTTCATCTTAAACCTCATTTATATCATGATGATTACAATCTGCGTTCAAACCTTTCATGATCTTTGAAAACACCTCAATCGATGAGATGAACCAACCGCACTACATCTACGAAAGGAAAGATTTATGCACATAGTTATGCACCTGAAAAACTCTCGGATAATGAGTGAACATTTAACACGTAGCTGTGTGATAATGCTAAAAACGAACATATATTTCATAGCATTATTCCTCAAGAAAGACAAGCTTTTAGTTGCAATTGTTCAATTTACAAGTGATATTCGTTTAAATAATAAAAGGTGAAGACAAAAGACAGATTCGACGAATTGAAGACGCAAACGACCAAAAAGCTCAAAAGTACAAAAGACAATCAAAAAGGTTCCAATTATTGATAAGAAACGTCTCGAAATTACAAGAGTACAAGATTCAAAACGCAAAGTACAAAATATAAAATTGTACGCAAGGACGTTCGAAAATCCGGAACCGGGACCAGAGTCAACTCTTAACGCTCGACGCAACGGACTAAAAATTACAAGTTAACTATGTATATAAATATAATATAATATATAATTAATTATATTAATTATATATATATTATATATATATTATAAAACCGTCGGCAGAGAAAGACTCCAAGGGTGTGAGCTGTAAATACATTCTCCGCGACTCGCGGAGTTTGAAGAGGATTTTGCCGCGAGTCGCGGTGCCCCAAAAATCGAAATTCCCTATAAAGCCAACCGAATTCTGATCACAATTCATATCTTTTTCTTCCTCATTCATACGTAAAATTTATATTTATATTTATAATTTATATTTTAATTTTAATTATAATTCTAATAATAAGGGTATGTTAGCGAATGTTGTAAGGGTGTAAGTCGAAATTCTGTCCGTGTAACGCTACGCTATTTTTTAATCATTGTAAGTTATGTTCAACCTTTTTACATTAATGTCTCGTAGCTAAGTTATTATTATGCTTATTTAAAACAAAGTAATCATGATGTTGGGCTAATTACTAAAATTGGGTAATTGGGCTTTGTACCATAATTGGGGTTTGGACAAAAGAACGACACTTGTGGAAATTAGACTATGGGCTATTAATGGGCTTTATATTTGTTTAACTAAATGAAAGTTTGTTAATGTTAATATAAAGATTTACAATTGGGCGTCCCTATAAATTACCATATACACTCAATCGGACACGATGGGCGGGGTATTTATATGTACGAATAATCGTTCATTTAACCGGACACGGGAATGGATTAATAGCCACTAGAATAATTAAAACAGGGGTGAAATTACATTCAAGGGTAATTGGTGTAATTGTTAACAAAGTAGTAAAACCTTGGTTTACACGCAGTCGATAACCTGGTGTATTCATTAAACAAAGTATTAAAACCTTGTTACAATTCGAATCCCCAATTAGTTGGAATATTTAACTTCGGGTATAAGGATAATTTGACGAGGGCACTCGCACTTTATATTTATGACTGATGGACTGTTATGGACAAAAACCAGACGGACAGATTAAATAATCCAGGACAAAGGACAATTAACCCATGGGCATAAAACTAAAATCAACACGTCAAACATCATGATTACGGAAGTTTAAATAAGCATAATTCTTTTATTTCATATTTAATTTCCTTTATTTTATATTTAATTGCACTTCTAATTATCGCACTTTTATTTATTGTTATTTAATCGCACTTTTAATTATTGTACTTTTTAATTATCGCAATTTTATTTTATAGCATTTTTATTATTCGCAATTTCATTATCGTTATTTATTTTACGCTTTAAATTAAGTCTTTTATTTATTAGGTTTTAACTGCGACTAAAGTTTTAAAATCGACAAACCGGTCATTAAACGGTAAAAACCCCCCTTTATAATAATAATATTACTTATATATATGTTTGTATTTTTATAAAAGTAAATTAATATAGCGTTGAGCTTTGTTTAAAGATTTCCCTGTGGAACGAACCGGACTTACTAAAAACTACACTACTGTACGATTAGGTACACTGCCTATAAGTGTTGTAGCAAGGTTTAAGTATATCCATTCGATAAATAAATAAATATCTTGTGTAAAATTGTATCGTATTTAATAGTGTTTTCTGCTAAAATTAATAACTATTTTATATACACCTCGCATAACATCAAGTATTTTTGGCGCCGCTGCCGGGGACTATCTTAAAAGCCGGAAGCGCAACGCTAATATAAAAAAAAAAAAGATTTTTTGTTTACTTTTATTAAAATTCGTTTTGTAAAAATACGTTTTAAATATTCGAAAAATATAAAAAGAAAAACAAAAATATAAGTATTTTTTTAGTATTTTTTGTTAAATATTTAAGTTTTATAAGTTTCTTTATTTTTAGTTTAGTTTATAAAAATATAAGTTTTATTTTAATATCTTTTATTTATATAAAAATAGAAAACAGAAAATAAAAATAAAAAAATAAAAATAAAAAAACGCGTCGAATTTGAAACCTGTCAGCTGAAATTTGAAACCCCGCGACTCGCGGGGTTTGATGCAATAAATGCCGCGACTCGCGGAGACTTTCTGACAGGCGACAAAAAACCCTAATCGAGCATTAATTACGGTAATTATTAATTAATTATTATTAAACCCTAATAATTATTATTATTATTATTAGTTTTATTTTAAGATTTACTTTTTATTTAATTTGTTTTATTTTGTTTAAATTAGTTTTATTAAATTGTAAAATTAGTAGTTTTATTAAATAAATAATATAAAAATAATATTTTTATAAAAATTGTACTTTTTACAACTTTTTGTATATTTTTATATTTTGTCCCTTTTTAATCGTTGTAGCATAACTTTTGTATTTTTAAGCTCATATTTAATTTTAAACTTAGTTTTTGCTATAGTTATTTTTACTCCTAGATTTTTAGGCTTTGCCGTAGAATTCCTTAAGTGCTTTTTCTTTAGACTAAGATTTAGGTGCTTTAGAATTTTGCGACGCCATTTTAAGTTTTAGTTTCTTTTTAAGTTATTTCCATTTGGGATTTAGTTTTTCCTGTAAGCTTTAATATTTTTAGACGACTTTTACTATGTACCAATTATCATTCCAATTAGTAATTTCAATTTGCGATTATAATTTTAAGTTAGTTGTAGTAATAAGGTTAGGTTAGTTAAGTATTTTTAAGTTTTTATAAGTTTCTTTTATTTTTCCGTCACCTTTTATTTTTCAACCATTTTTTCTTTTTCGACCTTTTGCGACGAACTCTTTTTCTCTCTTATTTCTCGCCATTCTAGTTTTTAAGGACTTAGAATTTTTTCTACTTCTTATCTAAATTTCTTAAAATTACGAAAATTTATTTTAAGTGGTTAAATTGATAGACATCAAAATTTTCTGGTTCGTAGTAATAGTTGGATTTGTACGTGGACCGGGTTATTGGAGCCAAACAGTCCTCAATTATATTGAGACCAAACGAATCCTGCCCCTCTGCTGCATCTTTTGGCTATTCTAAACGTGGGCAAAATCAGAAAAGTCTATTAATTGGATTACTTATTATAATTTTTCTTTCCTTTTAAAAACTAATAGGATATTCAGTGAATGCACCGAGCAAGACGTTCATCACCTTTTGTACGTTCACCACCTGTAACTAGATCAAGACATTTAGCAAATATTACCGCCGTTGATTTTTCTTTAGAATCGTCATCCAGTCGACCAAGTACTTCAGTTCAAATTTCCGATAATCCATTTTTTGAACCCAACCTCACAATTGAGAATCCGGAAAATATTCAGGAACGGTTCATAGATCCTGAACCATTAAACTTTCCTCCGGAGCCACCAATCATTCAAACAGAGATTGTTGAGGAAAGAACCATTAAATCAGAATCATCTAGTGATACCGATTCAACAAATTCAATTATGGAGAATCTGGAACCTTTAAGTATGGAAGACCGAATGAGAGCTAAACGCACTGGCCAAGGTCACGCAATTACTCATCCAGACATTAATGCGCCAGATTATGAAATCAAAGGACAAATTCTACACATGGTGACTAATCAATGCCAATTTAGTGGTGCGCCGAAGGAAGATCCAAATGAACATCTACGTACCTTTAATAGGATCTGTACACTATTCAAAATCCGAGAAGTGGAGGATGAGCAGATATATCTCATGTTATTTCCCTGGACTTTAAAGGGAGAAGCCAAAGATTGGTTGGAATCGTTACCTGAAGGGGCGATTGATACATGGGACGTTTTAGTTGACAAATTTCTTAAACAATTCTTTCCTGCATCTAAAGCCGTAAGACTTCAAGCAGAAATTGTTACGTTCACACAGAAGCCAAATGAAACTCTATATGAGGCGTGGACAAGATATGGAAAGTTGTTAAGAGGATGTCCGCAACATGGTTTAGACACCTGTCAAATAGTACAAATATTCTACCAAGGATGCGACATCACTACAAGAAAAGACATAGATATAGCAGCTGGTGGTTCTATTATGAAGAAAACCGAAACTGATGCTTACAAAATTATTGATAACACTGCTTCCCACTCACATGAGTGGCACCAAGAAAAAGATATCATTAGATCATCTAAAGCAGCTAGAGCCGATTCTAGCCATGACTTAGATTCCATTTCCGCAAAGATAGATGCTGTGGAAAGACGAATGGAAAAGATGACTAAAGATATTCACTCAATACGAATTAGTTGTGAGCAGTGTGGAGGACCACATTTGACAAAAGATTGTCTCAGTATTGAATTAACAATGGAACAAAGAGAGAATATTTCATACATAAACCAAAGGCCTGGAAATAATTATCAGAATAATTATCAACCGCCAAGACCGATTTACAATCAAAACCAGAATTATAACCGAAATATTCCATACAACAACCAACAAGGTCCTAGCAATCAACAAGTATCCAATAATACTTACAACCAGCAAAGACCGAATTTTCAAAACAAACCACCACAACAAACCGATGATAAAAAGCCGAATTTAGAAGATATGATGACGAAGCTAGTTGAAACTCAAACACAGTTTTTCACATCTCAGAAACAAACCAATGAACAAAATGCTCAAGCATTTAGAAATCAACAAGCTTCTATTCAAAATCTGGAACAAGAAGTAAGTAACCTAGCAAGGTTAATAGGTGAAAGAAAACCGGGAAGTCTACCTAGTGATACAAATGCTAACCCCAGGAATGAAACAGCTAAAGCTATTACCACAAGAAGTGGTACAACACTTAAACCACCTGAAATACCTGTAACTTCTGATGAAACTATTCCTACTCCACAAGAACCACAACCTGACCAAGATAAGGAAAAAGAACCGGTAGTTGAAAAGGTTAATGAAGATAACACAGTTAAGGATAAACCTTATGTTAAACCATACCAACCACCACTTCCTTACCCGAGTAAAATGAAGAAAGAAAAACTTGAAGCCGAGCAATCCAAATTTTTGGATATGTTTAAACAGATAAATGTAAATCTTCCTTTCATTGATGTGATTTCAGGAATGCCAAGATATGCTAAATTCCTGAAAGATCTAATCTCAAATAGAAAGAAAATGGAAGAACTCTCGGCTGTTACTATGAATGCTAATTGTTCAGCAGTGCTGTTGAATAAGATACCAGAAAAACTATCTGATCCAGGAAGTTTCACAATTCCATGTTTTCTGGGTAGTCTTAGTTCAATAGAAGCATTGGCAGACTTAGGTGCTAGTATAAATCTAATGCCGTATTCATTATACACTAAACTAGACCTTGGAGAATTGAAACTAACCAGAATAAGCATACAACTAGCCGATAGATCAATAAAATATCCTAGAGGGATAATGGAGAACATGCTAGTTAAAGTTGATACTTTAGTATTTCCAGTAGATTTTGTTGTTTTGGACATGGAAGAAGATTCTCAAGTTCCTCTCATATTAGGAAGACCATTCTTAAACACGGCTAAAGCAATGATAGACGTGTTCGGTAAGAAATTGACCCTAAGTATAGAGGATGAGAGTGTTACCTTTTCAGTTGATAGAGCAATGCAACAACCACAATCTGCAGATGATACATGTTATTATATTCAAACTATAGATGCACATGCAGAATTATTAGAAGAATTTCCAGAATTACAAGGAACAGGAGAATGTTCTTTAGGAGAAGGTAATGAACCAATTGATGAAGCTGAAATGTTAGCTACACTTATAGCTAATGGATATGAACCAACAACAGAAGAAATTCAAATGCTAAAAGAAGAAGACAGATATCGATATAAATCATCGATAGAAGAACCTCCGAAATTAGAGTTAAAACCACTTTCAAACCATTTGGAATACGCTTATTTACATGGTAAATCTGAATTACCTGTAATAATATCGTCTTCTCTTACTGAAAATGAGAAATCACAACTCATTTCTGTGTTGAAAGCTCATAAACCAGCCATTGCATGGAAGATTCATGATATTAAAGGAATAAGTCCTTCGTATTGCACACATAAAATCCTTATGGAAGAAGGTCATAAAAAGTATGTGCAACGCCAACGAAGACTAAATCCTAATATGCAAGATGTAGTTAAGAAAGAGATTATTAAACTGCTAGATGCAGGTTTGATATATCCAATTTCTGATAGTCCATGGGTAAGCCCAGTTCAATGCGTACCTAAGAAGGGTGGCATGACTGTCATTACAAATGAGAAAAATGAGATTATTCCTACTAGGACTGTAACAGGATGGCGTGTATGTATTGATTATAGAAAATTAAATGACGCCACCAGAAAAGATCACTTTCCCTTACCTTTCATAGATCAAATGTTGGAAAGATTAGCCGGAAATAGTTACTATTGTTTTCTAGATGGATTTTCCGCATATTTTCAAATTCCAATAGCACCCGAGGACCAAGAGAAAACCACATTCACGTGCCCTTATGGTACTTTTGCTTACAAACGCATGCCATTTGGACTTTGTAACGCCCCTGCAACCTTTCAAAGGTGCATGATGGCGATTTTTCACGACATGATAGAAGAATGCATGGAAGTATTCATGGATGACTTTTCAGTCTTCGGTGATACATTTAAATCATGTCTAGTTAATCTGGAACGAATGCTAATTAGATGCGAAAAATCAAATCTAGTACTTAATTGGGAGAAATGCCATTTCATGGTTAAAGAAGGCATCGTTCTTGGACATAAAATTTCAAAAGAAGGAATTGAAGTGGATAGAGCTAAAGTAGATGTAATTGCTAAACTTCCACATCCCACCAATGTTAGAGGAGTTAGGAGTTTTCTAGGGCATGCCGGTTTTTACCGACGTTTCATAAAAGATTTTTCTAAAATTGCCACTCCTATTAATAAACTCCTAGAAAAGGATGCGCCATTCATCTTTTCAGATGAATGTATCAAATCTTTTAATATTCTTAAAGAAAAACTCACTAATGCACCGATCATGATAACACCAAATTGGAATCTACCATTTGAACTAATGTGCGATGCAAGTGATTTTGCAATGGGAGCCGTTTTAGGACAAAGGATTGAAAAACGATTTCAACCTATATATTATGCTAGTAAGACATTACAAGGAGCACAAACGAACTATACAACTACTGAAAAATAACTCCTTGCTATTGTCTTTGCTTTTGACAAATTTCGATCATATCTCGTTCTAGCAAAAACGGTGGTCTATACCGACCATTCTGCTCTTAGATACC
Source organism: Rutidosis leptorrhynchoides (assembly GCF_046630445.1). Taxonomy (NCBI): domain Eukaryota; kingdom Viridiplantae; phylum Streptophyta; class Magnoliopsida; order Asterales; family Asteraceae; genus Rutidosis; species Rutidosis leptorrhynchoides. The sequence continues at coordinate 628,373,406 of NC_092336.1, read as the reverse complement.
TATTTTCAAAACAAGATGCTAAACCAAGATTAATCCGTTGGATCTTACTCTTACAAGAGTTTGATATTGAAATCCGAGATAAAAGAGGAGCAGAAAATCTCGCCGCTGATCATCTTTCTCGTCTTGAAAATCCCGAATTAGAAGTTCTAAATGAATCAGCCATACAAGACAACTTTCCTGATGAATATCTATTGAAGATAGATTATAAAGAAATCCCATGGTTTACAGACTATGCAAACTACTTAGTTTGTGGATTCCTTGAAAAGGGATTATCGTACCAAAGACGAAAGAAATTCTCCAGTGATATAAAACACTATTTTTGGGAAGATCCACATCTGTTTAAAAGTTGTCCCGATGGAATAATACGCCGATGTGTATTTGGAGATGAAGCTAGTAAAATTTTAAACCATTGTCACACAGGACCAACAGGAGGGCATTATGGGCCTCAACTAACAGCAAGAAAAGTTTATGAAGCTGGATTCTATTGGCCTACAATTTACAAAGATGCACACCTTCTTTGCAAATCCTGTGATGCATGTCAAAGGGCCGGAAAAATAAGTCAACGTGATGAAATGCCACAAAATGTCATCCAAGTATGTGAAGTATTTGACATTTGGGGTATTGACTTTATGGGTCCATTTCCAAAATCTAATAATAATCTATATATACTCGTAGCCATTGATTATGTATCTAAATGGGCGGAAGCACAAGCTCTCCCAACTAACGATGCACGAGTTGTAGTCAACTTTTTAAAACGTCTTTTTGCAAGGTTTGGAACACCGAAAGCTTTAATAAGTGATCGGGGTACTCATTTCTGTAATAATCAACTTGAGAAAGTTCTTAAAAGATATGGAGTAACTCATAAAATCTCCACCGCATATCATCCACAAACAAGTGGACAAGTTGAAAATACCAACCGAGCTTTAAAACGTATTCTAGAGAAAACCGTAGGATCAAATCCGAAGGAATGGTCCATTAAATTGGAGGATGTACTCTGGGCTTTTAGAACAGCCTACAAAACTCCAATTGGAACCACACCTTTTAGACTTGTTTATGGAAAAGCATGTCATCTTCCAGTAGAAATTGAACACAAAGCATTTTGGGCTTTGAAGACATGTAATCTTGATTTACATGAAGCCGGACGTCTACGATTAAGTCAACTAAATGAATTAGAAGAATTAAGACATGAAGCATACGAAAATTCGTTAATCTATAAAGAAAGAACGAAGAAATGGCATGATAAAAGAATCAGAAGTTCAAAAGAATTTAAAGAAGGAGACAGAGTTCTTCTTTTCAATTCACGATTCAAGCTATTTCCTGGAAAATTGAAATCAAGATGGTCTGGACCATTCATAGTCAAAAGAGTTTTCCCATACGGAACGATAGAATTAATAAATTCAAATGGAATGGAATTTAAAGTTAATGGTCACAGAGTTAAACATTACATACATGGTCCGATGGAAGTCGACAACGAAGTTAATCACAATTTCGACACCACAGCTAACTAAGTGTGGGGAGAATCAAGTCTTTAAAGGATAATATGTATTTCTGTTAGAATTAGATTGTCTGTTTTCGTGTAGTTCTCGAAAATGGAACCCGAATGGTCTTTCCCTAGCAGACCCTAAAGAACTAGTCTTCTCCCCCCATTCTAAATTTTTATTTTTCTTAGGTTTTTACAAAATGAAGACTGCCTGTGAACTAAACCATGGTCTAATGCTACACGCTTTGATCACTAAACGTAATAATGACATACTCCCGAGTGAAATAGTATCAGTAATCAGAGAAAGAATGGACGGAGTTAGAAAAGAATCCAGATGCGAAGATAATAAGTTACAATTTGGTAAAGGAAAATCAAAATCCGCAGCGAAAAGAAGAGCACGACACCTAGAAAGATGTCACAAATGCGAAAAATGGTCACATGGAGGTAAATGTTCAAATAATCAAACCTATTCAAATACCGAATTTGTTACATTATGCAGAGATGGACCGTTCATATGTTTAGAAGAAAAGACACTGAATGCTCGAGGGTACGCCTATGTAGCTATGGAAAACCAATTAAACCGACTATCTTATGAATGGGATAGATCATATAACTAAGAAATCCATTTCACAGGTATGTCTGTACAGTTTTTATTTTTATTTTTATTTTTAACCTTTTGATAATAAACGCTAATTTGTTCGCTAAAAAGTATTAAATTGGTATTGAATAAAATTAGGTTTGGCGACCGAAATTATTGATATCATTCAAAAATTTATTACATCACTGCGAAATTTAACGTTTATTCTTAAGGTATAAATATCTTTAATCAATCAACCCAAAATATTTCAAAAATTCGTCATAAGTTAAATTAGGTCTTGGAACCGAAATTACTTTACCGAAAAGAGGGGCGCATATTTTTGATAATATTTGATTGATTAAAGTGGGATAAAAAGACAAAAAGATTTTTTTATTTTTACCATGTTTTTAAAATTAATATTTAAATCTTAAATTAATATTGTAAACTTTGTAAAAACAATATATTTAAAATATTTGAAAAATTAATATAAGTTTAGTATGAATTTAAAAATTTTTAAATTAAGTTTGGTGTGAATTTTTAATTTTTAAAATATAAATTTTTAATTTTATGCATTTTAAATTTTAAGTTTGGTGTGAATTTTTAATTTTTAATTTTTAATTTTGAATTTTATATTTAAGTTGTGTGAATTTAAAAACAAAAATTTACTTTATCTCATTAAGTTAAGAATATGATTTTTAAAATTCGTCGTAAGTTGAAGACTAGGTCTTTGAACCGAAATTGCTTTACCCGAGGGAGGGACGAGAACTTTTATTATCATTATTTTTAATCTTATTGATTTAAAGTATGCCAAAAAAATTAAAAAACCCAAAAATCTTAGCTTTTAAAACAATCGCTACAAAAAGACAAATTTTAAAATTTTGTCGAGGGACGGACTAGGACATCAATCCGAAACGACCTCGTCCTAAATAACAAGGGAAACAAAATTTTAAAATTAATTACTTAATTGTTTTAATAAGTTATTGATTATAAAAAAAATATATATATATATATATATATATACCAAACTCCGCGAGTCGCGGAGTTTGGAGGGTTAATCCCCGCGACTCGCGGAGGGACTAAAAATCAGAAAAAATATAACCGAACAACAGATCAGTCCCAACCCCAAAACAATAAAAACACAGCGAAAACTGCACGCGAAAAACCCGAAAAACACCCCCAAAAATCCCAATTTTTAACCGTTAATCACCAAATTTTTTGCTAAAATCATGTTGAGAAGGATGCTATCTAAGAATTACTCAAGAAAAACGGTAAATTTCTACACCTAAACACCATTTAATCCGAAATTTGATGTTCTTGAGCTATTTTTTCCCCAATTTGATTTTGATGCTTTTTAGTGTAATTAGACTTAAATTGTTTATGTATTATGCTTGTATAACCTAGATTGATGCTGTTTAACATGATTAGAAGCCTTAAACTTCAAATTTTGAATAATCTAGGGTTTGTGTTCTTGAGTAAATTTGGAGCTTTTTGATATAAACAGGTTATGGCCGATTTTTGTCATGAATTGTTGCTAAATTGAGTAGTGTAACATGTCTGGGTAGTTAAATGATCCAAACTTTGAGCCTAAACATGATTTTGAGAATTAAAGTGGACTTTTTCAAGTCTAAAATTCATGAACTTGATTTTTGAAAGATAATGCCATTTGAGACTTGTTTAATTGCTAGTAATGATTATTTTGACATGTTATTTGAGTTGAATGTTTATGAACTTGGCGAACATTTTCGTATATGCTCATTTGAAAAAGTGTAGATTTGATAAAAATGTGAAAATGAGCTTAAGTTTGATATAAATTGATAATGTCATTGTAATTATTTTGATTAATGATTTTGCTGACACTAATGCATATTTGGATGCACAAAAAATTGTGTTTGATGTGTTTGGCAGAATGAAAGGGGTGAATCTTCATCCCAAGCCCGCAATGCTCCTGCTGAGAATTTGGAACAACAGGAGGTGGATAACTACTACAAGCAGGATATACCTCATCCAGTCATGACCTTTTCCGATATGCACTTGGAAGAGTTGCACCCGAACCTGAGATTTGACAGACTTTGGATAGATTATCCAAAATATCAACGGGGTTTGCATACTCTTCATTCTAAGGTTGTTGAGGTACCGAGGGTCATATAATGGGGACCCTTAGAAGCTGTAGAATTGGCCGGGCCAATTAGGGAATTACTTGTACAGAGGTATGGTAATTCTTCTTTTAATGACTGGATATGTTTATTCACCATACGTAGACCTGTATATAAAGTATGGTGTGAAGAATTGTTATGTAGTATAGAGTTGAATGATCTGGTAGCTAGTTTAACCGATCGTTCTTTTATTAGATTTTTGTTAGGCGGTTCGATGCGCCACATGTCTTTACTGGACATGGCTCAGGCTTTACGTATATATACGCCTGAGGAGTTAGCGTCTGCCGATTGTAGAGGATTGATACTAAACGGTAGAAAGATAGATGAGAATTTTGATACACACGGTGTGTGGAGTCAAATGACAAGCCATCACCGTTTCAAAGGGGGAAATTACTCTTATTTGGATATAGATAGAGCCGAATTAAGAGTGATACATAGGTTTTTAGCTAATTCGATTACACAAAGGGGTAAGAACAAAGAAAAAGTAAATGAACAGGATTTGTTTTACCATATGTGTATTCGAGACCCACAAAGCGCTGTAAGTATACCATATTGTGTGGGTTATTATTTATCAGCTATGGTTCGGGGGATGCGACCACATAGCATAATAGGAGGTGGTATTTTTATTACTTTGATTGGTGAATATCTCGGTGTGGATATAAGTCGGGGGGGATTATTACTAGAAGAGCCGGAACCCCGCGATACTATAGGTTTAAATGTATACCATGGTGCGAAAGTTTTGAAGAGGTGAAATAACGCCGCAGTACGATACCATGGTAGACATCCACAGGTGGAGAGAAACCAGCAGCAAGGTAATGTAGGAGGGGGGAATGAGATGCAAGAAATGCATAGGTTTATAGCTTCTCAGGAATACGAAAATGCTAGACAGAGAGCATTTGAAGATTGGCAAGTTCATCAGAACCAGATCATAGCTCATTGCCAACATATAGGTAGAAACTATATTCCTACACCGAAACCCATCTTCCCTCCTTGGTCTATAGAGATGCAGCCACCATATCCTACGTATGACCCTGCCGAAGCATTCTATAGCACTTATGGTTATGCCTGGAACCCCTATTGGTACCAATATCATCCTTAGTTTACTTATTATTTTTTATTATTTTGTAATTTGTAATTATTGATACGTTTAGTACTTTTGTTAATATTGTAATCATTTTTATAATTATCTAACTTTTATTCTTAGATTTTAATAATTTTTGAACGTGGGGTAATATACCAAACTTCAAAAATATGTATATATGTTTGCAAGTTTATCTTATGTACACAACAGGGTAAAACAACGCATTTTCAAAGACTGACATTAAGTTCAGCAAAAGCAACTAATTTTGACGACAAGATGCAAAATATATGTGAAATAACAACAAGACGGAATGAACAAATGATGTGCACCATTTATCATTCAGCAAACAAACGCCAATATATTTGGAAACTTTGGTAAAAATTTAATCATTTTCACACAAATCACCCTCAATAATTTAAATTGTTACTGATTTCTTGCAAATGAGGGCATTGCAAGATCTTAAGTGTGGGAAGGGGTTAAATTCTTTCGGATTTTAAAAATTTTTACTTTATACACTTGGTTACCATTAAAAATACTAGTAAAGCAGTAGTTGTATTAGAATCTAGTGCTCTCTGATAAAAAAGAACAGCCCTAGTCTTATATACTGACTACCCAATTCTAGTAAAAATTTTTAAAATTTTCAATTAAATGAATTCAAATCATGTTTATACATATTTATGAACAATAAAACTAGGTTTTAACACCGAAATTATTGTTACCTCGGAAAGGACATAAATTAAGAAACAAACTAAAATGTTAAAATTCATTTAAAATGGAATAGAGGACGATAAAAAGGAAAATAAAAGCCAAGTGTGGGAAAATTTACCAAGTTATCTTAAACATATGTCACATATATCTGTAACAAATAACTGAAAATACTTTTGCTTTGGACTAAACTAAACTGTTTTACCCGATGAAAGAAAAGAAGAGATGGATCTACACGATGAATCAATTCCATCACTAAAAGGAAGTAAAGTCTTCCGAAAAAGACACGCGCTTCTTGATTTAGGTCATGAAGTTGTCGTTCAGACCAGCTGTAGGTTGACGAAAAATCTAGAAAAGTCATCACTAAAATCAGCAGGAAATCCACGGACCTCAGCATTAAACAGGGTCGCCAAGTGGTCAGATTTATCCTAACCATGAGAAGGATTTATCTCGTACAATGGGGGGCACCATGCAAATTAGCTGGATAAGACTAATAAATCAGATCCCCAGAAAGGATAATCTCCTTAAAGATTAAAAATCAGCTTTTAAGACTGATATTACTCAATCCTAGAGATTGACCTTAAAGATTGAGAATTACAAACTCATGGAATTCGATGATATCTAAACTCGAGCTTAAACGAGAAAATATTTTGATCAAAATTACAAACCGATTTGTTTTCTGAAAACCCTATTTTCAATGCGTTCATTACCATTGAACGTAAAATCCTAGGAATTCACCTGGAATTCATTAGGTCACCTGAACTAAATTGGGTGTCAACCGTAAGAACGGTGGTTGCATAGTGGTCAAAGACAGGACCTTGTGCCAGACCGAAAAATTATAAGGGTGAGCTTTACTATTGCTCCTACCAAGGATAGTAATTGCGTCCGACACATTATAGACCATAATCAAAAGCATGTCACGGGACATTGCCTTAACAGTTGCTTGTTCAACGCTTTCCTTTACAACCGGACGGTAGTTTACCGAAAGGTAATATACGGGACAAGTAAACTGGACGTGTTGCTTTCCAAATACAAGGTTAGCAAGTGGGTGACACAAAACCGCAAGTTTTGAGCTAAAATTTTCAAATCTGAAACCCACCAAACCCACAAAAATATTTTGCAAACACCGGTAAAGGGTTATTCCGGAAAACTTATCTAGGGTAAAAACTAGATTTCAAAAGATCAAATGTTTTCATAAAGATCCAATTTCCTTAATGGATCTAAATTTTTATAGTCATGTGGGACTGTAAACCATATCGTTACTACCATTGTTTATACCGCCGTATAGAAATCACTGATGTACAAAGTGTGAAGAATAAAGAAGTGATTCTAGTATTTCAAAACGATATTGCTTGAGGACAAGCAACGCTCAAGTGTGGAAATATTTGATAATGCTAAAAACGAACATATATTTCATAGCATTATTCCTCAAGAAAGACAAGCTTTTAGTTGCAATTGTTCAATTTACAAGTGATATTCGTTTAAATAATAAAAGGTGAAGACAAAAGACAGATTCGACGAATTGAAGACGCAAACAACCAAAAAGCTCAAAAGTACAAAAGACAATCAAAAAGGTTCCAATTATTGATAAGAAACGTCTCGAAATTACAAGAGTACAAGATTCAAAACGCAAAGTACAAAATATAAAATTGTACGCAAGGACGTTCGAAAATCCGGAACCGGGACCAGAGTCAACTCTTAACGCTCGACGCAACGGACTAAAAATTACAAGTTAACTATGTATATAAATATAATATAATATATAATTAATTATATTAATTATATATATATTATATATATATTATAAAACCGTCGGCAGAGAAAGACTCCAAGGGTGTGAGCTGTAAATACATTCTCCGCGACTCGCGGAGTTTGAAGAGGATTTTGCCGCGAGTCGCGGTGCCCCAAAAATCGAAATTCCCTATAAAGCCAACCGAATTCTGATCACAATTCATATCTTTTTCTTCCTCATTCATACGTAAAATTTATATTTATATTTATAATTTATATTTTAATTTTAATTATAATTCTAATAATAAGGGTATGTTAGCGAATGTTGTAAGGGTGTAAGTCGAAATTCTGTCCGTGTAACGCTACGCTATTTTTTAATCATTGTAAGTTATGTTCAACCTTTTTACATTAATGTCTCGTAGCTAAGTTATTATTATGCTTATTTAAAACAAAGTAATCATGATGTTGGGCTAATTACTAAAATTGGGTAATTGGGCTTTGTACCATAATTGGGGTTTGGACAAAAGAACGACACTTGTGGAAATTAGACTATGGGCTATTAATGGGCTTTATATTTGTTTAACTAAATGAAAGTTTGTTAATGTTAATATAAAGATTTACAATTGGGCGTCCCTATAAATTACCATATACACTCAATCGGACACGATGGGCGGGGTATTTATATGTACGAATAATCGTTCATTTAACCGGACACGGGAATGGATTAATAGCCACTAGAATAATTAAAACAGGGGTGAAATTACATTCAAGGGTAATTGGTGTAATTGTTAACAAAGTAGTAAAACCTTGGTTTACACGCAGTCGATAACCTGGTGTATTCATTAAACAAAGTATTAAAACCTTGTTACAATTCGAATCCCCAATTAGTTGGAATATTTAACTTCGGGTATAAGGATAATTTGACGAGGGCACTCGCACTTTATATTTATGACTGATGGACTGTTATGGACAAAAACCAGACGGACAGATTAAATAATCCAGGACAAAGGACAATTAACCCATGGGCATAAAACTAAAATCAACACGTCAAACATCATGATTACGGAAGTTTAAATAAGCATAATTCTTTTATTTCATATTTAATTTCCTTTATTTTATATTTAATTGCACTTCTAATTATCGCACTTTTATTTATTGTTATTTAATCGCACTTTTAATTATTGTACTTTTTAATTATCGCAATTTTATTTTATAGCATTTTTATTATTCGCAATTTCATTATCGTTATTTATTTTACGCTTTAAATTAAGTCTTTTATTTATTAGGTTTTAACTGCGACTAAAGTTTTAAAATCGACAAACCGGTCATTAAACGGTAAAAACCCCCCTTTATAATAATAATATTACTTATATATATGTTTGTATTTTTATAAAAGTAAATTAATATAGTGTTGAGCTTTGTTTAAAGATTTCCCTGTGGAACGAACCGGACTTACTAAAAACTACACTACTGTACGATTAGGTACACTGCCTATAAGTGTTGTAGCAAGGTTTAAGTATATCCATTCTATAAATAAATAAATATCTTGTGTAAAATTGTATCGTATTTAATAGTGTTTTCTGCTAAAATTAATAACTATTTTATATACACCTCTTATAACATCACTGTGCTAATTCCTTTAGTGTTATTATTACCCAAAATAACTTGGTAATCCCTTTCAAAAGTAGCAAATTTTGTCACAGCTCCAGCAAGTTAATTTCGACTTTTCATTCGAAACAACCTTATTATAACCTTGAAATATATGCGTGCTCTTTTATTGCTACCAGGGAACCTTTTGAAATGTCCCGTTCATATTGATTATAAGCGTTCCATATTAATTGATTTCGTCGCGAGGTTTTGACCTCTATATGAGACGTTTTTTCAAAGACTGCATTCATTTTTAAAACAACCATAACCTTTATTTTATCGATAAAGGTTTAAAAAGCATTACGTAGATTATCAAATAATGATAATCTAAAATATACCGCTTACACATGACCATTACATAATGGTTTACAATAAGAACATATTACATCAAAAATAAGTTTCTTGAATGCAGTTTTTACATAATATCATACAAGCATGGACTCCAAATCTTGTCCTTATTTTAGTATGCAACAGCGGAAGCTCTTAATAATCACCTGAGAATAAACATGCTTAAAACGTCAACAAAAATGTTGGTGAGTTATAGGTTTATCCTATATATTATCAAATCATAATAATAGACCACAAGATTTCATATTTCAATATACATCCCATACATAGAGATAAAATTCATTCATATGGTGAACACCTGGTAACCGACATTAACAAGATGCATATAAGAATATCCCCTATCATTCCGGGAAATCCTTCGGACATGATAAAAACGAATTCGAAGTACTAAAGCATCCGGTACTTTGGATGGGGTTCGTTAGGCCCAATAGATATATCTTTAGGATTCGCGTCAATTAGTAGATCGGTTTACTAATTCTTAGGTTACCAAGCAAAAGGGGCGTATTCAGCTTCGATTATTCACCCATATAATGTAGTTTCAATTACTTGTGTCTATTTCGTAAAATATTTATAAAACTGCATGTATTCTCATCCCAAAATATTAGATTTTAAAAGTGGGACTATAACTCACTTTCACAGATTTTTACTTCATCGGGAAGTAAGACTTGGCCACTGGTCGATTCACGAACCTATAACAAATATGTACATATATAACAAAGTATGTTCAAAATATATTTACAACACTTTTAATAAATTTTGATGTTTTAAGTTTATTAAGTCAGCTGTCCTCGTTAGTAACCTACAACTAGTTGTCCACAGTTAGATGTACAGAAATAAATTGATATATATTATCTTGAATCAATCCACAACCCAGTGTATACACATCTCAGGCTAGATCACAACTCAAAGTATATATATTTTTGGAATCAACCTCAACCCTGTATAGCTAACTCCAACATTACTGCATATAGAGTGTCTATGGTTATTCCAAATAATATATATACATGGGTCGATATGATATGTCAAAACGTTTGCATACGTGTCTATGGTATCCCAAGATTACATAATATATTAGAATACATGTATAATACAATATAAGTTAGCTAGGATATGATTTGTATAGAATTGTTAATATTTCCCGTAGCTACAAAAATCAAAAAAAATATCCAATCTTGTTTTACCCATAACTTCTTCATTTTAAATCCGTTTTGAGGAAATCAAATTACTATGGTTTCATATTGAACTCTATTTTATGAATACAAACAGAAAAAGTATAGGTTTATAGTCAGAAATATAAGTTACAAGTCATTTTTGTAAGAGGTAGTCATTTCAGTCGAAAGAACGACGTCTTGATGACCATTTTGAAAAACATACTTCCACTTTGAGTTTAACCATGATTTTTGGATATAGTTTCATGTTCATAAGAAAAATCATTTTTCCTAGAAGAATAACTTTTAAATCAAAGTTTATCATAGTTTTTAATTATCAAACCCAAAACAGCCCGCGGTGTTACTACGACGGCGTATGTCCGGTTTTACGGTGTTTTTCGTGTTTCCAGGTTTTAAATCATTAAGTTAGCATATCATATAGGTATAGAACATATGTTTAGTTGATTTTAAAAGTCAAGTTAGAAGGATTAACTTTTGTTTGCGAACAAGTTTAGAATTAACTAAACTATGTTCTAGTGATTTCAAGTTTAAACCTTCGAATAAGATAGCTTTAAATGTATGAATCGAATGATGTTATTAAAATCATTACTACCTCAAGTTTTGTGGATAAATCTATTGAAAAAGAGACAAATGGATCTAGCTTCAAAGGATCTTGGATGGCTTGAAAGTTCTTGAAGTAGAATCATGACACGAAAACAAGTTCAAGTAAGATTTCCACTCGAAATAAGATTGTTATAGTTATAGAAATTGAATCAAAGTTTGAATATGAGTATTACCTTGTATTAGAAAGATATCTTATTGTAAATAAGAAAGATTTCTTGAGATTGGATGATCACTCTACAAGATTGGAAGTAAGCTAGCAAACTTGGAAGTATTCTTGATTTTATGAAACTAGAACTTGTAGAATTTATGAAGAACACTTAGAACTTGAAGATAGAACTTGAGAGAGATCAATTAGATGAAGAAAATTGAAAAATGAAAGTGTTTTTAGGTGTTTTTGGTCGTTGGTATATGGATTAGATATAAAGGATGTGTAATTTTGTTTACATGTAAATAAGTCATGAATGATTACTCATATTTTTGTAATTTTATGAGATATTTCATGCTAGTTGCCAAATGATGGTTCCCACATGGGTTAGGTGACTCACATGGGCTACTAAGAGCTGATCATTGGAGTGTATATACCAATAGTACATACATCTAAAAACTATGTATTGTACGAGTACGAATACGGGTGCATACGAGTAGAATTGTTGATGAAACTGAACGAGGATGTAATTGTAAGCATTTTTGTTAAGTAGAAGTATTTTGATAAGTGTCTTGAAGTCTTTCAAAAGTTTATGAATACATATTAAAACACTACATGTATATACATTTTAACTGAGTCGTTAAGTCATCGTTAGTCGTTACATGTAAATGTTGATTTGAAACCTTTAAGTTATCGATCTTGTTAAATGTTGTTAACCCAATGTTTATTATATCTAATGAGATGTTAAATTATTATATTATCATGATATTATGATATATTAATATATCTTAATATGATATATATACATTTAAAAGTCGATACAACGATAATCGTTACATATATGTCTCGTTTCGAAATCATTAAGTTCGAAATCATTAAGTTAGTAGTCTTGTTTTTACATATGTAGTTCATTGTTAATACACTTAATAACATGTTTACTTATCATTTATCATGATTAAACATAGTGTATTAATATCTTAATATGATTTATATGTATTTAGTAAGAAGTTGTTATAACGATAATCGTTATATATATCGTTTCGAGTTTCTTAATTCAATAAACTCAGTTTTATGTATATAACTCATTGTTAAAATACCTAATGAGATACTTACTTATCATAATATCATGTTAACTATATATATAATCATATATATGTCATCATATAGTTTTTACAAGTTTTAACGTTCGTGAATCACCGGTCAACTTGGGTGGTCAAATGTCTATATGAAACCTATTTCAATTAATCAAGTCTTAACAAGTTTGATTGCTTAATATGTTGGAAACACTTAATCATGTAAATAACAATTTAATTTAATATATATATAAACATGAAAAAGTTCGGGTCACTACACCTTTTATATTCCACCATATTACCATCAGCGTTTAATCATCTAAAAACACAATTCTCTTGAAACCACCTCGGATTGATAACCGATGATTCAGATATGGTAGCCTTAAATGCAGAGGAAACAGCAAAATCGTAGATGGTCTAAACAGCCAAAAATTTGATAATAAAGAATGGAATGTTGGGAATGCTCGATAGAAAATTTGGTACTGAAAAACAGATTGAGCTAACCATGAAGGAGACCAAGGACAAATACAAGGACCAAACCCTATATTCAAAGAATTCGGGTAATTCTGGATCCGATGAAATCTTTAGAGAATATCCTGCTCCGAAGTCATGTTAAAATCTTGCGTAAAATTTTTCCTTATCAACTTTCGAACTTAGAAATTCCAAAATATCATCATAAATATCTTCGATACTTCTGAAGAAATTTTCATAAATATTCTCGTCCGAAATTATATACCTCTTCGTGCTATCTGTAATACATTATATTAGAAATTTCTATAAAATCTAAGTATAAACTATGAGTGAATTCTGAAGTAGTGTTGGGAACTGAAGCATGAGTTAGTATAATATAATGACACTTGATCAACGTGATTATATTACAGTAAGTCATGTTGAGTTCTAAATGGAACGTGATGATTCACAGACCATACCGTCATCATGTGCCATGTTACACGACTCTAGTATTCTATTTAATCTCTAAAATTATCAAGAAAATATTTTCTTGATGATTCGGTCTTTTCCGGGATATTCTGGTAATTTGACAAATCAAGATCGTGCCATTTCGATTTCCTTCTTAGAACATTAGTTATGTTCATTCGAAACTCCATACCTACAAATTCTGGACCATTATTCGTTTGATTTAAAGTCGGGAAGAGAAAATAAGAGCATGAAGCTCCAATATATAGGGGAAAATATAAAGCCCAACAACAACACCAAAATTACAAACCGTGGATAGCAGTGCGTATAGCAATATAAAGACATGGGAGGATTATAAATACAATAATTCCTAGAACATAGTAGAAATAAACAGATTCTTCCGGGGGAGTTGGAATAGAAGAACGATCATTGCGATAGTCAGAATAAGAACAAGGATTAGAACCGGATTAAGCATTATTATATTTTGGATATATGAACTGAGAAAGAAGGTATAGAAGTGGTGGAAACTAATGGAACGGAAAAGGTAAATTTATAATGGAAATATCAGACGTAGTAATCGGGACAGATCATCGCATTTAATTAAAGAGATTCTAATTTTATTAAATCTCGAAGAATCAATTCTTATGGATTTCCAAGATTTTCTTTTGAATCCCTTGAATTCCGGAATTCAACCAAGACAACGTCAAAAGTTAAGACGCACATTAATTTCTAAATTCAATCGTGACTACGTCAAAAATTAAGACAAATCTTTATTTCTCATTTCACTATTTCGTGATAGCTTCACCCCTACTCTTCGAATAATCGAATTATTTTATCCTTATTACTCAATGGTGATAAAACTTCAATTATCAACTCATATTCGTCATGAAAACATTTTTATTGTTAGCCATGACAACCTTACTCAAAATTCGGGACGAAATTTCTTTAACGGGTAGGTACTGTGACGACCCGGAAATTTTTGACCAAATTTAAACTTAAATCAGACATGATAAGCAAAATCTATTAAACCGAGTCTCAAGATGTTGGAACTATTTTTCATAAATGCATTTAACCTTTGACCACTCCCGACGATTCACGAACAATTGTGTATAACCAATATGTAAAAATATAAATATAAGTATATATACATAATATTTTGAATTAATAAAATACCTCTAGTAAATTAGAGTTAATCATATAATATAATAAATAGAATGATTAAGTTATAAATATACATATGATAGTATTATCTATATATATAGGCGATTGCTATCAATAATTATTATATTGTAATTAAATATTCAATAAATATTATCATATAACATATGATATAATTATTAAGTATTACATAATTAATAAATTGTAATATTAATATATTAAATGTAATTATAAGTTTAATTATAGATATTATATTATTATTATATTCATTATTTTTAACACTATTAATATTGGTATTATTAATATTATCAAAATTTTAATACTGAAATTGATACATTTGATTTATTCTTGTTATTATTGTTAATATAATCATTGTTATAGCTATCAGTAAAATTATAATGTTAGTTATTATGATTAGTATTATGATTAGACATTATTATTATTATTAATGTTATTAGTATTCTATTATTAATATTGGTGTTAGTATTTTATTAATATTATTATGAATGTTATTATTAATATTACTATGAACATTATCATTAAGATTTATTATTATCAGTATTATTATTATTTATTATTAATAGATTATTATTAATATTATTAGTATTATTATTAAACTATTTAATTATTACTTATTATTAGTATTAATATTATTATTAATACATGTATATATTTAGTAATACAGATTATATCGGATACATATATTCATACATATACCAAATACAGATTATATACGTATACATAAATACATATATTGATATACATATACGGTAGTTTTAAACAGTTATACATATACACAGATAAATACTTAATCGCGTAATCTTGTTTCCCTTCACAATCAACTTTATTGATTTATATTTTCTTGTCTGATCTATCTGTATCAGGTTTATTCGATCGTACAAATCAAAAGGGAAACCAGCTACCTGTTTTATATTTTTATTCTTTTTATTTAATTCTTGTCTCAATTTTGTTAACTGTCAAAATCAATTCTCAATACAAACAAATATCGATCACTTCATGTTACTGCAGCAGATAATCGATTTCCCACTTCATATACAGCTATCAACACTAATAATTGAAGAAAAACAGAATAAAATAAAATGCAACCCAGTTTTCTACTCCGTTCTTGATAAATTTTTTAAAAACTTCGAATTCAAATCGTATTAAAAAATCTTGAAATGTAGTTATGTTAGGATTGATACGTTTAATCTATTTGCATTGTTGCAGCTTTCAATTTCTTAAATTGAGAAAGAATTTTGGAGTCAAAGGTTCTAAATAAAAAGTCAAACGAACGATTCAAAGAGTAAATTAGAGATGTAGATGTTGTTGCTGTTGAAATTAGTGATTCATAAAGTTTATATGAATCATTTTCAACATATTTCCACCGTTTATAAATCAAAATCAAACATTGAGTAAGAACACGACGGTTTCAGTTTTTTTTTTTTATATTTTCTGTTACATAAACCAATTCAACTAAATCTTATTCGTTTCTGTGTGGGTTGAGAGTCTTAAAACCAAAAGAAATAATTGTGGTTATCTTGGCTTAATCCCTGGTCGATTGTATTTTGGAAGAAGGAGAAGAAGAACATGGAAATAATACGGGTTTTTATATAATTTGGTTCAGTTATTAAACAGAAAATGAGCATCAGCTTAGTTGGTTAAGGCGTTAGCTAGTATTCAAGGAGTCACGGGTTCAATCCCGGTCCAGGGCATTCCTTTTTAGACAAAGCCTTTGAAAGGGGTATACACTTATTTTTTTTTTATTTCTATGGTTATTATTATTATTTGTTATTATTATTATTATTATTATTATTATTATTATTATTATTATTATTATTATTATTGTTATGTTATCATTAAGTATTAATATTATTATTATTATTGTTAGTATTATTATTATTAAATATTATGACTATTATGATTATTATTATTATTATTATCATTATTGTTATTATTATTAGCATTATAATTATTAAGATTATTATTACTAATATAAGTATTACGATAGAAATTTCATTTATTATTATTATTATTATGATTATAGTTACAAATAAGATTTTTAGTATTATTAATGCTGTTACTAATATTAATATTATCATCGAGAGTATAAATTTTATCATTTTACTACTAGTATAAGAAATATTATCATAAGTATCATCAACAGAAAAATTAATATACTACAGTTATTATTATTAATATCATTATTATTATTAGTATTATAAATATATCAAATAAAGATTTTATATATAAAAATATATTTATGACATAAAACCTAACCATATTAACACGTTAGTAATAAATGTTAATTATCTATTTAAAAAAATATATATATCTAATTAAGTTATTAATAAAACACATGATCAGTAATAATATATATTTGTTTGATTACAATTATATGTATTAATATATATAAATGATACAGGTTCGTGAATCCAAGGCCGACCCTGCATTGTTCAATGTCGTCGTATGTATTTTTACTACAAAATACAGTATAGTGAGTTTCATTTGCTCCCTTTTTAAATGCTTTTGCAATATATATTTTTGGGACTGAGAATACATGCGCTGCTTTTATAAATATTTTACGAAATAGACTCAAGTAATCGAAACTACATTCTATGGTTGGATTATCGAATCGAATATCACCCTTTTTGGTCTGGTAATCTAAGAATTAGGGAATAGAAACCCTAATTGACGCGAATCCTAAAGATAGATATATGGACTTTGACACGTCCCATTCGGGTTACGAATGCTTTAGTACTTCGATTATTATGTCCGATGAGAGTCCCGGAATGATGGGGATATTCTATATGCATCCTATTAGTTCGGTTATCAAGCGTTCACCATATGAATGATTTTTATCTCTATGCCGTGCGAAATGCCTGATATGAGATTATGTTTATGAGAAATAGAAATGAAATCTTGTGGTCTATTAAAATGATGAAAATGAATGATTATGATAAACTAATAAACTCACAAACCTTTTGGTTGACACTTGAAAGCATGTTTATTCTCAGGTATGAAAGAAATCTTCCGCTGTGTATTTGCTCATATTAGAGATATTACTTGGAGTCATTCATGACATATTTCAAAAGACGTTGCATTTGAGTCGTTGAGTTCATCAAGATTATTATTAAGTCAATTATAGTTGGATATATTATGAAATGGTATGCATGCCGTCAACTTTCGATGTAATGAAAGATTGTCTTTTCAAAAAACGAATGCAATGTTTGTAAAACGTATCATATAGAGGTCAAGTACCTCGCGATGTAACCAAATGTAATGTATTCGTCCAGATGGATTAGGACGGGTCATTAGATTTTGCATGATATAAGACTGAATATGCATGTTTGGGTGATTATATATGATTTTTGAAGATACCGAATCTGTTCTTGACATTTTACCTAGTCTGTGATTTGGTACTTTAAATATTAAGTGATTTTCAACTTGAAAAATCTTGCATGCTTTATTTAAGTCTTTGGTATGAAAACTCAAGCTTATTTGGTTACAGAATCTCAAGTTTTCATGACTACCGAATCTGCTTGAATTGTGATTCAAATTGACTAAGTGTTGTTCTGATTCTTTGTGTTATATTATTGACTTTACATGATAATTTTGTACTGTGATGAATATCATATGAATATCATGTTTGTCAATTACTTGTTCATGTTTAGAATAAATGGATTTTTATAACTTAGAAAAACCATAAAAATTATAAAACTTGAAAAATACAAAGGACTTCAAAGGCAAATAAGAATAGAGATATGTGCTTTATGTTAAAACATCTTGTGGTCTTCTATTTCTTATTTATACAGCTAAATGGAGAACAATCACTTTATTAACTCTGAAACCAACATTCCCTGCAAATACTAGACTGCAATACTGGAGAGGCACACATTATGGCCTGCTCTCAGTACTACTGCCAGTGTAGCTGTGACAGATCTAGAGCTACTAAACAGAACTATTAGGTTTGTGGAATCTACACAACCTACTGCTGCAAATCCAGAGGGAACACAAGCTCATTTTGAATTTGAGCTAAGGGGAGTTCAAGGGATGAGGAGTATCACAAAGGCTGATTTCTGGAGGATCTTCAGACTTCCTCTTGTACAGAATGCTCCTGCTTTCCCTGCTACTCAGCAGATGATGAATTCAGTCTTCGATCTTGGTTATGTTGGAGCTACCAATGTTCCACTGGCTAAGTTTCAGAAGAAATACCTGCACGCAAGGTGGTACGTGATCTTCTCGATCATCAACAGATGTTTACTGATGACAAGAAGTGGATCTGATAGCCTTACTGTGCCAATGCTCAAGCTGTTCTACTCCTTCATAAGAGTGGAAACTCCAGATTATGCAGAACTTTTTTGGGAACTGGTTCAGGCTCAAGTTGATAAACCAAGGGGTTCATACATCCCTTATGAAAGGTTTTTCTGTATCTTTATCCATGATGCTATTACTGTTTGCAAAAATGCAAATATATTTGTACCAGGTACACATGGATTACTGATGAAACGATTTGGGGAGCTGAAGATGAATACCCCGGTGATATCTGACAATCAATTCACTGCACCGATTCCAAATTGGATAGTGGGGCTAGCTGCACCCCAAGACGCTCGAATGCGCTCTTATTTTGAGGCTGTAGAAATACCTCTTTCAAACCCGGTACAACAAGAACAAGTTGAACCCGCCGCGGTTCCAGCCCCAGAGGTTGTAGAGGAACCTGTAGTACAACCACCCGGGCCAGCTAATCCTCCACTTAGGGTAAACCTTAAACGTTCTAGGGTAGTACAACCAGCTCAACCCGTGAGGATCAGGGAACCTATATCATCTAGGATTGAACCAACCCTTTTCATAACACCCGAAGTGAGTAGTGACACCGATTCATCAGCAACTGAGTCATCTCCTGAACTTTCTCCTAAGAGAACTCGATTTATGCCCGATGAGATGATTCAGACTCCGCCAACCCAACGAGTAACTAGATCTAGGACATCGACACCTATCGTCTGCCAAATAGTTACTCCAACCGTTGGTGATACGGATCAAGACTTAGAACCGATTAGGTCACCCTCACCCATTTCTGCATCACATCCAATAATAACAATAAGCCCTACACTAAATGAATCGCAAGCTTTGGTAGGCAAGATATCTAAATGCACGGATGGTAAAAAGACCAATAAGCTCATCCAATCTAAACAGGACTTAATAATAAATCCTACACAGCAAGATGCTTCGGCATCTGAGGAAGTAAAGTCTTCCTCTGCAGTAAAGTCTGCGTTGACTCAATCGATTGAGGAAACTCAATCTTTGAAGTCCAGAACGGTCGAAGGGGAGCCGAAAAATCTTGAAAAGGTACCCTGCGTATCGGCTGGAAATTCTCTTGTGCCTCAACGTACAACAGGGTCTCGAGGTCTGGCTTATCTTGATGAGGAAGATCTGCCGCGTCCCATGGAAATGAGTCAACATGACAATCTTTCGGGATATTTATCAGACTTCCAGCAGACTGATCCCTTGGTTCATGAAAGTGATCCATTGGTTCAAACCACTTCTCTTCCGGATTCTAAAATTCAGGGTCTGGAGGAAGAGTCGTTAACTGAAAGAGATGTACCACCTCATGGTATATCAATGACTTCAGGAGTTGGAGATAGCAATATCTCTGCGAGAGCTAAACAGATGGGTAGTTCAACTACTTTGTCAGAGTCCCATGAGACTAAAGTCATGAAGGTGGATGCTTCGAAAGAAATTTCATCGGCGACAACTCCGGTTGTTGCCCAACCTCCACCAGAAGGGGATATCACGAATCTAACTAGTAGTACGTATCGCCCTACATATAAGAATAATACCGCACAAATATCCTTACCTACCCTCACGGCAACTCACACACTTTCACCGACATTGCCTTCAACAGTTGATGCTGATGCTGATGGTGTTCGTGGTTACACCATTGTTTCACCATCTTGGTCACCTCCTCGTAGTTCAAACAGATATGGACTTACATATCTCTCTGACAATGAGGTGGAGGAGCTCTATCTTGCTGAGTTTGCTAAACGAACTGATCTTGATGAAGTTCGCGAGACTATGATGATTTATCTTGAGCAAGCAAGAATAGTATATCCTCTATCTCTATGCATGTCACCTGGACCAATCCACATGCCTGACCATGACGATTTTGATCCCGACAATCTTCATGAGGGGGAGAATAGATATGGTGGTTATCAGTCCAGTGGTTTTCAAAGGTCAACTTATGAAGCTTGTACATCTAGTCAACATAAGGATCAAGATGTTGTTAATATATCTGATTCTGAAAGTGATGCAATTGAGGAAATTCAATGTGAGAGTTTTCTAGATGAATCAGAAGGTCAGAGAGAGGGTGACTCAGGGATGCTTATGATTATGGATTCAGCTGATCAATCAGAGAATAAGTTAGCTTCAGAGGACGATCGAAATTTTGATAATATTGAAGATATTTTGAAGGGGTCGTCGAGTGTCGCCAATAAATTTAATGAACATCAATTTATTAATTTGACATCTCCAACCTGAAATGTCCCGTTCATATTGATTATAAACGTTCCATATTAATTGATTTCGTTGTGAGGTTTTGACCACTATATGAGACGTTTTTCAAAGACAGCATTTGATTTTAGAACAAACCATAACCTTTAAAATATTACGACGATTATCAAATAATGATAATCTAAAATATAGCGTTTTTCACACGACCATTACATAATGGTTTACAATAATATTACACATCAACATAAGTCTTCGAATGCAGTTTTTAAACAATATTATACAAGCATGGACTCCAAATCTTGTCCTTAATTTAGTATGCAACAGCGGAAGCTCTTAATAATCACCTAAGAATAAACATGCTTAAAACGTCAACAAAATTGTTGGTGAGTTATAGGTTTAACCTACATATTACAAATCATAATAACAGACCACAAGATTTCATTTTTATAACACATCTCATATCAGGCATTTCGCAAACTGCATAGAGATAAAAATCAGTCATATGTTGAACACCTGGTAACCGACCTTAACAAGATGCATATAGAATATCCCCATCATTCCGGGACTCTCATCGGATATGATAAATCGAAGTACTAAAGCATCCGTAACTCGGATGAGGCTTGTTGGGCCAAATAGATCTATCTTTAGGATTCGCGTCAATTAGGGGCCATTTCCCTAATTCTTAGGCTACCAAGCTAAAAAAGGGCATATTCGGTTCGATAATCCAACATAGAAAGTATTTTCGATTACTTGTGTCTATTTTGTAAAACATTTATAAAATCGCATGTATTCTCATCCCAAAAAAAATAATAGATTTTAAAAGTGGGACTATAACTCACTTTCACAGATTTTTTACTTCGTCGGAAAGTAAGACTTGGCCACTGGTCGATTCACGGACCTATAACAAATAAGTACATATATATATTAAAGTATATTCAAAATATATTTACAACATTTTTAATACGTTTTAATGTTTTAAGTTCATTAAGTCAGCTGTCCTCGTTAGTAACCTACAATTAGTTGTCCATAGTTAGATGTACAGAAATAAATCGATATATATTATCTTGGATCAATCCATGACCCAGTGTATACACGTCTCAGGCTAGATCACAACTCAAAGTATATATATTTTTGGAATCAACCTCAATCCTGTATAGCTAACTCCAACATTACTGCATATAGAGTGTCTGTGGTTGTTCCAAATAATATATATACATGGGTCGATATGATATGTCAAAACATTTGCATACATATCTATGGTATCCCAAGATTACATAATATATTAGAATACATGTAATACAATATAAGTTAGCTAGGATATGATTAATATAGATTTGTTACCAATTTTCACGTAGCTACAACAAGAAAAATTATCCAATCTTGTTTTACCCATAACTTCTTCGTTTTAAATCCGTTTTGAGTGTTTCAAGTTGCTATGGTTTCATATTGAACTTAAGTTTATGAATCTAAACAGAAAAAGTATAAGTTTATAGTCTAAAATATAGGTTACAAGTCATTTTTGTAAAGGTAGTCATTTCAGTCGAAAGAACGACGTCTAGATGACCATTTTGGAAAACATACTTCTACTTTGAGTTTAACCATGATTTTTGGATATAGTTTCATGTTCATAAGAAAAATTATTTTCCCAGAAGAACAACTTTTAAATCAAAGTTTATCACAGTTTTTAATTAACTAACCCAAAACAGCCCGCGGTGTTACTACGACGGCGTATATCCGGTTTTAAGGTGTTTTCGTGTTTTCCGGTTTTAAATCATTAAGTTAGCATATCATATATATAGAACATATGTTTAGTTGATTTTAAAAGTCAAGTTATAAGGATTAACTTTTGTTTGCGAACAAGTTTAGAATTAACTAAACTATGTTCTAGTGATTTCAAGTTTAAACCATCGAATAAGGTAGTTTTATATATATGAATCGAATGATGTTATGAACATCATTACTACCTCAAGTTTAGTAGATAAACCTACTGGAAGTGACAAGAAATGATCTAGCTTTAAAGGATCTTGGATGGCTTGAAAGTTCTTGAAGCAGAATCATGACACGAAAACAATTTCAAGTAAGATTATCACTCGAATTAAGATAGTTATAGTTATAGGAATTGAATCAAAGTTTGTATATGAGTATTACCTTGATTTAGAATGATATCTTACTATAAACAACAAGAATTTCTTGAGGTTGGATGATCACTTTACAAGATTGGAAGTGAGCTAGTAAACTTGGAAGTATTCTTGATTTTATGAAACTAGAACTTGTAGAATTTATGAAGAACACTTAGAACTTGAAGATAGAACTTGAGAGAGATCACTTAGATGAAGAAAATTGAAGAATTAAAGTGTTTGTAGGTGTTTTTGGTCGTTGGTATATGGATTAGATATAAAGGATGTGTAATTTTGTTTACATGTAAATAAGTCATGAATGATTACTAATATTTTTGTAATTTTATGAGATATTTCATGCTAGTTGCCAAATGATGGTTCCCACATGTGTTAGGTGACTCACATGGGCTGCTAAGAGCTGATCATTGGAGTGTATATACCAATAGTACCTACATCTAAAAGCTGTGTATTGTACGAGTACGAATACTGGTGCATACGAGTAGAATTGTTGATGAAACTGAACGAGGATGTAATTGTAAGCATTTTTGTTAAGTAGAAGTATTTTGATAAGTGTATTTAAGTCTTTCAAAAGTGTATGAATACATATTAAAAAACTACATGTATATACATTTTAACTGAGTCGTTAAGTCATCGTTAGTCGTTACATGTAAATGTTGTTTTGAAAACCTTTAGGTTAACGATCTTGTTAAATGTTGTTAACCCATTGTTTATTATATCTAAAGAGATATTAAATTATTACATTATCATGATATTATGATATATTAATATATCTTAGTATGATATATATACAGTTAAATGTTGTTACAACGATAATCGTTACATATATGCCTCGTTTCGAAATTCTTAAGTTAGTAGTCTTGTTTTACATATGTAGTTCATTGTTAACACACTTAATGATATACTTAATTATCATTTTATCATGTTAAACATAGTGTATCAATATCTTAATATGATTCATATGTATTTAGTAAGACGTTGTTATAACGATAATCGTTATATATATCGTTTCGAGTTTCTTGATTCAATAAACTCATTTTTATGTATATCACTCATTGTTAATATACTTAGTGAGATACTTACTTATCATAATCTCATGTTAACCATATATATATATATATCCATATATATATCATCATGTAGTTTTTACAAATTTTTAACGTTCGTGAATCGCCGGTCAACTTGGGTGGTCAATTGTCTATATGAAGCACATTTCAAATTATCAAGTCTTAACAAGTTTGATTGCTTAACATGTTGAAAACATTTAATCATGTAAATATACCAATTTCATTTAATATATATAAACATGGAAAAGTCCGGGTCACTACACAACCGATGAATTCGGGATACACTTTGAAAAGAATTTTTTCTCTAATGGCAAGGAAGATACTACGACTCCTCCTGATCTGAATGTTCCATTTCAAATTGCAGAGATTGTTCTTGAGCGTGATGCTGATTTCCAACTGAGTGAGAAAGAAGAGAAGATGATTCTTCATTCACCATTCATTGAACAACAATCTTACAGAATTTATGGTGATTCTGATCTCATCCTTTCTGCATCAATGAGTGTTCTGGGTGCTTGGAAATATCATAAGAAACCAGAATTTCTCAAAGCTTATCTAAGTGTTCGCGACAAATACAAATTGAAGAATGAAGAAAAACTCCAAGTACGGCGGAATTCAAAGATCAGAAGCATAAATAAGATTTTGATGATTAACAAGGATGGAATGAAGATGCCTATATTTCAAGTAACAAGAATGGATGATGAGGATTATCAGTTCTCCGAAGCAGATTTTGATAAACTGAAGATGGACGATATTATTTTCATCTACAATTACTTGATAAACTTGAATGAATCTGCAACAACTTATCATGCTACTGCGATGAAGGCAGTCTACAGATTTATTCTCGACTCGATGAGATGGATGTCCATTCACGATTTTTAGATGGGGTTAGAATCTGAACACAAAAAGCTCAGGATCAAACAACCAAATCAAGTAATCGAAGAGCTAAGATATATGTCCTTACTTGAAGTGAGTGACTGTCCATATGGGTTTGTGTTCGTCAATTCTCACTATACAAAGGTCTTTATTAGAGTCTCAGATTTCAGAAGATACTCAGGCGGAACGTTGATGTATGCTTTCAAATACTTGAGATGGAGACTGATCAATAATTGCTATTTAACTGAAGATAATGAGATTGTCAAATACATTCTCACGAGATTGAAAAGTCGTCTAAAGACAAGAGTGAACATACGAAGATATGAGAATCTCAAGGGATTCAAATCCAAAGTTCACTTCAGAGGAACAAAGTTCCTTTAGATGTTTTTAATAGGATTATATTGTAATGTTCACATTTAACACTAAGGGGGAGATTGTTATGACCCCGAAGTTGTATAGTGTTAATGTGAAATAAGCTTAAATGATGGTTCCTTAGAAGAGGGCTATATAAGGAACCTAAGTAGTCCAAATTAGATAGCCATTGCATTGTAAACGAGTTCTAGAAGCTGTGGAATAGAAATCTCATTGATCTCTCTCATACCGAATCTCCTTTACACTTACCGAATCTCATTCTAACTTGTCGATTCTTCTAATCTCAACATGATCGACCTATCAAGGATATTAACTAATTCTCCTTAATCCACTGCCCGATTCACTAATCGGGAGTTAGCTTCACTAAGCATTTCTCCAAACCCGGTGGAGATCCGTTTACACAAAATGATCTTCAATAAGCCACACCTACAGTATCCCTAGATCACACTCGTCTTCACCT
Source organism: Rutidosis leptorrhynchoides (assembly GCF_046630445.1). NCBI lineage: Eukaryota > Viridiplantae > Streptophyta > Magnoliopsida > Asterales > Asteraceae > Rutidosis > Rutidosis leptorrhynchoides. Next base: position 628,347,210 of record NC_092336.1, on the reverse strand, counting down.
TGGACAAGCATCAATTTCCCAATGGAAATATAAACAACTTCTTAACACACCTTTAAGGAAGAAGGATCACTAGATAAGATGATGTTCTGATCACAAGATCAAATCTGCTAACTCAATCTTTCATAGTTCTTCAATTTGGTCATACCAACCTTACTTAGATCAAACTTGTCTTCACCTTGAACAAGTATTAATTCCCAATGGAATTAATCAAATTCCTAGATCTATTTAAGGAAGTTGAATCACTAAGTAAGATGATGTTTTCTATCATAAGAACTATTTAACTTCCTTGACCCCTTAATGAAGTATCTCACAAGGTAAACTTGAAGATACAAATGATAAGCATAAAGTTTACAGTGTAAATTCTACTTAGTGTAAGGAGAATCTCTATTTTTCTCTTATAATCTCTCCATATATATGTGCTTGAGGCTTGAGAGATTAGTTGATATGACTTTGAAAGTATGTTGGAAAGAGGTAGTCTTCAAGTTTGGCTAAGTAGTGCATTTATAGTTCAAGAAAAACTTGACTGATACAACTGCGGTCTGGACCACGGTCGATCGTACTTCGATCACGTAGCCTCTGGACAGCCTTTCAATATATCCGTTGAAGCTCTTTTAACTTTGAATTTTTGGCTTCTTTACTCAATATAGAGCCTTCAAAAGATGCTTAATGCACCTAGTAGTCCTTAACCTTCATCTTATACTTTGAATGCATTTATTGAAGTGGACATGAGCTTGTAAAATAGAAAAGTCACATAGTCCTTGCATTATGTCATTGATTTCCAAAATGGTATATGCAGATTTTTGTGCTTCGACAAACCACAAGCTTCCAAAGATCATATCACTAGTCTTCCATGCATATGTCAACATTAAGTTGCAAGTATATACTTTCATTGGTTACTAGAAACACTCCAAATAAGACCAATTTGTTTTACATTAAGACTTCTAGGGAATGACACTAATCACAAAGAGATAAACATACTTAAGCATGTAGTAATGCTTAATAATTAATCAAGTGGAGAGCATCTATTTAGTTGGGACTTTAATGGCCATCCTAATCATGTCTAGATATATTTTAGATTTAAAAGGATGATTTGCAATTAGGTACAAAAGGATATTTTGCAACACTTATGTGTTTAACCTTAATTGCAAGCTAAAGTGTCATTAATGCGTCATTAGGTGAGATAAGCGAGATTAACATCCTAGAGACCATTGATATGAAAGGGGCAACTATTCTAAGTGTGTTGAAAAAGATTTTGTGAATTATAGATGCCCCGAAGTGGTCAAACATTATTTGGTCAAGGATTTGGACAGAACAACTGCTGTCAATCCAGGGTAAGTCGTGGAGTCGACCGTGTACCTGGTTTCTCATAAACTAAGGCACATGACACCCACGGTCAGATATGCGGTCGACCGTGGACCTAGCCGTACTTCCTGGGTTTTGAAAAGGACTCTTTTAAGTTGTTTATTATGTGTATAAGACGTTTGTTAGAGATCATGTAGGTTTGTGAACTTGTGTTGTTCTATACGCTTTAAGCACTTAAGGCTTGGTGTCATCATTAAAATAAAGTTATTATCATTGATTACTAACCAACATTATTTTTTAATTTAATTAACCGAATGTTAACCATTTTTTAAACATTCAGTTAAATAACCGTTAACTAACTAAAACTATCCCACAGCGAAACACAAGTTTATTTTTCTCGTTGGATATCAAATTATGTTATAAAAGGGTAATTTAAATAGTGAAGCATTAATATTACTCTCTCCGTCTCACTTCAAGTGTCCATATTTATATTTTGGGATGTCTCATTTTAAGTGTTCACTTTGTATTTCAACTAATCAGAAGAGGTTATTTTGGAGAGAGAAGATTTTTGATTGGTGTAGAATAAAGTTAGTAAAATTTCTTAAAACTGTGTGTAAAAATTAAATGAACACTTGTAATGGAATGGAGGTAGTATGAAACATGACCAATCTTGTACTTAAGATCTTGAATAATATGCATTAATGAAGAACCTTTAAAAGATTTCTCCAATTATTACACTAAGACTTCAAAATGTATCAAATAAATATTTTACTTTTGTACCATTATTTAATATTTAAACTAGTTAAAGACCGGCGATTTCGCGGGATTTTTGAAGGGTGAAATCATTTATTAATGTCATATTATATTGTATTTGTTATTTTGCTTTGAATTTGGTTATCCAAACAAATGAATATTTTATACTATAAACAAATGTATTAAGTGATAATTGTATTAAGTTTAGAGAAATACCAATTGTTCTTTTTCTGTGTGAACGATATGAACAATTAAACATGATAGAGGGGTGACAGTTTAGACCATATTGTCAAATTAATTGGGATTGGGTCAATTGGGTTATGTTTTATCTAATATAGGTTGATTGGAGAAGTTTTAATCTTAAATTAGTTTAATGAGTCAATTTGAACATACAGATAACAAACAGGAATCAAATGGGTCAAAAGATAACCCAAATTGTACTTTAACTTTCAACTTCATCAACATATCTCACTCCTTAAACACTAACCTTAAACATACTAAACCCTAAACTCTAAACCTTAAACGTTAATCAATAAACCCTAAACCTTAAAACCTAAACACTAAAACCTAAACCCGAAATCATATATTCGAAAATCTAAACTCTAAAACCTAACTTATATACAATAAACCCTAAACACTAAATCATAAACCCTATACACAAAACTCTAAACCCTAAACTCCATATCTAAACTCTAAACTCTAAAACCTAAACCAACCATAAACCCTAAACCACTAACGCTATACCCTGCACACTAAACCCTAAACCCTAACTAAGCAACTCTGTAGCCTTAAACCCTAAACCCTAAACTCTAAACTCTGTAGCCTAAATTTTAAAAACTAAAACCTAAACCCTAAAACCCTAAACTCTAAATCCTAACCCTAAACCCCTAACCCTAAACCCCTAACCCTAAAACCCTAAACTCTAAACCCTAACCCTATAACCCTAAACTCTAAACCCTAAATCCTAAAACTCTAACCCTAAACTAAACTCTAACCCTAAACCCTAACCCTTAAACTCTAAACACTAAACCCTAACCCTAAAACCCTAAATCCTAAACTCTAAACCCTAACCCCAAAACCCTTAACTCTAAACCCTAAACCCTAAAATCCTAACCCCAAACCCTAAAACCCTAAACTCTAAACCCAAACCCTAAAACCCTAAACCCTAAAACCCTAAACCCCTAAACTCTAAACCTGAAATTTATAGGTTCAATATTGATACATTGATACAAAATTTGTAGGTTCAATATTGATAAATTGATACAAAATGCAACTGACCCATTTGTAAGTACAATATTGGTAATAAATATTGTTTATGATCAAATGGCCATTTTTTGTTAAAATTGGTCATAAATTAACTTTATGTCCAAGTAACTTTTTGACCCATTTAGTACCTGTAAATGGGTCAACTGCATTTAGAATTTTAACATACAAACTGCACCCATAGAATTAACAAAAAGACCTAAATGACAAAATGATGAAATGTAACTTTATGATTAAATGACTATTTATAGTTGTCACATTTAGTTTATTATGCAAATTTGATTCAAATGATAAAATAGACCATTTAGAGCTGACCCATTTAGTTTATAATGCAAATTTGACCCAAATGATCAAATGTAAATTTATGACCTATCTTTATTCAAAAGATGATCATCTTCATCTCCGATCATTTTCCCACTTGATCGGGAAAAGATAGGATCCAATACAAATGACATTTCTAACTACAATAGTTGTCAAAGATATTAAAATGTAATACCCTCTAAGGTAGCTGAATTGAGAAACCTTATGCATTTTTTTTTATCACTAAGGATACATCAACAACTTAAAAAATGATTGAATAACAATACAACATAACAATATATTTTATATGATTAAATAACAATACAACATACAATATATTTTAGATGACCAGGATGTTAGCTCGAATGGTTTGTAGTGGAACCATGTCCTCCGATCCATTCAAGACTCGCAATTTCTTTTCTGTCAATACGTCCTGCAATTTGCTTCCCTCTAATGACGGTTTTACCTTTCCAATAAGATTTGTCAATTCCTTTGCTATGAGAAAATAATTTAATAAAGAGTATGTTAAACAACTATCAACAACTGAATACTACAGAGTTCAATTAAAAACTGCTATTCTCCCTACATATAAAGGTAATGTGTAACTCTGTTTCTGCATCAAACTTCTAGAACTCAACATGCCCATAGGTCCATTTTAAATTATAGTTTTGGTGGTATCCAAAATTTAACTGAATGACTTAATGGAATCTGCAACAATATCCAATACCATTAACCCATCCAAAATTTAACTGAATGACTTGTTGAGTTAGCAACATGAATCAAGAAACGGAAAGCCAACATTCTATGCATTATATTCAAAGTGGAACTCCTCATTCCCTATGTATGATATATTTTGGTGTAGATGTGTGTTCTAAAAGTAACTATGTACGTATATTAAACAAATAATCAGTTGCAAATGATAAGCTAAACTACAATACGGAAACAAAGGGAAAAAGCTTTATGTTCACGTCCGCGGCAAACTTGTCAGCAATTACCACATCAGAAGGAAGTAGCATGGCTGCTTTCGAATAAAAGACTTGCATATTATAGTCGTCGTCTGCCCTTTTTATCAAAATGACACAAACAAGGATGAATTGATTAATTTGGGTTATATTTCATCTCGAGTGGCTCTATTCAATGATATGTAGGCAAGTGAAGTGGGACAAGATCGTTGAAATCCGTTAAAAATCTATTTCAATGCATACAATACATATTGAAAATTGTGATAAAACATATTTAATGTAACAATACAAATTGTAAATTTTAATAATATTGTTTTGGTATGACATAACATGTTATGTAAGCTTAAAAAGAAACAGACTGTTTGCAATATTACCAGACGTGTTATGCACCCTACTGAAAATGGATCGTTTTGACCTGACCCATTAGTCAACTGCTCGATAAGGTCATCTTGGAACATATAGTGTAAACCAAATATATGATAGAATACGATATGATCCACAAGAAAATATGTTGATATTAAGTTTAGAGAATACCTGAGATTTTAATTTGATAACCAAATTATCAAAAATAGAGTTTGTGTAGGACGTGAGAAAAATGAAAGCACCTCTTATTAACAATGCCTCAAGTGCCATGTACCATAGTCAATGTTTTCCTATAATCCTATCATGAATTAAACACAGTTGATTATTTATAACACAGTAGATTATGGGCCATTTTAGTTTATCATGCACCTAAAATTAAGCATAAATTAAACAGGTTACACTCTCACAAGAACAATTATTAACTATTCAAATATTTTACATTTGCAGATAACTTCCATAGTTTCAAGCACGATTAGATTAAATTTTATTTAATAATACTTTAAATGGTAATAATTTAAATACAGAATATAGATATATCTTGAGTTGTAAAGTTTAGTAACAATTCAGTGTTTTGAAATGAGTTCATAATTTAAACCGCACCATCACTGTCCAAAATAAAAACCTGGAGAATTGAACATACATGAATATTTAGCAATCAATACACACACACATACACACCAAATTGCACAATAATGAAACATTCAACATAAACTAAACCGATCAATAATAAAAGCAAATCTTAAAATATATAAAAAACTGTTTGTTGACTCAAAAAAGTGGACTCAAATACTTCCATAAGAAAACGCTATAAGCCAACATCAACATAGCAACACCAGAAAACAAAAAAAAACACTAAAAGAACATATATATAAAATAATAGCAACATCAAACTACAACAATTCGAATTGAATACGTTTTAAATCGTTAGCTTATTGTGGTAATGAATAAAACGTGATCAAAACCTCTGGTTCAAACGTCGATAAGTTCTTAAAAATGTTAAAAGTGTTAATATGTTCAACAAAAATTCGAATCTAAATATAATTGATTAGCACCGCAATCTATTATCTTTTTTGTTTGTTAACATTGTTTGCAAAGATAATAGAATGATGTCAGAACAAATCTTCACGTGTTCGGCAACTCAAGAATTAAAAAATTAACATTTAACATGCGTAATAGAATATTATTTGATCATTAATGAATACTCTCATTGTTTAGTAGATGTTAACATAAAGCTGCAAATTAATGTTTAAGAAAGAGTCTCAAATCAAATACTGATTCAAATGTTAAGACATAAAAACATTTGTTATTTCTAAAAGTACATGAATATGACAACAATCTCTTAAAGTACATACATAAATCACACGAATTAAATAAAAATGTATAGCTATATGAAATAGCAAATGTCCTTTTCATTTCATTAGCATCTGGTTAGGTTTCGGGATAAACAAATGTTCCCTTCTGAAGCAGCAACATCAGCATTACCTTCATTACAATACCCTTCGTTACAATGCCCCTCTTATATTCCTAGAAAACACAATTTGATTAGAGATGGCAAACAAATTAACAACAAAATATTAGTCACAAATGACATGGTCAGCTGAATCGAATGGTTAAACAGAATGGTTAAACAGGTCAAAAGTCATATAATGTGCATTCAAATGGTTGCGATGTCCAAGGAGTGAAATATGGTTTAGAATCATATTAAACCTTGTCACTGGATGAGTGAAAGTATGCAACCTATATTATATCGATATGTAGTTATTTTACTTTAAATTTATTTAATAAGCATCAATTTGACCTCACGAGTCAGCATTGTACATGTTTTTAATGTTATGAACGAATTGTCAATGGTAGGTACTTAAAATTGAAAGTCAAATAATAAAGTAATAGAAATAGAATATACCGGCTTATGTTCCGATTCAGCCTCATCACTCCACCAGCCTTCTGTTTCAATCCATTTTCTTGATCTTTTCAGAGGTTTATCAACTGTCCTACTACTATATATAAACATAAAAACATAGAAAAACTTTCTTTGTTCACAAGCACTGGATAACAATCTCTTCCATTACCTTTTCCCTAAAGAAATACATGGTGACTCACTTGATTTACCTGAGTGAGGAAACCAACAACCAACCATCAGTCGGTGCTTCATCAGCGTTAGCAGCATGTTTGGTTTTGCTTCATCAACCTCAACTAACTTAGTATTTGTATCTCTCATTTAGTGTTTCTTATCCAATTTCTATTTGTACGATGCTTAGTTTGTTTATATGTTGTTTTGTTGACTATTTTATTGCATATGTATAATATAGAGTGAAAATGCACGATTGTTGTACATGATATATTTGCAAAGATATCACCATTTTTTATCCAAGGGTCCTCACTTGATTTTGCAAATATATCATTCTACTCACAAAATGAGCCCACCCAAAAATCAATAGTGACCCTTACAAAATTTATAAACTCAATAGCGCAAGAAACATACCTGAAGCTCATTCAAGTGATTGATACCACGTAACTTTAAAGAGGATCAACCCGTACAAAAAGGTTTTATGCAATTTGCTAATTGCAAGCAAAGAACTCCTAAGTTACTTTACATTAGCTTCCATAGTTCAATATCCTGTTAGTAAATGACTAAATGTTAATCACTCAAGTATAAGTTGAAGTTCCAGAAGGATCTGTTGATAACAGTAGGCTTACCACATCCTCAGCTAGAAGAACTGCTTCAACAAATTAGTATGTGCCATTTTTTCAAAGGGTACATTCAACATGCTCCATGATCAGGTTGCTCCTCATTTAGGAAATATTATGATATTCTGATGTCTACCTCTGATGCACCTTCGTGCGCATTAGCAGTGTTGTCAAGTTCAATAGCAAACAATAGACAAAATTATAAATACTGAAGCATTTACAAACTTTAACAATTCCCTTTAAAAATCAGGAATAAATTATAATTATATATGCACGGTTGTAAGAAGGATGTCTTACACAAAGCTACAAACTTTAGCAATTCTCTCTAAACATGAACATACATTAAGCAAACCGTTTAAATTATAGAGCATATGATATAGTACTAAAAATAATTGCATGTCCTTTACTTTGTTAACCATATACACCTATAAGGAATGCCTGCATCAGCCATTATAAAAGTTCAACAGTTTTGTTTAACGATGTATCTAACACTAATGGTAAAAAATTAATCAAAATGAGCAACTAATCATAAATTTTTCGGTAATAAAATGATATAATCAAACTAAAATCAATGCCATATCTATTAACAAATTATGCACCATCAAAAATAAAAATACAGACAATAAAAAAACCTACAATTGTTGATAACGCTGACGAACAAATAAGAGCACACGGAGTCGTGGCTTTTTTCGCCGTTGTCACAATCCGACGTCGAGGACGGTGGGAGTGCCGACTCCATCCCGGATTTTTCCGGCATTAAAACTCGCGGTTGGGTCTAACCGTCGCCATGGTAACATTGGTTTGGAGCATATGATTTTGAAATATATCCGTTATCGAGTTTGGTGTTACGACTCCTTGTGCTCTGATAATTGAAAGTTTCCAGCCTACAATCTAGAAGCTCACCTTCTAGATGTTCAAAGTAGCCTTCTTTGAACACCATGTAGAAGAAGCAAAGATGAACATGATGACGGCCGCCCACCATCTCCGTTCACACGACACCTTCCTCGTTCACACCATTCCACCGCCACCAAAGTTTTAGTATAAATAGAGGTTGAAACCTCAATTGTAAATTATCCCAAATCACTCAGAGAAGTGTAATCACAACCTAGATAGTGTGTGTGAGTTTGAGAGTTTTTTTGTAAGAGTTTTGTAATACTCTGTAAATCTATTTTTGTGAGTAATAGAGTTGTTTTTCTCTCAAATTTGTATCTCCCAACGTCCAGGCGATCCTCTCTTCCTAACAAGTGGTATCAAGAGCTTGGTTAGAGACGTTGGTTGAGTTTTTGGGTCTTCTGAAGTTTCTCAAAATTCAATTTTTAGTGTACCATTGAATTCGTCTCGTCGAACCGAGTCCAACGCAAAAAACGGCGACTTAAACGGAGTTATAACAAGCCCAAAAAACGCGGTCAAAGTTTGGTCAACTCGCCGGAATCTCGCCGGAGAAGACGACCGGTGCCGGAATTTTCGCCGGAGAAGACGATCACTGTAGCAGTCCTGTAGCAATTCACTGTAGCAGCTGGCGGCACTGTAGCAAGTTCCTGTAGCAGCACTGTAGCAATTCTGAAATTTTACAATTTGGTCCCTGAAATTTTCAGAATTTCATTTTTGGTCCCTGAAGTTTATAAAAATTATAATTTTGCCCCGTAAGTGGAATTTAAGCCGCGAAGTGTCTATTCCACCATTTTCAACCGTTCCGGACGTAACGGTGATCTCTGTTTTCTACAATTCAACCCCGTTTGTGTTGAAAAATTATTTGTAAGGTGATAATGTCCACAGAAGAGTCAACATCATCTTCCGGAGCTATGATTATGCTCACAGCCACAAACTACACGCTGTGGAAACCTCGGATGGAAGATCTCCTCAGCTGTAAGGATTTGTTCGATCCTATTGAATTGAAGGGTATAAACCCTGATTCTGCCAAAGAGAAAGAGTGGAAGAAATCAAACCGAAAAACTATTGGTCAGATCCGTCAATGGATTGATCATAGTGTCTTCCACCATGTTGCACAAGAGACACGCATATGTCCTCTGAAAAAAGTTGGAGGACATGTACCAGGCCAAGACTGCTTGGAATAAAGCCCTGCTGATGAGGCGTTTAGTCAACATGAAGCTCAAAAGTGGAACTTCAGTTGCCGAGCATACTAGTGAGTTCCAGAGCTTAGTCAACCAGTTATCGTCTGTAGAGATGCCGCTTGGCGATGAAGTTCAGGCGCTACTGCTACTTAGTTCCCTTCCCGATAGTTGGGAAACGCTGGTAGTAATACTCAGCAACTCAGCCCCGAATGGCAAACTTACCACGTCAATGGTCAAGGATGCCCTATTCAGTGAAGAGGCAAGGAGAAAAGACATGGGCACAGATCAGACCCATGCCTTTGTCACAGAGAATCGGGGGAGACAGCGAATGAGTAGCAAAAATAAATGGAGAGGCAGAAGCAAGAGCAGGGGCAGGTCAGCTGATGGCAGAAAACCAACATATAAATGCCATCATTGTGGATTAGAGGTACATATGAAGAAGAACTGCTATAGATTGAAAGAGGAACAAAGTCAAAGCAGTTCACAGCCGAAGAATAAGGGTGGAGAAACATTAGTGACTATCCCTGGTGATGTCGCTTATTGTTCAACCCATGATGAGACATGCCTTCACGTCTCACGAGAAGAAACAGAATGGGTGGTAGGTACTGCAGCTTCCTACCACGTGACTCCATAAAAGGAATACTTCATAACATACAAAGCTGGAGACTTTGGAGCTGTGAAGATGGGAAATTCCAGTTCCGCTGAGATTGTCGGAATTGGTGATGTCAAGATAAAGACAAGTTCCGGGAGCACAATCACTTTGAAGGATGTCTGCCATATGCCAGATCTTCGGCTGAATTTACTTTCTGGGGTAGCTCTCGATAAACAGGGCTATGATAGTCATTTCAGTAGAGGCACATGGAAGTTGTCAAGAGGCGCTATGATAGTCGCTCGAGGACACATTTGTGGCACACTGTACAAGACTCATGTGAAGATCTGCACAGACAGCATTAATGTTGCAGAAAAGGAGGCTTCACAAAATTTATGGCACCAGAGACTCGATCACATGAGTGAGAAAGGGTTGTCTACCCTAATAAAGAAGGAGCTTATCAATGTAGACAAGGATGCTGCACTAGATCCTTGCAATCATTGTCTGTTTGGTAAGCAGCATAGAGTCTCGTTTAATTCCTCTTCAACGAAAAAATCAGAGTTACTCAGTCTGGTACACTCTGATGTTTGCGGTCCCTTGGAGGTTGAATCAATTGGCGGCAATCGATACTTTCTGACGTTTATCGATGATAATTCTCGAAAGGTGTGGGTATATTTCTTACTGACGAAGGACCGGGTGTTCGATTACTTCAAACAGTTCCATGTCATGGTAGAACGTGAGACATGAAAGAAGTTAAAGTGTCTTCGATCCGACAACGGCGGTGAATACTCTTCCAGGCAGTTCGATGCCTACTGCAGATCATATGGCATCTGACATGAGAAGACGGTCCCACGTACCCCTCAACATAATGGTATAGCAGAAAGAATGAACCGAACAATCATGGAACGTGTTCGGAGCATGCTCAGTATGGCTAAGCTGCCAAAGCCATTCTGGGGAGAAGCAGTCAGAGTCGCTTGTTATTTGATCAACCGATCTCCATCAGTACCACTGAATTTTGAAGTTCCGGAGAAACTTTGGTCTAGAAAGGATCCATCATACTCTCACTTAAGAGTATTTGGATGTTTGGCATACGCACATGTATCCAAGGAGCTCAGGCAGAAGCTGGATGCAAGGACCACTCCATGCATATTCATAGGCTATGGAGATGAAGAATTTGGATACAGATTATGGGATCCAAATGAGAAAAAGGTGATCTAAAGTAGGAACGTGGTGTTCCATGAAAGCCAGACAATAGAAGATATTGAAAAGCCCACAATATCTCAGAAGTCAAATGTTGCTGCTCAGGTGCCAGAGGCAACAACGGAATCATTCATGAGAAATGAATTTTCAGTGCAAGAAGAAATGCCAGAAGTAGAAGATTATGGAGAAAATGACGGTGCTGAGCAGGGGGAGGCACAACCCCATCTGCCAGACGTTCCAACACCATCACAAGGTCAAGATGATGGTGGATCTCCTCAGAATGTTCCAGAAGTTCGTAGATCTGAACGAGGTCGGATTCCATCGAGTAGATATCCAGAATCCGAGTACCTTCTACTTACTGAAGATGGAGAACCAGAGAGTTTTCATGAAGCAGTAACTCATAAGGATAAAGAAAAATGGTTGCTCGCAATGCAGGATGAGATGGATTCTCTACAGAAAAATCAAACTTATGAGATTGTAGAACTTCCACGCGGGAAGAAGGCACTGAAAAATAAATGGGTGTTCAAGCTGAAAAAGGATGGCAGCGGAAAAGTGGTGAAATACAAAGCACGGCTTGTAGTCAAAGGATTCCAACAGAAGAAAGGGATTGATTTTGACGAGATATTTTCACCAGTAGTCAAGATGACTTCAATTAGAGTCATACTTGGATTGGTCGCAAGTATGAACTTGGAGCTTGAACAGATGGATGTAAAGACAGCTTTTCTTCATGGAGATTTACATGAAGAAATTTACATGGAGCAGCCGGAAGGTTTTAAGGTTTCAGGAGATAACCTCGTATGCAAGCTGAAGAAAAGTTTATATGGTTTGAAGCAGGCACCTAGGCAGTGGTATAAGAAGTTTGACTCGTGCATGGTGAGTCAAGGGTACAAGAAAACTGCAGCAGATGAGTGTGTCTACATTCAGAAGTTTTCTGGAGGAGATTTCGTTGCTCTTCTACTATATGTAGACGATATTTTGATCGTAGGGAAAGATGCAACGAAGATCAACCAGCTGAAGAAGGAACTCTCTAAGTCTTTTGACATGAAAGACTTAGGACAGGCTCAACAGATTTTGGGAATGCAGATAACCCGAGACAGGAAGAATAAAAGGTTATGGCTATCTCAGGAGAAGTATATTGAACGAGTACTTTCACGTTTCAATATGAACAATGCCAAACCTGTTAGCATTCCATTAGCCAACCATTTCAAGTTAAGCAAGAGTTCTTGTCCCTCATCCAAGGAAGAGATCGGGGAGATGTCTTCAGTACCATATTCTTCAGCAGTTGGAAGTTTGATGTATGCGATGGTGTGTACAAGGCCCGATATTGCTCATGCAGTGGGAACGGTGAGTCGTTTTCTCTCGAACCCCGGGAAAGAGCATTGGGAGGCGGTAAAATGGATTCTCAGATATCTTAAAGGTACAAAGAATCTATGTCTTTGTTACGGGGGAGCTGATCCAATCTTGGAAGGCTATACAGATGCGAATATGGCCGGAGATCCTGATAGTAGGAAATCTATATCAGGATTCATTTACATTTTTGCAGGGGGGCTGTTTCATGGCAGTCAAGACTACAGAAGTGTGTTGCATTATCCACAACTGAAGCAGAGTATATTGCTGCCGCAGAAGCTGGAAAAGAAATGTTGTGATTAAAGCGTTATCTTCAAGAATTTGGAATCAAGCAAAAGGAGTACAAGGTATATTGTGACAGTCAAAGTGCTATAGATTTGAGCAAGAACTCCATGTACCATTCTCGTACAAAACATATTGATATTCGCTATCATTGGATACGCGAGGTAATTGATCGACAACTGTTGAGACTAGTGAAGATCCATACAAAGGAGAATCCTGCGGATATGTTAACAAAGGTGGTAACTCGAGAGAAGTTGGAGTTATGCAGAGACATAACTGGAATGTTCGTGGATTCGGCTGGAGAGGGAGAATTGAAAGTTTCCAGCCTACAATCTAGAAGCTCACCTTCTAGATGTTCAAAGTAGCCTTCTTTGAACACCATGTAGAAGAAGCAAAGATGAACACGATGACGGCCGCCCACCATCTCCGTTCACACGACACCTTCCTCGTTCACACCATTCCACCGCCACCAAAGTTTTAGTATAAATAGAGGTTGAAACCTCAATTGTAAATTATCCCAAATCACTCAGAGAAGTGTAATCACAACCTAGATAGTGTGTGTGAGTTTGAGAGTTTTTTTTTTGTAAGAGTTTTGTAATACTCTGTAAATCTATTCTTGTGAGTAATAGAGTTGTTTTTCTCTCAAATTTGTATCTCCCAACGTCCAGGCGATCCTCTCTTCCTAACAATAATCAATTAATTTATCTATAAAGATAACAAACATCTTACTTCATCTTTGTGTTAATCGATAACCTTTTCATTGTTGATGTCTTTTCTGTTTTGAACAGCAAATGTAAAATAAAACTACAAAAGATTACTCTGTAATTGATAACATAAATGCAATAAAGAAAGACAGATCTTGATAGCATTTTGTAAATGAATTAATACATGAAACGTTAGGTGTTTTAATTGACTACAAAAAATGAGTTATTTGTTTACACGCTGAGAATGAAAATCATACCGTGATAACATACCGTGATTGTTTACAAGCTGAGATTGAATCGAATGTGATGGTACCTTGATTGTTTATCTTCAAGATGTTAATCTTCTTCATCCTACAATTAGGGCTAACATCAGAAATCGTAACAAGAATACATCGTAATTTATAGTTTGATCCAAACAATGCTGCAAAAATAGAATCAAGAAAGAAGAATATCTTACGTAAACCTAGATAAATCAAATAAGTGTAGTCACAAATGCTAAGCAGAGTACAAAGAAATGGTTCAAAAATCCAAAAGAATAGATTAACAATCTTTAATCGGTTACCTGATTATCATTGTTTAGACTTCGTGATGCAATTGAATACACACTAAATAATCGTGATGCAATAATCGTGAATAATCGATTAGGTTTTTATCAATTACATTGATTCAGTGCATAGGGTAGAGTTGTTGGTCGATGATTGGAGAGATGAATTAGGGGTTTTTTTTTTTTTTACGTGAATCTATATGACCTGAACCCCATAATTTTATCCCATGTGTTTAATAATTGAATGGTATTTCTGTCGGTTTCAACAATCAAAATTGATGTATTAGCTAATATAATTAGGGGATCATTTTAGACCATTAGATCAAAGGGCATGTGAGAGTCTTTTATTGATCTAAGGGTTAGAAAGTGAGTTTTAGAAAGAATTATTAGCTAATAAAAATTCTCTTTTAAGGTATAGAATGATGATGATTTCATATACGTACATTAGTATTGTAGAGACAAAATTAAGACTATCATTGAACTTATATTCAAATTACGTTCGTCGTATTTAATTTTTTTTTTCTTAACAACAGTTTTGGGATCACACAGGGCGACTAAATCACCCACGCGTTCATCTTCCGCAATTGCATAACCCGCCCCCAACTGGTGCAAGGAGATAACCCGGCTCAATTCAAAAGCATGAACGGTAAAACTGAAATGACTCAAACCCGATGTAATAAAAACCGACATTTGTATTTTTTTTTCTTTTATTTTGTGCAACTAATTAGGGACCCGAAAGTATACAAGATGCAAGATATGAAGAGGTTTGAATGTGATAAAGTTGATGCTATTATAAATTCCATCAGTGCTTCCAACCCCACGAGTAAACCGAAGAAACCTAGGATAGAAGAAGTGGTCCAAGGTACCGAGATGTTACAATTTATCGAGTTCGTGAAAGATATTTGTTTGTGCGTTTTTATTGGAGTTCTGTTTCTTGAGTTATGAATTGGTTTGAAGTTGGGTTTTTTTTTGCCACTCTCTTTGTTTACTAATATAGTTGCTACCTTGTTTTTTTTGTTCTTTTTTGACTTTTTTGCTCAGTTGGTCCCTCTATTATACCCAAATCGCTAGTTTGGTCCGTCGGTTTTTAATTTGGTAATCAGTGTCCCTGAGTTATTTTGATTTTGCAATTGGCGTCTTCCGTCAACTGGACATCCAAATCGAACGTTAACTCCCATCACGTGAGTTACACGTGATGGGTATTATCAGAATTAAATTTTATTTTTCTGTATTTAATAAACCCAAACGGGTATGGTCCCCCACTTTCATCCACCTCTTTTCCATCTCCATCCCTCCAACTACTGTTAACTAACAAAACCCTAATATCAAAATTGATCACAAATGGATGATTCATGGACTATTCGTCCATCAGAAAATGATCAAAAGGATATCGATCAACTATACGGTATGGTTTATAAACCCTAAAGCTCATAATTCTGCTGAACCCTAAATATTAGTTAATTGTTTTGTTAACTTTATTTTTTTTACATTTTTCAGATGTATACCCTGATTTGTTCACGGTTGTGTTACATCATGGTGGATATTTTAGAATGGGTAGTGAAGTTGTGTACACGCAAGGTAAAACTGACTATATTGATTGTTTTGACATTGAAAAGTTTTGTTTAGGACAACTGGATTTAGTCTTGCAAGAATTAGGTTATGATCCCACCAGATCTGTGTTATATAGATTTCTTAAACCCAATACAAACATGGATACTGGGTTAAATCTTTTAAATGATAATGAACAGGGGTACTATATGCTTAGTTTTCTAGAAGATGGTGATGTAATTTATAGGCAAATTGATGTGTATGCTGAACATGAGGATATAAAAGGGAAGAGGTTATGGACACAACAAATTAATAATGATAACTTAGTAGATGGTGTTGTTCATAGTGAAGGGAGCTTAGTAGAGGGTGATCACGGTGAAGGTAGTGACTTTGAGGATAGTGATTATATTGTTGATGAGGAAAATGAGATTGTGGATGTTCATGTAGAGATGAAAGATTTTAATTTTAACATTGATAAGAATGTAGTGTAACGACCCAGATTTTTCCGTTAATATATATAAGATTAATATTTACATAATTAAATGTTTCCAACATGTTAAGCAATCAAACTTGTTAAGACTTGATTAATTGAAAAGGAATTTATGTAAACGTTTGACCACCCAGTTTGACCGATGATTCACGAACGTTATAACTTGTAAATGACATGATAATATATATATATATATATATATATATATATATATATATATATATATATATATATATATATATATATATGTTTAACATGATGAAATGATAACTAAGTATCTCATTCAATATATTAACAATAAGTTATATACATAAAATGAGACTACTAACTTAAGAATTTCAAAACGATATATACGTAACGATTATCGTTGCATTAACGTCTTAATATATATATATATATATATATATATATATATATATATATATATATATATATCGTATTAAGATATGTTAATACACTATGTTATCATGATAATATAACAATTTAACATCTCATTAGATATAATAACAATGGGTTAATTACATTAAACTAGATCGTTAACTTATAGGCTTCGAAACAACTCATACATGTAACGACTAACGATGAGTTAACGACTTAATTAAAATGTATATATATGAAGTGTATTAAGATGTATTAATACACTTTTGAAAGGCTTAAGTACATATATCAAAATACTTGTACTTAACAAAAATAATCACAATTGTATTCTCATTCGTTTTCATCAAGAATTCTACTCGTATTCGCTCGGTATTTGCACTCGTATTATACCAGCTTCTAGATGCATTTACTATTGGTATATACTAACAAAAATTTGCTCCTAAGCAGGCTTAAATGATTGTGGAACCAACCATTTGTCAAGTAGCATGAATTATTTAGCAAGATTACAAAAATATTACTAATCATTCATGAATTATTTACAAGAAAACAAACTTACACATCCTTTATATCTAACCCATTATCCACAACCAAAAAACCTACAAACACTTTCATTCTTCAATTTTCTTCATCTAATTGATCTCTCTCAATTTCTATCTTCAAGTTCTAAATGTTCTTCATAAATTCTACAAGTTCTAGTTTCATAAAATCAAGAACACTTCCAAGTTCGTTAACTTACTTCCAATCTTGCAAATCCATTTCAAGTGATCATCCAACCTCACTAAATCTTTGTTATTTACAGTAGGTTATCATCCTAAATCAAGGTAATATTCATATTCAAGCTTTGATTCAATTTCTATAACTATAACAATCTTAATTCGAGTAGAAATCTTACTTGAACTTGTTTTCGTGTCATGATTCTACTTCAAGAACTTTCAAGCCATCCAAGAATCCTTTGAAGCTAGATCATTTCTTGTCACTTCCAGTAGGTTTACCTACTATACTTAAGGTAGTAATTATGTTCATAACATCATTCGATTCATATATATATATATAACTATCTTATTCGAAGATTTAAACTTGTAATCACTAGAACATAGTTTAGTTAATTCTAAACTTGTTCGCAAAAAAAGTTAATCCTTCTGACTTAACTTTTAAAATCAACTAAAAACATGTTCTATATCTATATGATATTCTAACTTAATGATTTAAAACCTGGAAACATGAAGAACACTGTAAAACTGGACATACGCCGTCGTAGTAAAATCGGGGGCTGTTTTGGGTTGGATAATTAAAAACTATGATAATCTTTGATTTTAAAGTTGTTCTTCTGGGAAAATGATATTTCGTATGAACATGAAACTATATCCAAAAATTATGGTTACACTTAAAGTGGAAGTATGTTTTTCAAAATGGTCATCTAGACGTCGTTTTTTCGACTGAAATGACTACCTCTTACAAAAATGACTTGTAACCTGTAACTCCGACTATAAACCATCAGTTTTCAGTTTAATTTCATAAAGTTAAGTTCGATACGAAACCATAGCAATTTGATTCACTCAAAACGGATTTAAAACGAAGAAATGATGGGTAAAACAAAATTGGTACAAATTACTAGTTTTAGCTACGTAAATTTTATAACAAATCTATACTAACTATAACTTAACTAACTTATATTGTATTATACATGTATTCTAACATATATTATGCAATCTTGATAGACCATAGACACGTATACAATGTTTTGACATATCATATCGACGTCATCTATATATATTATTTGGAATAACCATAGACACTCTATATGCAGTAATGCTCGAGTTAGCTATACAGGGTTGAGGTTGATTCTAAAATAATATATATACCTTGAGTTGTGATCGAGTCTGAGACTTGTATACACTGGGTCGTGGATTGATTCGAGATAATATATTGATTTATTTATGTACTACTAACTGTGGACTACTAATTGTGGACTACTAACGTTGGACTGCTAACTTAACAACTTAAAACGTCAACACGTAATAAAAATGTTGTGAATATATTTCAATCATACTTTGATATATATATATATATATATATATATATATATATATATATATATATATATATATATATATATATATATATATATGTATGTATGTATATATTTGTTATAGGTTCGTGAATCGACCCGTGGCTAAGTCTTATTTTCCGACGAATTGAAAATCAATGAAAGTGAGTATATAGTCCCATTTTTAAACTCTACAAATGTTTTGGGATGAGAATACATGCATTTTATGTTTTACGCCATAGACACAAGTACTTAAAATATATTCTACGTTGAGTTGTTCCACTTTGCATATCTTCCCTAATAGCTTGGTAACTAATATTTACATGTTGTAAGAACATGTAAAGGGAATTCTATTGATAGATCTATCGGGTTTGACAACCCCAACCGGGCTAGTAGCTCTAGTATCGTAAACAGTTGCATAGTACTTCATTTTTACTACACTTGGTACAGTGAAGGGAGATTTCATAATAAAGGGAATATGCTACATTAATTGTTAAGTATGGTTATCAAAGAGCTCAACAACTTATAGAGTATCTTTATTGAAATATTTGTAACTATGAAATCTTATGGTCTATACTTATATCGATGCTAGCTTTAAACCTATATATCTCACCAACCTTTGTGTTGAATGTTTAAGCATGTTTATTCTCAGGTCCTTAAGAAAGTCTTCCGCCGTTGCATTATCTGAGCAAGCTGTGCATGGAGTCTCATGCTTTTGTTTAAATGAAGTGTTGCATTCAATAAAACCTTTGTCATGTATTATATTCGACGGTTCTATCACGTGTATAGTATTTGGAAACCGATGTATTGTGGGGATTATTTCTTAAATAATCGCCCACTTGTTTAAAACACGCATTATGTATAATAAGGGTGTGCTTTTTATGAAACGAATGCAATATTTTCTAAAATGTATCGTATAGAGGTCAAATACCTCACTATGGGACCAATGAATAACATACTGCGTTTATAGTAATATGGACGAGTCGTTTCAGTTGGCATCAGAGCAGAGGTCTTAGCGAACCAGAAATTGCATTAGTGTGTCTGACCGGTATTTGTTAGGATGCATTAGTGAGTCTGGACTTTGACCGAACTTATTTTTGAAAACCATCGCTTATCATTTTTGGTCGGAAATTGAATATTATAACATATAAATATTATGTGATATATTTATAATGTGGTAGTTAATGTGTGATAGATGTCTACTTCTAGCACCAATCTCATTATCATAATCAGCGACTCTGAAGAGGAATCTCCAGCAAAATTGCCGATCATCAATTTGTCTGATGATGATGAAGACCCGAAAGAGGACCCATTCTGGGGAGATTCACAATTTCTGGAAGAACATGAAGTGAAAGAATCTGAAACTGATCCTGAGGAGGAGGAGGAAGTCAAAGAAATTTCTAAACAGAAATGGATTAATGCAACAAAAAGACCCGGTGTTAAACTTCCTATTGTAGTAGGGCTTGAAAACCGACACCTTTTACCACCAAACCACCCTTACCGTATAAATCTCCCTGATAATCCAACCGAGATATCAAGTACCTCTAACCCCCGACCAACAACAAAATACAATGTGCGTCTATCCCTCATTCCACCTAAACAAATTGATTCACCAACAACTAAAAGGCCCCGTCGTTTTTGAATCACCTCCCGTTATGATAACATTTCACGCCATGTATAATATTATGTAGTGTGCTTTATTTTATCCTGCATATGTATTATGTAAAATATACCTATGTGAAATACTGGTATTGTATTGTTATATCATGAATAGGCGTGAAATGATTATGTGATTTTACTTTAAATTTTTCATAATAGAATATTATCTAGATTGTAGTAGTTAATTTTTGTACTAAACTATTAAGTATGAACTTTAACGGGTAGGTACTACCCTGGATATAATTATAAAGTGCTAATAAGAAGAAAAAGGCTTTTATAATAATTGGTTCATATTATTAATATGCCACGATGTACCATTAATTACTCGCTACATCTATAATATTCTATGTGATTAATTATCTTATATTGAAGAAACATGGCTCGATTAAATCGAATGACGGAACAAGAAATTGAGGAGCTTATCAACCAACGCATAAACGACCGAATGCTTTGGGTCGAAGCAGCAAGGGCAGCAGCAAACAACACAAATCCTCATGTTGGATGCTCATATAAAGCATTTCAAGGTTGCAAACCTTCATCATTCAGCGGAACAGAGGGACCAGTCGGTTTAACCCGATGGTTCGAAAAGCTGGAGTCCGTATTTAAAATTAGTGGTTGTGCAGAAGGGGATAGGACGAAGTATGCTTCATGCACATTACAGGATGGTGCACTTACATGGTGGAAAAACTATGTAAAAGCTGTAGGGGGGATGAAGCATATGATACTCCTTGGGAGGAGTTGAAACATATGCTAATCACTGAATACTGCCCAAGAAATGAGGTCAGGAAGATGGAAACCGAGTTACGAAATCTGAAATTTGTCAGAATGGAATGCGGGCTTGTTAAGTTTGTTTCTGTATGTATGTTTGTATGCATATGTGGGTCTGTTATTGTGTATGGTTGTATTTATGCTCGCGGGAACGTTTCAGGTTTTCATGTTTTTTGTTTGGTTACGTACGGTTTCTTGTATGTCTGTATGTTTGTATGTATGTATGTATGTATATATGTATGTTTGTATGTATGTATGTATGTATGTATGTATGTATGTATGTATGCATGCATGTATGTATCTATGTATGTATGTATGTATGTATGTATGTATGTATGTTTGTTTGTTGGTTTGTGTTTCTAGGTTTGTATGTTTTATTGTGTTTAGGGTTGCTTGTTTGCGTTCATATATGTTTTTTATTTTTTAGTTGTAGCATCTCTCGTTTTGTCCTGAGCTTCGCCCTACTGTCTAAGGTACGTCTTCTTTTTCCCTTTTATATATATATATATATATATATATATATATATATATATATATATATATATATATATATATATATATATATATATATATATATATATATATTCTTACTTTTTTTCATACACGGTTCCGTTAAGCGAGGCTTAGCAAGCGTCGATTTATTGGCGACTTTGACTGCCGCTTAGAGCCTAAATTGAACTCCAGACACGATGTAAAACCTATGAAAATTTGATTCTACCATTTTTATGGCGTCTCTGTTTATTTTATTTTTTTATTTTCTTATTTATTATTACTATTTTTTATATATTTATCTATTTATTTCATGCTTATTTTACTTTTTTTCTATTTATTTAATTTATTTTTTAGTGTTTTTTCTCATTCTTTATGGCCGGAGGTCCTCTTGAAAGTAATCTCTTTACCTGTCGAATAGAGAGGGGGGACTTTCTCCGCTCTTGTGAGTGTTTAACTCGGGGTGGAGAAATGATTTCTCTTTATTCTAGGATAGAGGAATGATTGTCTACATTCCACCTCCCTCATACCTCACTCATATGGGATTGGGTATTATTGTTGTCGTTGTCATGGAATTAGCCTTGTTATGTCCTGAATTGGTACCAACGGAAGAGCGAAAGATTGAATTGTACAAAGATGGTCTGCCAAAAAACATCAAGGCCAATGTTACAGCATCCAAACCCAAGACAATTCATGAAGCTATCACCATGGCAAATGAGCTAATGGATCAGATCATCTTAGATAAGAACGCATCAAATACCGATGCCAAGGTATCGGATAACAAAAGAAAGTGGGATGGAAACCCTGATCGAGGTCACCAACAACAATCTCTCAAGAAACAGGAAACCACGCAAGGTGCGGGTAGTGGTTCAAGTTCAGGTTACAAAGGATGAAATTCCTTATGTAACAGATGCCACAAACATCATATTGGTTTTTGCAATGTGGTGTGCAGCAAATGTAATCGAAGGGTTCATCTTGCTGAAGATTGTTGGGTTCCCGTTACAAATACAAATGGCACCAAAACTCCTACCACCAATGCAAATAGTACTGCCTTGGCTACTGTTACTTGTTACGGGTGTGGGAAACAAGGTCATATTAAGAGCCAGTGCCTGAATCCAGAGAAGAACAACAGACCTGCACGTGGAAGAGCGTTTAATATTAATACTAGAGAGACGTGTGAAGACCCGGAGCTTGTTACGGATACGTTTACCATTAATGACTTATCAGCATCTATTATATTTGATACTGGTGCCGATAGAAGTTACATGTGTAGAGAATTTTACGCTAAATTGAATTGTTCATCATTACCTCTAGATGCTAAGTACATGATTGAGTTAGCTAATGGTAAACTAATTAAAGCCGATAAAATTTGGCGTGATTGTAAAATAAATTTAGCTGGAGAGACGTTTAAAATTGATTTGATACCCATAGAATTAGGAAGTTTTGATGTAATAATCGGCATGGACTGGATGTCCAAAATAGGAGCTGAAGTTGTGTGTGCCAAGAAGGCAATTTGCATTCCTCGTAAGAATAAAACGTCAGTAATGATTTATGGTGAGAAGGGTAACTCAAATCTAAAACTCATTAGCTGCTTGAAAGTCCAAAAGTGCTTGAAGAAAGGGTGCTATGCTATCTTAGCACATGCTAATAAAGTCGAAATGAAGGAAAAAGAGAAGAGCATCAACGACGTGCCTGTGGCAAGAGATTTTTCTGAAGTCTTCCCAGAAGAGTTGCTGGGATTACCTCCATTTAGATATGTAGAATTTCAAATAGATCTTGTACCAGGAGCTGCACCAGTGGCTCGCGCTCCATACAGACTTGCACCATCTGAGATGAAAGAGTTACAAAGCCAGTTACAAGAATTATTGGACCGTGGATTCATTCGACCGAGCACTTCACCGTGGGGAGATCCGATTTTATTCGTCAAGAAGAAAGATAGATCCTTCCGAATGTGTATAGATTACCGCGAATTAAACAAGTTAACTATCATGAATCGGTACCCATTACCGAGAATTGATGACTTGTTTGATCAGCTGCAAGGATCACATGTTTACTCCAAGATCGATCTAAGATCGGGTTATCATCAGTTGCGAGTCAAAGACGAAGATATTCCGAAAATCGCATTTCGGACACGCTACGGTCATTATGAATTTTTGGTCATGCCGTTCGGGTTGACAAACGCACCAGCTGTATTCATGGACCTCGTGAATAGGGTATGCAGTCCATACTTAGATAAGTTTGTATTCGTCTTTAATGATGACATTCTTATTTATTCCAAAAATGAACAAGAACATGAGCAACATTTAAGGTTGGTGCTGAAACTGTTGAAGAAAGAACAGTTATACGCAAAGTTTTCTAAGTGCGCCTTTTGGTTAAAGGAAGTACAATTCCTTGGTCACATCGTTAGCAGTCAAGGAATTCAGGTCGATCCTGCGAAGGTCGAAGCCATTGAAAAATCGGAAACCCCAAAGACTCCGATGCAAATACGCCAATTTTTGGGTCTTGCTGGCTATTACAGAAGGTTTATTCAAGATTTTTCACGGATAGCCAAACCATTGACAACATTAACACACAAAGGGAAGATGTACGAATGGACTTCTGAGCAGGAAGCTGCATTTCAATTATTGAAGAAGAAGTTGACTACATCACCTATTCTATCGTTACCTGAAGGAAACGATGATTTTGTAATTTATTATAACGCTTCACGACAAGGTTTTGGTTGTGTCCTCATGCAACGAAAGAAGGTTATTGCATATGCATCCCGAGAACTGAAGATTCATGAACAAAATTATACGACTCATGATCTAGAATTGGGAGCAGTGGTGTCTGCATTAAAGATTTGGAGACACTACTTGTACGGGGTTAAATACACTGTGTATACCGATAATAAAAGCCTTCAACATATCTTCAACCAAAAACAACTGAACATGAGGCAACGTAGGTGGGTCGAGTTAATAAACGACTATGATTGTGAAATTCGCTATCATCCCGGTAAAGCAAATGTAGTAGCAGATGCTTTAAGCAGGAAGGAAAGAGAGCCGATTCGAGTACGAGCAATAAATATGAATATTCGTACGAACCTCACTACCTAAATTAAGGAGGCTCAACAAGGAGCTCTTTCTGAAGAAAACATTGGAAATGAGATGCTTAAAGGGTTAGATAAAACAGCTTGTTACATGAGAAGACGGAACCCGATACTTCGCTGGACGCATTTGGGTACCGAAGTTTAAAGGGTTAAGAAAATTGGTTTTGGATGAGGCACATAAGACGAGATACTCGATACATCCAGGAGCTGGAAAGATGTATCAAGATCTAAAAGCACACTTTTGGTGGCTGAATTTGAAGGCTGATATTGCAACATACATTGGAGAATAATTGACTTGCTCCGAAGTCAAGGCAGAACATCAGAAACTATCAGGTTTGCTTCAACAATCAGAAATCCCGGAATAGAAATGAGAATGCATTACTATGGATTTCATCACGAAGCTACCAAAGACTGCATGGGGTTATGACACCATTTGGGTAATTGTCGATCGTCTCACCAAATCTGCACATTTCCTACCTATGAAGGAAATGGATAAGATGGAGAAATTGGTACGATTATATATGAAGGAAGTTGTTTCAAGACATGGAGTACCTTTCTCCATTATATCCGATCGCGACAGTCGGTTTACGTCAAGGTTTTGGCAATCACTACATGAAGCTCTACGGACTCGTCTGGATATGAGTACTGCATATCATCCTCAGACCGATGGGCAAAGTGAAAGGACCATTCAGACTCTTGAAGACATGCTTAGAGCATGTGTGATCGATTTCGAAAACGAATGGGATAAATATTTACCATTGGCAGAATTCTCGTATAACAACAGTTATCATACGAGTATTAATGTTGCACCATTCGAAGCACTTTATGGAAGAAAGTATAGATCCCCTATCTGTTGGAACGAAGTAGGTGACAGATAACTGACTGGTCCCGAGATCATACAAGAGACTACTGAAAAGATTGTGCAAATCAATGAGAGATTGAAGACCTCCCAAAGTCGTCAAAAGAGCTATGGTATTTTCGAAGGAAGCCGTTAGAATTTCAGGTTGATGACATGGTTATGTTAAAGGTGTCACCATGGAAAGGTGTGATACGCTTTGGTAAGAGGGGTAAATTGAACCCAAGATACGTAGGACCATTCAAGATCATCGAACGTATTGGACCGGTAGCTTATCGACTTAAGCTACCACAAAAACTTGCTGGAGTACACAATACCTTTCACGTCTCAAACCTAAGGAAATGCCTTGCAAAAGAAGACCTCACTGTTTCTCTTGAAGAAATCCAAATCGACGAGAAATTGCATTTTATAGAAGAGCATGTCGAAATCATGGATCGTGAAGTCAAACGGCTCAAGCAAAGCAACATACCTATAGTTAGGGTTCGTTAGAATGCTCGAAGAGGTTCCGAATTCACTTGGGAAAGAGAAGACCAGATGAAACAGAAGTATCCACATCTGTTTACAAACACCGCCCATTGAATAGGTACTATTCCAAATTTCGGGACGAAATTTAATTTAACGGGTGTGTAATGTAACGACCCAGATTTTTCCGTTAATATATATAAGATTAATATTTACATAATTAAATGTTTCTAACATGTTAAGCAATCAAACTTGTTAAGACTTGATTAATTATGTAAACGTTTGACCACCCAGTTTGACCGATGATTCACGAACGTTATAACTTGTAAATGACATGATAATATACATATGAACATATATATATGTTTAACATGATGAAATGATAACTAAGTATCTCATTCAATATATTAACAATAATTTATATACATAAAATGAGACTACTAACTTAAGAATTTCGAAACGATATATACGTAACGATTATCGTTGCGTTAACGTCTTAATATATATATATATATATATATATATATATATATATATATATATATATATATATATATATATAGTATTAAGATATGTTAATACACTATGTTATCACGATAATATAACAATTTAACATCTCATTAGATATAATAACAATGGGTTAATTACATTAAACGAGATCGTTAACTTATAGGCTTCGAAACAACTCATACATGTAACGACTAACGATGAGTTAACGACTTAATTAAAATGTATATATATGAAGTGTATTAAGATGTATTAATACACTTTTGAAAGGCTTAAGTACATATATCAAAATACTTGTACTTAACATAAATAATCACAATTGTATTCTCATTCGTTTTCATCAAGAATTCTACTCGTATTCGCTCGGTATTTGCACTCGTATTATACCCAGCTTCTAGATGTATTTACTATTGGTATATACCAATAAATATCTGCTCCTTAGTAGCCTTAAATGATTAAGGAACATGTGGAACCAACCATTTGTCAAGTAGCATGAATTATTTAGCAAGATTACAAAAATATTACTAATCATTCATGAATTATTTACAAGAAAACAAACTTACACATCCTTTATATCTAACCCATTATCCACGACCAAAAACACCTACAAACACTTTCATTCTTCAATTTTCTTCATCTAATTGATCTCTCTCAAGTTCTATCTTCAAGTTCTAAGTGATCTTCACAAATTCTACAAGTTCTAGTTTCATAAAATCAAGAACACTTCCAAGTTCGTTAACTTACTTCCAATCTTGCAAATCCATTTCAAGTGATCATCCAACCTCACTAAATCTTTGTTATTTACAGTAGGTTATCATCCTAAATTAAGATAATATTCGTATTCAAGCTTTGATTCAATTTCTATAACTATAACAATCTTAATTCGAGTAGAAATCTTACTTGAACTTGTTTTCGTGTCATGATTCTACTTCAAGAACTTTCAAGCCATCCAAGAATCCTTTGAAGCTAGATCATTTCTTGTCACTTTCAGTAGGTTTACCTACTATACTTAAGGTAGTAATGATATTCATAACATCATTCGATTCATATATATATATATATATATATATATATATATATATATATATATATATATATATATATATATATATATATATATATATATATATATATATATATATATATATAACTATCTTATTCAAAGATTTAAACTTGTAATCACTAGAACATAGTTTAGTTAATTCTAAACTTGTTCGCAAACAAAGTTAATCCTTCTAACTTAACTTTTAAAATCAACTAAACACATGTTCTATATCTATATGATATGCTAACTTAATGATTTAAAACTCGGAAACACGAAGAACACCGTAAAACCGGATATACGCCGTCGTAGTAAAATCGGGGGCTGTTTTGGGTTGGATAATTAAAAACTATGATAATCTTTGATTTGAAAGTTGTTCTTCTGGGAAAATGATATTTCATATGAACATGAAACTATATCCAAAAATCATGGTTAAACTCAAAGTTTTTGTTTAGAACAGCGATTTTGGGATCACCCGAGGGGGACTTAACCACCCGTTGAGATCATCTCCCGTTTTGACTATGCTGATGCAGTGATATTAACCCGCCCCTATCTCTGCCCGAGAGGAAACCTTGAACCGATCCAAGGGCACGACCAAGTAAAACCCCCCTCCCCTTTACCCCCCCCCCCCCAACACAATGTGGGAAAGGTGCCATGAGTGGATCCTTACATGGCAGGGATAGAATTGCATTAATTGTTGCCCTGGAGTGGAGTCGAACTCCTGACCTCTAGTGTGTTAGAGGCAGGCCACTACCACTCAGATACAACTACAATCCTATGGTTAAACTTAAAGTGGAAGTATGTTTTTCAAAATGGTCATCTAGACGTCGTTCTTTCGACTGAAATGACTACCACTTACAAAAATGACTTGTAACCTGTAACTCCGACTATAAACCATCAGTTTTCTGTTTAATTTCATAAAGTTAAGTTCGATACGAAACCATAGCAATTTGATTCACTCAAAACGGATTTAAAACGAAGAAATGATGGGTAAAACAAAATTGGTACAAATTACTAGTTTTAGCTACGTAAATTTTATAACAAATCTATACTAACTATAACTTAACTAACTTATATTGTATTATACATGTATTCTAACATATATTATGTAATCTTGATAGACCATAGACACGTATACAATGTTTTGACATATCATATCGACGTCATCTATATATATTATTTGGAATAACCATAGACACTCTATATGCAGTAATGCTCGAGTTAGCTATACATGGTTGAGGTTGATTCTAAAATAATATATATACCTTGAGTTGTGATCGAGTCTGAGACTTGTATACACTGGGTCGTGGATTGATTCGAGATAATATATTGATTTATTTATGTACTACTAACTGTGGACTACTAATTGTGGACTACTAACGTTGGACTGCTAACTTAACAACTTAAAACGTCAACACGTAATAAAAATGTTGTGAATATATTTTCATCATACTTTGATATATATATATATATATATATATATATATATATATATATATATATATATATATATATATATATATATATATATATATATGTATGTATATATTTGTTATAGGTTCGTGAATCGACCCGTGGCCAAGTCTTATTTTCCAACAAATTGAAAATCAGTGAAAGTGAGTATATAGTCCCATTTTTAAACTCTACAAATATTTTGGGATGAGAATACATGCATTTTATGTTTTACGCCATAGACACAAGTACTTAAAATATATTCTACGTTGAGTTGTACCACTTTGCATATCTTCCATAATAGCTTGGTAACTAATATTTACATGTTGTAAGAACATGTATACGCGAATCCTATTGATAGATCTATCGGGTTTGACAACCCCAACCGGGCTAGTCGCTCTAGTATCGTAAACAGTTGCATAGTACTTCATTTTTACTACACTTGGTACAGTGTAGGGAGATTTCATAATAAAGGGAATATGCTACATTAATTGTTAAGTATGGTTATTAAAGCGCTCAACAACTTATAGAGTATCTTTATTGAAATATTTGTAACTATGAAATCTTGTGGTCTATACTTATATCGATGCTAGCTTTAAACCTATATATCTCACCAACCTTTGTGTTGACTATTTAAGCACGTTTATTCTCAAGTCCTTAAGAAAGTCTTCCGCTATTGCATTATCTGAGCAAGCTGTGCATGGAGTCTCATGCTTTTGTTTAAATGAAGTGTTGCATTCAATAAAACCTTTGTCATGTATTATATTTGACTGTTATATCACGTGTGTAGTATTTGGAAACCGATGTATTATGGGGATTATTTCTTAAATAATCGCCCACTTGTTTAAAACATGCATTATGTATAATAAGGGTGTGCTTTTTATGAAACGAATGCTATATTTTCTAAAATGTATCATATAGAGGTCAAATACTTCGCTATGGGACCAATGAATGACGTACCGCGTTTATAGTAATATGGACGAGTCGTTTCATGTAGAGTTTATGGGAAATGGTTGTAATTCATTTGAAGATGTTTAGGTCAATATAGAGGGTACAAAATTGAAAGTATTGAGCAATGATGGTTTTGAAAGCTATGATTCTCAAAGTGATGAAAAAGGGCTAAGGAAGAAGAAAATTCGTAATCTTAAAAAGGAGGTTGAAGGTAGTGTTCAAGTGGGAAAAACTTTCTTTTATCTTGGACAAAAGTTTGAAAGTAAGTAGAGGTTAGGGAAGCAGTGAGAATGCATGCTATTGAAACTAGGAGAAAGCTTGTTTTTGTTAAGAATGACAAAAGAAGAATGAGGGTTAAATGTGAAGGGTTGTGTACAAATTCAAAAAGTGGTGAGAAAGTTAGTCAAAGTGAGTTGTCAAAGAAGACAAAATGTGATGTGGGGCCTAGTAATTTAAGTGTTAAATATGGTGTAGTTGGGAAGAGTAAAGATAAAGTGAGTTGTCAAATTAAAAAAGCTGATAATGGGGAATCTTGTAGTGGGAAGAGTAACAAATGGGCAAAAAGGGAATTATATATTGTATATAAGTAGGTATTATTGGTATCCAAAGATAAAGATAGTGAAGAATGAGAGGTGAGAACATACAGACCTCAACATGAATGTCAACCAGCAAGAAAACTAAAATTATGCACTTACCAATTTTTATCAAATAGATTGGTACCTCAAATTCAAAAGAATCCAAAGATACCAATTAAAGCTGTCATATCTTATTTGGAAACATATACTGAACTAATCATCAATGAGCATAAAGCATATGGTGCTGTGAGAAGGGCAACAAAGATGATTCAAGGGGATTATAAATCTCAATATGCTGAGCTCAGAGATTATGTTTGTGAGTTAAAGAGATGTAATGCTGATACTACTGTTAAGTTTGATGTTGAGCTAGGAACCTTAAAGTCTGAAACTAGGGTTTTCAAGAGAATTTACATTTGTTTGGGAACATTGAAGAAGGGTTTTAAAGCAATAGGTAGAGATCTGCTAGGGCTGGATGGTGCTTTTATGAAACAACCTGCAACCGGTTGTATTTTGAGTGCTGTAGGGGTTGACTCAAACAATGGCATATATCCTGTATCATATGCCATTGTTGAACAAGAGTGTGGTTCATCCTGGACTTGGTTCTTAGAGTGCTTGGGTCAAGATCTTGACTTGTCTACCAAATCTAATTTCACTTTCATTAGTGACAGACAAAAGGTAATGTATATTTACTTGTTTAATTCATGTTTATTTACATTTGTTAATGGTTAAATAGTTTAACTTTTATTACTTTATGTTGTTAGGGTTTAATACAAGCTGTTACAAATGTGTTTCCTTGTGTTGGGCATAGACACTGCCTTAGACATATTCATGGGAATATGAAAGGTGATTTTAGGGGTATTGCTTATAAGAATCACTTTTGGAGATGTGCCAGTGTAACAACAATTCTTAAGTTTGATCAGGCTATGCAACAATTGAAGGAGTTTGATAATGAAGCTTTTATTTGGTTAGCTAAAATTCTTGCTCATCAGTGGGCAATGAGTCATTTTATAGGAAGGGCTGTGTCAGATGTCTTGCTCAGTAACACGTGTGAGTGTTTCAACAGATGGTTAGTTGATGCACGTGACAAACCCATAGTTACAGCTTTAGAATACATCCGAGAGTATTGCATGAAAAGAATTGTTAATGTAAAGATCAACATTTCCAAGACTAATGGCCCTTTAACACCTGCAGCCACCAAATTGTTTGAGAAAATCAAATCTGAGGCTCACCAGTGTATTATCTTATGGGGTGGAAATCAAAGGTACCAAGTGAGTGGAAAAGTTAATCAATATGTTGTGGATATGGAGACTAGGTCATATGCTTGTAGAAAGTGAGAACTAACAGGAATACCTTGTAAGCATGCAATTGCAGTGTTTTATAACATGTGTGAAAATGGTTTGGAAACTGGTGAACCAGAAACATGGGTTCATCCAGTTTATTTGTTAAATACATGGATCAACACTTACCAATATACCATTGAGCCATTGAATGTGAGAAGTTTATGGCCAAAGGCAGAAGGCATGTTCAAACTGGTATCACCAAAGAATGTTTCCACACCTGGTCGTCCAAAAAAGAAAAGAAGGTTGTCAAAAAATGAAGTTGATGACATTGGTGATAGAGGTAAACTTAGCTCACAAGGTATGTTCATTTTATTTATTACTTACAGCTAGTACCATTTCAATTAATATGGTATTTATTTTGTTAATATTTATAGGCAAGTTAAAGAAGTGTGGCACATGTGGTACTTATGGACACAATAAGAGAGGCTGTACAGGTGAGAAGAAAAGAAGTGGGAAGGTGGATAACAAGTGGACAAAAAAGACAATGAAAGAAAAGCTATCTCCTTCAAAGAAGACAATGGCAGTTGGAAAAGGGAAGAAAAAGATGTGAATGTTGGTGGTGGTTTGTTTTTTTATCATGTGTTTTATGTTTAGTTAAAACTTGTTATGTATTTTGGTACAATGTTAGTATTTTATTATGATGTGTTGTTGTCTTTTGGTAACTTTAAGCACTTTGGTACAATGTTGGTGGTTTGTTGGTATCACATTTGGTAAATGGTACTATGTTGTCTTTTGGTACAATGTATGACATTTGGTAATCTTTATGTTTTTTGTATCACTTTAGTTACAATGTATTGTATTGTCTTGTCTTGTGCTTTTTAGTTACTGAAATACAGAAAAAACAGATGCAAAATTGAACAAAACAATCTTCATTCCATTACCATTACCATTCTACAAAGTACATAATACACGCTTCCACAAAACAAACAAACTACGCCACAATTTCAATGACTGAAAAAATAAATACCAAACACAATCCAGCTAAGTATACACATCATCTTCCAATTCGTCTATCATTTTTCTACATTTTAAGCTTTTCATCAACTTCAATTTTGGCATTCATAAGTGTAGCTAGGGCATTCATTGTATTTGGAGGATCATACCAAGCAAAGAAGTCGCATCTTGTGATCTGAGCAACAACAGAAACATGAAATGGTAACATCTTGTTAATTACTTCATAAAATTCCAATCAACATAAACATTCTTACCTTTTTTGCACAAGTATAGAATCGACGTCCAGGGTTAGAATCAGTGCCAGAAATTCGAATTACACAAGGTCGACCACACCAGCATTCCATTGTTAACGATTTTTGCTCCAATTTTAGATTAATACTGTATGTATAAGATCTAGGGTTTCAATGGAGAAGAGAGGGAAAAGAGGTGGATGAAAGTGGGGGACCATACCCGTTTGGGTTTATTAAATACAGAAAAATAAAATTTAATTCCGATAATACCCATCACGTGTAACTCACGTGATGGGAGTTAACGTTCGATTTGGATGTCCAGTTGACGGAAGGACGCCAATTGCAAAATCAAAATAACTCAGGGACGCTGATTGCCAAATTAAAAACTGAGGGACCAAACTAGATATTTGGTGTATAATAAAGGGACCAACTGAGCAAAAAAGTCTTCTTTTTTCATCTTTGTGTTGTGAGTTGGGGGTTAGTTAGGCTCATATGTTTGTGTCTGTTTCGATTGTACTTTGGGGTTTGCTTTTTTGAATGAAATTTTATTTTTCGATTACAAAGTTTTCTTACTTTTTTGGGTAAAAAAAGATACAAGTTAGGAAGATAATATTAAATAAACATCCTATTAAAACACAAACACTCTTCGTTTATTATGAGTTTTTTAGTCTTTTCAGTTTTTTTAGGTAGCGAAAGTCCACATATGTTTTGTATGCAATGACTCAATTACCTTAGAGCACGAGGTGTCCGTGTCGATTTTTCAGTGTCAATTTCAGTGTCCATTTTTGACACTGAAATTGACTGACAGTGTGTAAGGTGGAGGTGTCCAAAGTGTCCATTTCAGTGTCCATTTTTTATTTTTTATTTTTTAAATTGATTTTTAAATATTGTATTTAACTAATTTAATATAAAAACAAAATAATTGATTAAAATTCATAAAATAAACTATTACATTTATTAAAATTCATAAAATAAACCATTACATTTATTAAAATTCATAAAATAAACTAATACGTAATAAAATTCATAAGTCGTCACGAAGATCCCACAAATGTTCAACCAAATCAGATCGTATGCCTTCATGCACTTCTCTATCACGTAACTCCCTTGTTCTTCTTGCACGAGCATCGCACCTATCGACCCAAGTACGTTGTATATGTTGAACGGGCTCAACTACCCAATCATTCTCAGCACGGTTGTATCCATTGTCTTCGATAATGATGTTGTGTATCACGATGCACGTGTACATTAGTTGTCTCATTATATTCACCTCGTAAGCTCGTGCTGAAGAATATGCCAACGGCCTTGTAGGATCCCAAACGTTCTTTCAACATCTTTGCGAGCGTTCGCTTGTTTCTTTGTAAAGTAAGTATGTTTTTCGTCAACGACACTTGAAAATCCCTTAACAAATGCCGCCCAAGTTGGGTAAATACCGTCAGCTAA
This sequence comes from Rutidosis leptorrhynchoides, assembly GCF_046630445.1. Lineage (NCBI taxonomy): Eukaryota > Viridiplantae > Streptophyta > Magnoliopsida > Asterales > Asteraceae > Rutidosis > Rutidosis leptorrhynchoides. The sequence continues at coordinate 628,312,565 of NC_092336.1, read as the reverse complement.
ATAATACCCTCTGCTGTAATGAACCTCGTTTATTTGATAAGGAACGTCGGGCATTTCCTCATTAAGCATTGGGTTGAACAAATCACTAGTGTTTAGCACATTAATATCGTTGTTTGAACCCGCTACACCAAAATACGCATACAAATCAATGATACAACTACAAAAGTTGTGTAGAGATTCCCGACTAACTCGTTCAGACATTTGAAGATACTCATCCAACGCATCCGGTGTATAACCGTATGCTAGCTGACGTAGCGAGACTGTCATCTTCAAATGTGGGCTAATACTCCACTTACCACGTGTATCTTGTCTTCGATGAAACCGTCTAAAATAATACGGCAATGAATTTGCTGAGTAGCTTAGAATATCATTCATAATTCTAAGAAACACACGTCGCCGCATTCGAAATCTTCGTTTGAAATTATCATCCGTATATTTGCAACCCTCGTTAAAATAATCGTCCATCAAACGATCGTGTGCTTCATAATGATTTCGACGTATATAACGACGTGAGTTAACTTCTTCTTCTTCACCGGATAAATTTTCAAGTACGTTTAGTGTATAGTTTGTGAACGAGTCGCCAGAAGTACTTGAAGAAGACGACATATTTTGGGAAAAAAAGATAAAAAATTGATGAATAAAGATAATCGTGTTGAAAGGTGAATAATGGGTGTGTGTGTGTAAAATGAAAAAATATAGTGTTATTTATAGAGTAAAAGGGAAAAAAAAAAAAAAAAAAAAACCAAAACTAGCCGTTAAACGGCTAGTTTTTTTAAATTTTCAAAGTTTTCATCCACAAATGCCACCATCGAATTTGGGAGGTTGGAAATCGACATCGGGATCGATGCCGTGCCGATGTCGACCGACCGTCGATCCCGGCGTCGATTTGAGGTGGACGGTCGATTTTTCAGTGAATACCGAGTGCTCTTACACTTTAAAACACTACTCACGTATAATAAGGAGTAGCCGAGTAGCAGTTGGCCTTTAAATAAATAATTTAATGCAGCAATTGTTTAATGTATATGTGTATATTATATGTTATATGTATATGTATATGTATATAACATATAATACAAAGAAAACACCAACTATATATCATGATTTATTTTGTTTTGTTTTCTTTTCTTTTTAGTAAACTGTAGGGTTTATTACCCCATATCATTTACTTTTTTTTTTTTTTTTCAAATATCAAAATCGAATTTAGTTAAACTGCATCCGCCACCGTAACGCGAACGCACCAAACTCGTTAATATAATTATTCTAGATAACCTTTTGAAATAATCTTAAATCTAAATCTCAAACTTAATGAGAAGTTTAAAAAAAGGTTATCGAATTGGAGAATGAGATCGATGTCATTTGGAGGAAGAATTGTCCTTATTAAGTCGGTTTTAAGTAGTCTCCCTTTGTACTTCTTTTCACTCTTCCGTGCTCCGCCTTGCGTGGTACAACAACTTGAGAGGTTACGTCGTTCTTTCTTTTGGGGCGGGTCGGATTCGAGTTCCAAAATTTCTTGGGTTAAATGGGAAAAAATCTTAAACACTTTTGAAAACGGGGGGTTAAATATTGGGTCTTTAAAAAGTAAAAATTTGGCGTTATTGGGGAAGTGGTGGTGGAGGTTCAAAACTGAAACTGACTCACTTTGGGTTAAAATCATTCGTAGCATTTATGGTTCGGGCGGGGGCTTGGATATGGCATCCGATTCATTTCGAGTGACATCTCCAGGTACTTGGATTAACATTATCAATGCAGGAAGAGCAATCGATGATCTTAGTATCGACTTCAGGAATTCGTTTGTCACCAAAATTGGAAACGGAAGCTCAACTTCTTTTTGGAACGACATTTGGATTGATAATCGCAAACTAAGTTCAAAATTCTCAAGATTATATCACTTGAAATGTTCTGCTACGGCTACTGTTAGCGACAGAATCAGAATATCAGAGGCGGAAGGCATTCAGTTTTCGTGGGATTGGGCCAGAAGGCCCACTGGGCGTAGCGCGGTGAACTGGACTCTCTTATGGATCTGCTGGTTTCGTATGGGTTTGAGCCGGAAGGAAGGGAACATACTTCTTAGTCGTTATGCACTTCGGGTAAATTCACAGTTAAAGCTTTATCCATGTTGATTGATGAGCAATTTCTTTCGGGTCAAGTGGACGGTTTGGAGACAATGCGTAACAACTTGGTACCAAGAAAGATAGAAATATTTGTTTGGCGTGCCCTCAAAAAGAGACTCCCAGTTCGGTGTGAACTTGATAAAGGGGTATCGATCTTCACTCCGTGAGATGCTCTCTTTGTGACGACGAGTTAGAATCCGTGGAACATATTTTAATTTTTTGCAAGCACTCTATAGATATATGGGATCGTGTTTTTAACTGGTGGCATTTGGGATCCTTTTCAAACTATAGTTTGGGAGAACTTCTACGTGGTAATATCTCAAATGCATGCTCGGGTTTCGGTAAAAAAATAATACAAGCCATCGAATGGATTTGTGCGTATTTCATTTGGAAAAATCGGAACATTATGGTATTTCGTGATAAACTTTGGACCGCTCCGATGATTCTTAATGAAATACAAATCAAGTCCTTTGAGTGGATTACGAGAAGATCGAAAGGAAAGAATTTCGATTGGTTGATTTGACTTCATAATCCGAATGTGTATCTTACCATGTAATTTGTAATTTGTTTTTGTAATTACCTCGTGTAGCTTAGTTTGCTCACTTCGCAAACTAAGTTTTGTCGTGTTTTGACTTTTGTGTTGTAAGTGGCCATTATATTGTCGGCACTTACTCTATTGTACATCTCGTTTTTATAGATTGAATATACTTGCTTGATTTTCAAAAAAAAAAAAAAAAAAAAAAAAAAAAAAAAAAAATCTCAAAATTAAAAAGTACTGGTAAGGAGTAATACAGGGTATGACATTCTGGCGCAAAAATTGAAGTTTACAGAACCCCCTCCAAACTAGGGTTTATCTCAACAAAAAAACAACTCATCAATCAATATATTCTAAATTCAACAAGAAATGATGGAAGATTTCAAGAACCAATTCTATGAATTGAAAACCGTTCTAACATCTTGTCCTACTTTTAAATCAAAATCAGAAAAATCGAATCTTTATTCGACGTTATTACAACTCCATGAACATTCCACTAGTGATTCTTCGCTGCTTCGATCGCTTTCTGAATCATCTCACCTTCTTCTTTCATCGATGGCTAATGATATTTCAGATGACGATGAGGAAATGTAAGTTTCTTTTAATAATATTCGATGAACATATGTTATTGCAGTTTGGTACTTGCTAATAAATTTTTAATTATGTGTGTGTGTCTCTAAAATTGTTTTAAATACAGAGCTGCACAGGCTTTGAAGTGTATGGGGTTTATGATTTATCATCCATCCATTGTTACTGGTATCTCAGGTACACTGATTAGTGAATTATCTTCATCAAGTAGTTAATTGTGTTTTATTGAACAATTAATTTATTATAAATCAACAAACGTTTATTATTTGTGTTAAAATATCATACATACAGTGTGTTCCATTAACAAAAAATCTTGCATAAGCAATCCATGATATCTTGACACTCATCGGATGGTGTATTTGGGTGCGTGTTTTGAAAGTGATTAGGTAATGTTAATTATCTAAATGAGACAATTAATTTAATTAAATGTGTTACAAGAGATACTTTGTGGATGTGCATTTGGTGATGGTTGTTAGTAACATCATTTTGTTAGCTATCAAGATGATGGAAAATTTTGATTAATTTAGTCTTGGTACTTGACAGGAGATGATGTTGATATGGTTCTAAATTCTTTACAGAAGGTCATTTTGTGCACTCGAATTAAGGTTAAATTTACATCTATGATGAAATCATTTACACATAATTGCAAGTTTTAACCCCATGCTCAGTGGTGCTGACTTTTAACCTTTGATTGTAGTCTGTTTGTAATCTAGGAGTATGGTGCTTATCAGTTCAACAATTTCACGAATCGACCCTAAATGCTCATATTGACTCTTTAGTGAGGGCAATAGTTCATGCTCTTGACAATCCTACTGGATCTCTATCTACAACTTTTGAGGCCATGCAGGTATGACTATTTGGTCAAAGTTTTTTAATTTTGTTTTTTCTTTATGCTATAATGATGATTTATGTGGTTTGTTTACATTGTTATCGGCTCTAAAGGATACTTGTGCAGGCCGTGATTAGGTTGGTTACACAAGCAAATGAAAAGATGAGAGAAATGTCAAACTTATGGGCTCCACCTATTTATAGAAGACTTGTTAGTACAGATAAAAGGGAAAAAGATATGTCAGAAAGATGTTTGTCTAAAATCAAGTCTACCATATGTCCCCCTCCAACAGCTCTTTCAAAGGTATATAAAAATACTACCAAAATATGGGTTGAGTATGCATGTTACGAATTATAGAGTTGTTATATTGTGATGTATTATTGTATAAACAAATTATGCTTATGATTATTTGTATTAATTGGGCAGGCAGTTATTGTGGATGTTAAGAAAAAGTTACTTCCTGCACTGGAGGAGTTGTTAAAACAAGGCATGAAGATTCAAGTAATGCATGCATGGGGATGGTTTACTCGCCTAATAGGACCATACGCAATGAAAAATAAACACTTAACCAATCAGCTTCTGAAAGTTCCTGAACAGACATTTACTGACAGTGACCCCCAAGTCAAGATTGCTTCACTGGTAATTTTCTTATACGGGTCAGATGACAATAAATGGGCTTCACTGAAATATTACTCTTATGTTTTTCTTTTGAAATATAGTACACCAATTGATTGTATTTGATTTTGAAGACCATAAGAGTAATATTTATCCAGAATAAAGCTATTTAGATGGTCTTCACTCTTAAGCACTTTCTAGTTTGGCCCATTTGACCTGTTTCACATAGAGCTAAGTTTATAAGAAAAAAAACCCAAAAATGACAGTCTTCAGGTAAATGGGTTGGAATAAACATCTTTGTCAAATGACAACCAAATAACCAATTATAACAACATAACAGTTTATTCCCACAGAAGTGAAGGTTACAATATCATCTTAATAAATTTAAGTTTGGGTCAATTTGAGTTGTTATACATGGATAATAGGCAAGGTTGCAAAAATTGCTACTTGGGGAGTACTCAGTTTGATAATTTGTCGGGGAGTACTCGGACATTGTCCAAGTTTGACTTTGACCGAATTTTGACCTATTTTGACTTATTTTTCTAGTACTCCCCGAGTTACCATGTTTGGCCGAGTAATTGAGAGACTTTTTTAAGTCGAGTATAACAAAGATGATGTCTTATGTAAAAGGGTTGAAAGCCATCTAAATTGTATTAAAATGCTGATAAAAACTTATATAACATTATGTTTAACATACATGAGATATTGAGATGATTATGCTAACTTGACCCGTGTTGTACATGCCTGCACTAAAAATATACCCTTTTTCTAACACAAACAATTTTTTTTATCTGTTACCAACTCGATGTTTTGCTACCCATAATCTCATTTGTTCCCTAACATCACGTACTATCTTTTGCAGATTGCCTGGGAAGCTTTAATCGATGCTCTGATCATTCTGCCAACTCAGCAACTAAACGAAGAGATCGATAGTATCTTTGAAGCCAACGGTTTAACCAAGAGCATTAAACTTATAATGACACCATTAACTGGAGTCATGTCAAGCAAATGCGATTTGTCGGTTCATTCATCCTGCATGAATACTTGGAATTATCTTCTCCACAAACTGGGTCCCGTTGTGAACCACCCTTCAGTCATAAAAACCGTAATAGAGCCTATGTTGGAAGTCGTGTTTCGATCTCGACCCGACACTAATAACACTTGGTCATGGAACTTTTGTGTGGATCTTATTAATAGCTACGCATTGACAAGTCAAACAGATGTAAAGCATTACCCTATAAGTTTTATGCGTTGGAATATAAGTCAATTTGACTTTTTCACAAAAATGGTTCACGTATTGATTAGTCACGGGGCGTATGATGACGCTTTGAAAATATTTCGTTCGTCCTTGAAAGGAGTCCAATTTAATGTAACAAGATCAAGTGTTCCCTTTAGTGAGATTATGACATGTGTCAATACGATTATAACAAGTTTAAAGAAGATATCCGAAGGTGGTATTGGTCAAACTTTTTTTGACTTTGTAAAGATTGCTACCGAAGAACTGCAACCGTCGATTTTGGGATCTCCGCTTTACAAGTTGAAACTTGACTCTAATTTGACCGAGATGAATGAAGACGGAAACATGGTTTCACCGGTGGTGTATTTGATAGTACTTTACTTTCATGAAATGGTTAGTTCAAGTTTTGATGCGGAGAAATTATCGAGTTATTTGACTTTGTTGTTGGGTTCGTATGATTCGTACGAAACTCTTCATACATTAACACGTTTATTGCATAAATTCTTGGTACCCAATTGCTTAAATATCTGGGTTGTAGTAGCAAATTGCCTGAAAGATCACATAGATAAAACAAAGCCTGATGATATGTTGGATCTTGTAGTGTCTCGTTTCCTGGCTTACCCGTTTGTTGTTTTCTCATCCGGTTTAGAAAACAAGGTTGATGTTGTACAAATTGTTGAAAAATGGAAGTCACTTTACGTGTGTTCCCGATGCTATGAAAGTCTATTTCAAGTTGTTGATCAGTTTCTTGAAGACTATTCTAAGGTGGATCCTACAACAAAAACTAGGGGTTATGAATTTATGCTTTTCTGTGGAGATGTTGTAACTTGTATTCTTGAACAAGTTCTTGATTCATCAGATGTCTATCGGAAGGATAACGATATTGGTGATGGTAAGAAATCGTTCTGCACCAAAACCAGTCTGCATTGTGCTGCCAGGTCAGTAGATTATGTTTTTAGATACTTTTTTTTTTTTGCTTGCAAAAAGTCAAAGTCAACATGTATGTGTGTCTCACGAATAAGTAATGTTATTGATTATTTTTCTGGCGGAGTTGTGTAGATTCTTATGCATATCATATGAGGAAGCAAAAGCAAATCCACAGATTCTTGATACAATCGCAAGGTAGGTTAATTAATCTTTTTTATTTGTTGATGTTTATATAAGGTCTTTTTGTTTGATGAAAGATTAGATCTTTATAGTGTTATAAGATTCTGGATAGGTCATTTGTATTGTGGTTTATATCTGATTTTTTAAAATAATTTCAGAGTGTTTTCGACATTGGTACGCATCGTTGAATCTATTCACTTTGACGAAGATATTATTCCCTTTGTTGAGGTTTGTATCTTTCACCATCTTAAGCATCTGTTATGTATTCGTGTATGGGGGGACATATATGGTCCATGAAATGAGAGTGCACAATGGATGGGTCGGGTCGGGTTGACTTGACTTTTTTTGACCAAAAAAATTTATTTTTTACAGATATCAAGTGTGCATCTATCAAACCTGATTACAGAACCTAAATCAATGAAATGGTCTGGTATTTTTATGCATAGATATAACACTTAGACGAGTTTGACCCGTTTGACCTGTTATTGAAGAAGCATAACCCTGATCGAACCGTTCATATGTAAATGGGTGAACAACTGAACTTGCTACGTCATCCATTTGCTTATCCTAAGACTCTTTATACAGAACTTGAAACGTCGTACAATTAATATAGAATATTAAGTAATCTGTATTGTATAGCATCTCATTTTCTATTTTTTTTTTGTTATGAAGTGCATACACTGATCAAGATCCTAAATCCTGCATCAACTTCTTCTTCTTCTTTTTTTTTTTTTTGCTCATCCAGATTCTATCAATTCCATTGCTTAAATGGCTAGCGGATCATGAATTGCAACACGAAAGCACAACTTATCAACTCCATCAATTATGGAACGCAACCCTCAAATCTTTGCAAAACTGTTGGCCGCCAATAAACTTCAACTCTACGTTTCTTAAACTCCAAGCAAACCTACTCACAACAACTCTCGATCACCCAAATTCATCAATCTCCAACCCAACCATTGCCTTTTGGAACTCTACATACGGTGAACAAATCAAGTTAGACTATCCCCAAAACTTACTTCCGGTTTTAGACAAACTTTCAAGAAACGGCAAAATAAACCTTTGCAAGAAAAGGTACTCGAGAATAGATGCTACTATTAGTCCTCCGAAGAAACATAAGGTCACCACAACGTTAAATCGTTGTGTGAAAAGAGTTGAACTAGTGGATAATGTGTCGAAGAGGAAAAAGTTGGAATTAACTGAGCATCAAAAGGAAGTGAGACGTGCGCAACAAGGCAAGTCAAAGGATTGTGAAGGACGTGGGCCTGGGGTTCGCACTTACACAAGTGTTGACTGGTCTCAAGGGATTGAAGATGAGTCACAAGACGAGAGCCAAGATTTAAGGAATGCAGAATCTATCTTAGAGATGCTGAAAAGAGATGGTAAAGTGTGTAAATCTTGATGTTAGCCATTATTAATTGAAGTGATTACATCTTCGTATTAAGTTGTCAGAATCTGTTAAAATCAGCTCCATGTGTGTATGCCAGTCGAACTTGGTTTCGGTTGTTAGTATAACAACTAATTATTTCACGTATTAATTTATAGGAAGGGAGATCTACACATAACACACCCATAACTACGAATTAATTCACGTATATGAGCACTAATGATTCAAAGCAACAATTTTGATATTTGTCCTGTTTGATTTCTACCTAATGAACTGAATAGTTCGGAACTTAATCTGTTTTGAACTTATAAACAACACTGTTAATGGAAAAAGTTTGAATAAGTGTAAAATTTCATTTAGGTTTTCATTTTTTAAAATTAATTAATAATTGTTTCTTTTATAGTTTTTTTAACGAGTCACATAGAAGGTTAATTTAGTAATTAACAAATAATAATTATTTAATTCTTTAAAATTTAATGAATCCTACAAATACCTCGCTTCAATGATATACGGAGTATATAATACATATACATACATCTAAAATTTAAAATTACAAAATAAAAATCTATATTCAACGAGGAAATATGCATTTTATTCAATTCATATAATACATACATCTAAAATTTAAAATTACAAAATAAAAATCTATATTCAACTAGGAAACATGCATTTTATTCAAATCATAAACTATGTACTATCATAATCATAATCATCATGATCATGGTCATAATTAATTTGATTAAAGTAAATAAGTTGTTTGATTAAAATCATAGCTTAATTCGATTCGATGTCGACCCAAAAAAATACTCGGTATTTTTATTTATTTTATAAAAGAAAAGCACATAGTAAGTATATATCCACCGTTAGATCGTGACACCATCACCCACATCAACGGTCTGTCAGATCCACCAGATACAACCACCGTCACCCTATCACAACTTAACTTAAATCGCTCATCTCAGACACATCTTCACTCGATAGCAGCAGCAGCAGCAGCAGTAACAAATTACGAACCCTCTCTAGATTCTCTCACTCTATAATAATACAATAATATATACATACTCGAATAATTAGTTTTTTAATTTCTTAGGGTTTCAGTCGATCATTTTTGTTCGTGAGGCATATGTCAGTGTTTGTGGATAATTAGAATACGAAAGTTAGGGTTTTTGAATTTAATTGTATCGAATTCGTTTTAATTGGGGGAAATGATGGAGAACAACAACAGTAGTAGGATGGATGTATCATTATCTGCGGTTGATGCGGATTTGATATCTGTTACGCAAACGTTAGCGAAAGAAGCGCATGAGTTTTTTCAGTCAGGGAAGTATGCTGATTGTCTTAGGGTTTTGAATCAGATCCTGGAGAAGAACTCTGATGATCCGAAGGTGATTTCACTTATGTGTTATGATTGCATTGAAAAATTGTTATGATTGTGAGAAAAATAGTTTTTTATTTTTATATTAATTATTGAGAACAGGGAAATGCATATTATAGGGTTATACTGATGTTGCTTCTTCAAAAAATGTATATTTAGTGTCTGTATGTATATGTTTTTTTTTATTGCAATTTGCTCAGAGTAGAACTCCTTTGCAACTGCTTTTCAATTAAAGTTCATTAGTGTTGATACTTGTATCTTGGGGAACATGACTCTAGATGTAATGAATTTACCATTCTGTTCATTGTTGGGTGGAAATTTAGGTCCACCAGTGATACTTGTTTCTTGGGAAGCTGGCTCTAGTTGAGAGTGTCGTAAGTTCATTGTCGAATTGGATCATATAGTTCATTTAGGATGTTGGAGGTTTTGATGAACACTTGTATTTGAAAACTGTGTCACAACTAGATTGATTGACTGATAGACAATGTTATACTGTAGATTATTGTGATTAGGGAATTTGGTGCATGCGGGGTCAGTTCAATACCTTTCAGCTTAATCAGGCCGATGCTTGAAATCTTTGTTGTGGTTATAGAATCCAACTGGTAAACTATAGATTTAGAAGCTCTTTCTGTTCAGTTCATCACTATATTCCGATTTATAAATCAACTGAACTTTTTCGTACCATGTTAACAATGTTAGCTCCATCATTGTAAGACCAATAGTTTTTTGAACATTCATTCTTTCTTAACACCATGTTTACTTTAAATTCTCCTAATGACCATGATGACAAATGTGCCTCGTATTTTGAAGTTACTGTTTATGAGCAACATATTATTCTCTAATACGATTCCACGATCCATCTTGTTAGATCTATATTAACTTGAGATTGGTTGTTGAGACATTTTGTTGAAGGCTTCTTGTTTGTTTGGCTCTCTACCATATGATTGCTGAATTTCTCTTACGCGAAACTTCTTTATAATTCACATCACTTTAAAACTTTATTTTAAATTTTGAATATAAAGTAGTAGTAATAAGTTGAAGTATATGGTGATAAACGATCCATTAAAGAATAATTTTCTTGTCGTTACGAACTTAATACACAACAACAACAATACCCAATCCCATATGAGTGGGGTAGGGGAGGTTGGATGTAGACAATCCTTCCTCTATCCTAGAATAAAGAGAAATCATTTCTCCACCCCGAGTTAAACACTCACAAGAGCGGAGAAAGTCCTCCCTCTCTCTATTCGACGGGTAAAGAGATTGCTTTCAAGGGGACCTCCGGCCATAAAGAATGAGAAAAAGCAATAAAAAAAAACATGAAATAAATAGATAAATATATAAAAAAGTAATAATAAATAAGAAAATAAAAAATAAATAAAAAAAAACAGAGACGCCATGAAAATGGTAGAATCAAATTTTCATGCGTTTTACAACATGCCTGGAGTTCAATTTAGGCTCTAAGCGGCAGTCAAGTCGCCAATAAATCGACGCTTGCTAAGCCTCGCTTAACAGAACCGTTTATGGAAAGAAAAAAAAACGAATGGTAGGAGTAAATATATATATATATATATATATATATATAGGGAAAAAGAAGACGTACCTTAGACAGTAGGGCGAAGCTCAGGACAAAACGAGAACGAGAGATGCTACAACTAAAAACAAAAACATATATGACCGCAAACAAGCAACCCTAAACACAACAAAACATACAAACCTAGAAACAAACCTAGAAACACAGACCAACATACATACATACACACACACTCACACCCACACACACACACATTATTCTAGTGGTAGCTAGTATTGATATATAAATGTAGAAAGTTGACACTAGTTATGGAATTGACTAAATTGTAAGTCATAGGTTGGGCATTAGACTTGAAATTTACCCGGAGGAACGTCTTGACTAGCTAGAGTGAAGTTGCTAGTATCTTGTAGCCTGGTTGAGTACCCTCTAGCGTAACTAAATAGGCATGTCAAGTAGGCTTAGTATAGAAGTATTTGCACTTTTGGATACTCTAATTTGATATTCAGTACTGAGGTGGCTAGTTTCTTGTCTTACTTTGATAAATTGCTATTGTTTTTTCAGTCCAAAGCTTAAAAAGAAGGCTAAACTAATAATCTAAAATATATTAAAACTAACAAGTGACCGAAGTTGGACCACGTTTGTGTCATAGCTTAAAACTTACATAAGCATATGAAGCTAAAATTCATAAAGTTAACGTGAGGATATGAAATGAGCGAGTGTAATGGTAGTCTACAAACCATGCGCATTTGGATATATAATAATAATATATCGTTATCTTGTAAGGGTAGAGTTCTGCTCTATTCTCTTTGTTATTTGTAGTCCATACAAAAATGGTCTGATCGTGTGACTACTCATTTTGTTATTAAGTTTCGGAAGTTTAAAGTCTAGCTTACTCTGCTCTCTTCTCGTTATTTGTAGTCCATACAAACATGGTCTGATCGTGTGGCTGCTCATTTTGTTATTAAGTTTTGGAAGTTTAAAGTCCAGCTTACTTGTGTATTTAAGCATTTTCAATCTTACTGTGAGTAAATGTCTTCGCTTGCCATATACAACATTACGGGATATTCGTTGTCCATTCTTTTGTTGTACTCTATATATGTAAGGTTTCATTTCTTAATGTCACTTCCAGCTAGTAAGGAGGAAGCACATTTTTTATTCACCCCATACCTTTAGCATCTAGGGTTAGGCTTGCTAACAACGAAGTAGAAAGCGTTTATGTAGAAAGTGTTTATCCATTGGTAGCGTTCTTCATAGGATGGTGGCTAGTGAATACCGTTGTTCCAATCCTTCTCCTGCTCTTAGATATTTTAATGCTCTGAAATGACTTTGTTGGTAGCTTCTATCAACTTGTGAATAAAACGTATTGCATCTTAACTAATAGGAATCCTTGAGTGTCCTGGCTCTATTTATTTAGCGAGCTTATTATTGTTAAGTAGTAATTGCTGCTAATGCTATGTACATTGAAGATTAGATGCACCTTGGGCTTTATTTTTCCGGTTTGAAGTTTAGAGTTGACATCTACTGGTTCTGGGTTAAGTTCATAAATAATTGATCCTTGCCAGCTTGTCATCTAGACATAATCACTGTACTATTTTTTTCAATAAAGATGTTTGGTGGTGTATATTTGTTCTTTTGTATTATATTCTTGCTTTTAATATGCTTACATCTTATTGACCTTTTTCTTTCGTTATTATACTTCGTATTTTAGATTCTTCATAACATTGCTATTGTGGAAAACTTTCAAGATGGATTTTCAAATCCAAAGAGATTTTTGGAAACGCTTGATAATCTCAAGGTATGTTTATGTTGCCGTTTTGGAGTTTTGTGCAGTAGAGTGTACTTCCTTTTTCTAGTCTTCGATATACTTCTTCATGGTATATAGCTATTTGCATAGCATTATGCTGAAAATAGCTATAGAATTTTCTGTAATAGATGGAAATGATAGTAAACAAGGCCACACGGGAAGCTATAATTAGGTCGTGCTTGCTTATCCAGTTTTTAAAGCTTTATATGTTGGCAAGGTTCTTTATATGTTATTGATCATGTTTTAAAAACTTTAGAGGTCTATTTGTTTCATGGAGCACAACATTCATCTTTCTTTTTCACATTTTACGGGGTATTGAAGTACTTTTAAGAGTTCGAACAATCTAAGAATCACGGTCTTTTGTCATTAACTCATGTGGGCCAGTTGGCGATTTTTTTAATCAAGAAACGTAAATATAGAACTGAATTTTTTCTCCATTTGAACCCAGAAGTAGAATATTGCTGTTATTGAAAATGAATTATCAGTATTTTATTAGTGAAACTAATATAGTGACAATAGACAAATATTCGAATGTTGAGTTGTTGGTTGTTTTGTTATGAACTTATGTCTTATTACTATTGTTTATTCCTAAATGTTCTACTGAATATTTTTTTATGTGTAATAATGTTCTTGGTTTCACGTGCTAAACTACTATTTCATTGGGTTAAGAATCGAAGCGAGAAGCTTGCTCATTCAGCTGGGCAAAATGCAGAGGCATTGAATAATAGGATTAAAGCTTTGGGAAATAAGGGCAATAATGTTGTGGCCAATTTAGCTGACGATTTTGATGCTTCAGTGACAACCTTCAACATAGTACGCCAATATTTATTTGTTGCTTCCCAAGTTCTCTTGCATCATTTATTTTATGTTGTTTTCTTCGACTATATTAGCTGATCTTCTACCGCTGTATTATATTTAGGCAGTTAGCCTCTACCATCTACACAAATATGAGAAGTGTTTCTCTATTCTGGAGAGATTATATCAAAATATTGAACCATTAGACGAGGTAAGACCAAATATTTACGAGATTTTTCATGATTTGATTTGAGCATATGCTCATTAGCTTGTTTTTGTTTAGCAGAGGGTGGCTCGCCATGTTTGTCTCTTGTTACTAGACGTTTCCTTAGTATGCCATCATGCTTCAAGAGCTGCAGTAAGTTTTCTTGTTTTTGATAGTGACTACAGATCTATGCCAAATCATATCTTTATTTGTAATGTTGAGCATAAATTATACAATATTGTAAGAACGATGTGCATGTATTAAGAAAGTAGTCTTAATTGTAGCATGAAGGTCATGGGGGAAAAGGGAGGCAGTTTTTTGTTTAGGTTACCCAAGGAGTGCGAGTCTTTTTTACTCAAATGTACGCGCCCTAAGACCGTTTTGACCCTTTCCTTGCCCATATCCTAGATGTTTTACCTAGTAAGGGTCAAACTTGCGACCCCTTGTCAGGACCCCAGGCCGCCTTACCACTAGGCCACCTTGGTGATGGTTCATATAAGGTCATAGGGAACTATTGTTAATATCTTTGGATTTCAAGAAAAAGGAAAAAAACGTATATCTTTATTGTAAGAGTTTCAAGGGCCATCTGGTCAGTTCAGTTAATTATGGGGGTGTTCCTTTATTTTTCTGCTTGTCTCAACATTGTTGATATTCATTTACTCTTTTTTATCAGCCGTCACTATGTGCACATGTCTTGTAGTTTTTCTTTATATTGTAACTGTATAAACAGTTCCATATTTGATCATATTTTTCTGCGTAATAATTCAGCAATTTTTCAACAATATTAATATTTCAGGACGTGATCAATTATTTGGAGAGAGTGGGCGGCAATAGCTTAGGTGGCAGTCAAGGTGAGTCCGGAAACATCACTCTGCAACAGCTAATAAACCCAGTGACAAAATCCACGTCAGCACCCAGCAATGTAATTATATCAGAATCAATTCATTCTGATTCATCTGCCAACACAAACGGTCCCGAAAGTCCTTTAGCTCGAACTCATTCAGAGGAAACACTCATTGAATCTCTAATGTCAACTCTCGATGTCAGTGGGGGCCAAAACCTTACAAGACCCTTAAATGATGTAACAAGAACCCAAACTGACGACTCTCTCATTACAACACCCGATTTAAGGCTGAAAGTGCATTTATACAAAGTTTGGGTTCTGATCCTTGCTAGAAATCTCAAAGCAGCCAAGCGTGAAGTCAAAATGGCCATGAACATAGCCCTTGGAAAAGATTATGTGCTCGCTTTGTTTTTGAAATCACAACTTGAGTATGCTAGAAATAACCATCCAAAGGCTATAAAGCTTCTGATGGCATCATCAGTCACTCAAACTGTACCCGGAACTTCAGCTTTATATTACAACAATCTCGGATGCATCTACTATCAACTTGGAAAATACCAAACTTCAGCTGTCTTTTTCTCAAAGGCACTAAGTAACGCCACTTCACAAAGGAAGGAAAAACCTATGAAACTGTTGAGTTACTCGCAGGACAAATCTGTGCTCTTTGTATACAACTGTGGTCTAGTTTATCTGGCCAGTGGGAAACCGGTACTTGCAGTTCGATGTTTTCAACAGGCAGGTTCGGTCTTCTTTAACCGGCCTCTCTTATGGCTTCGAATCGCTGAGTGCTGCATCATGTTTTCAGAAAAGAAAGCTGATATAGATGTTAATGTTATCGGTCGGGGAAAATGGAGACAACTTGCTATAGAGTACTGTAATTCAAGAAATGTGTTGCAGCTCGAGCCCAACCTTTCACTGACATTTGCTAAAAGCTGTCTTTTGAATGCGCTACACTTTCTGGATAGCTCTGATGAGATAAGTCCCCACGGGTTAGATGTAAAAGTGGGTCAGGGTTTTGACTCAAATGGAGAAGTCAAAGAGTCGAAGGTTGGTAACAATGTGTTGTTACAGAGCTCGATCAATGAATACGAGGGCCTTTGTGGAAAAGAAAACAAGATGATATTGCAAGCAGTGCTTGCTGACCTGGCGTTCGTTCACTTGGAATTGGGGAATGCAGTGAAGGCATTGGATACTGCTAAGCGTCTTTTGAGACATCCAGAATGTTCCAGAGTATACGTTTTTCTGGGACATGTTTATGCAGCTGAAGCTTATTGTCTCTTGAACCAGCCTAAGGAAGCTTCTGAACATTTGTCATGTTATTTATCAGAAAAAAATAGCACCGTGTTACCTTACAATCAAGAAGATATTGACATCTTGCAAATGAGGAAAACCGTGGATCTCGAGGAGCCAAGTTTGGACCAATCGGTACCACAAGGTGTTTCTGGATCTTCATTTCTTAAGCCCGAAGAGGGTCGTGGGGTCCTGTATGCAAACATTGCTGCACTGGCAGCTGCTGAAGGTAATATCGAGAGGGCGCAAGAGGCCATCACACGAGCATTGCCGGTATTACCCAACTGCCCGGAAGTCGTTCTTACTGCAACTTACGTAGATTTGGTGTGTGGGAACACTCGAGATGCAGTGATGAAGTTGAAACTATGCAGTCGTGTACGATATCTTACTGGCACATTTGCAGACAAGTGATTGTTGGTGGATAAGAAATCAAGGCTTTGAGAGTGTGTAGGTAGGTGAAACAATCCTCTGAAACCGAGGATTTGATTTGTAACATATATATAGCTCAAAGTTCAGGGTAAAAAGTTGTTTTTCTTTGGTGACTCGTTTTTTGCGCCTTTTTTTCTTCTTCTAATTCTGTTGGTTATTAGATTTCAGAGATCAGTCGATCGGTCTTGACTCTTTAACGGAGTTCTCCAATAGATGTGAGATGTAGTGGGGAATTTTTTTTGAATATGTTGATGTACTGATTTGAGAGATGTTTAGTTAATTGTTTTAATGGGACTTAAAATTCAAATAGTTTTTCTTCTTGCCCTCTAGCTACTGGATGTTTGTAACGTCACTGGAATTTTGGTAGCAAAAGAAGTAATGCTCATGATCACTATTTTGAAGGTTGGTTTATATATATATATATATATATACAACAACAACAAAGCCCAATCCCGCGCCTGCGAGGTATGGGGGAGGTAAGGTGTAGACAATCCTTCCTCTACCCTAAACCAGAAGAGAAGTCGTTTCTGTTACCACGAGTCGAGAGAATTCTCCACCCACGGTAAAGGAAATTCATCCCCCTCTCTACTCCAGGGTAGAGAGATTGCTTCCGTGAGGACCTCCGGCTAAAAAAAGACTTTTTTTTTTTTTTTAAACTAGAAAATAGAAATTAAAAAATAAATTAAAACATACAAAGATAAATAAAAAATAATAATAATAATAATAATAATAATAATAATAATAATAATAATAATAATAAAAATAATAAAATATAGGGGGGACGCTATGAAAATGGTAGAATCAGATTTTCGTGGGGTTTAAAGCATGCCTAAGAATCAATTTAGGCTCTGAGCGGCAGTCAAGACGCCACTAAAACGACGCTTGTCGTTGCCTCAATAAATAGAGCCAAAAGACCTTGTGGACAGCAACTCGAGGGCATGCCGGGTGGAAGTTGTTGCGCAAGCAAAGAGCCAACCACCCTTAGCAAACCAAAAACCACTCATGCACCTTTACGGTAGACACCCCCGAAACCACCCAACTATATATATATATATATATATATATATATATATATATATATATATATATATATATATATATATATATATATATATATATATATATATATATATGTGTATGCCTCTGTTGATCTATCAGACTATTTACTATATATTGAAAGTTATTGATTTCAACTTAATAAATAAATGGCACATATCTTGGCTTGCACGAGTATGCGATTGCTTAAACAAAAATCGATCATTACATTTGTCAATCGGTGACCCTTTTCGAGTCTTTTTCTTGGTCATTCCTATATATGCTATTTCTCCTGGTCATTTCTAGATATCCTACTAGGAAAGTTTGAACCTGTAACCTTTGTGAAATAATGAGTTTTGCCTACGAAGCTATTATAAGATGTTATACAGATATAGATATAGATGTCATGATCTACCAATTTTGTGTGTGATATATCATAAGATTAGGGACTGGGAATCTTTGATTTATTATTTAGTGTATGTGAAACATGTAGCATGCACCCACATGATCGAGTCGAATGGAGTGATGCCAAACAAATGTCATGTGCATACATATTGCTATGCCCTCTCTTCTGATTCTCACCACAAAAACAATTATAACACTAATTCCCTTTTTCAGTTTTACCGTGTCTACTTGTACAGTTGTAGCCTTTTCTACATATTTTCGGTATATGTGTAGTTGTATTCTTATGTAATTACCATTACCAATATAACTAATAAACAAAATTTGTCTTATTTGTTATGAATAGTACTATTTCGTTTTTCACTTTTCACAAACCAAATCCCCTAACTTCTATTAAAATACAAATCGAATCCCCCACTTTATACCTATATTCTAAATTATTATTTATCCCATCACTAACACCAAAAATACTGAATAATAACACCCATCACGCTTTACCGACTTGTACACTGCGCTCAAAGTAGGAGCCACATAGGCCACTATTGTGCTAATTTTTTTTTTGTTTCCAACGATAAAAGAAACAACTTTCTTAAAAGGAAAAACCCTTCAATGCTACCAAAAGATGTCGAAAAACATTTTTTTTACAAAATAGATCAACTAACATTAACGCTAAAAGAAGCAACTTTCACAAAAGGAACAACCCTTCAATGTTAGATGTCGAAATTTTTTTTTTTTTTTTTTACAAAATAGATTTAGACATTTTTTTTAACTCGCATTCAAAACGGAGCCCCCGGCGCGAAGCGAGGGCTCCACTACTAGTTTACACTATTATGGTTCAAATAAATTATACCATTCTTCACAAATATTATGCTTGATAATTATAGGTTAAAATATAAGTTCAATGGAAGGATCAAAGTGTATCTGATGCTTGACACATTAATTCCTCTTATACTAACTCTCTGATTTCAATGGTTCAATTGCAACAAGGGTGACACTTTCTTAACAGTTATTGCGATAATTTAATTTCCAAATAATATTACTTTCTATAATCCGTGAATATAGTTTCTATTGTAATTTTATACTCCCGATATTTTTTAAGTAAGCTCCTCTATCTTCAAACCCTGACCTGCCTTCGTTTTTTTGGAAATGAACAATAAAATTGAGATTGAAATTTATAAAAAGAATAATGAACAATAATCTCGTGAAAGAGAGTGTATGATATACTCCCCCAATTTCAAAAAAATTGTTCACTTTTCTATTTTGTTTTGTCTCAAAATTAATGTCTCTTTCTCTAAATAACAATTAAATATCATTAAAGTACCACTGATGTTCTTTTTAATTTTGAAAATTTAACTTTAAATATATCAATTAATTTATTAGTTACCATTTATAATTTATAAATACATTAAATGAAGGGCAAATTAGAATTCATTACTATATTTTAAATCCAACAAAAAGTCAACTAGGACCGTTTTTATGGGACGAAGGGAGTATGTATAATAATCGAATCTTGCTTGGAGAAGGACGTATGGTCAACTTGACATGTTACATGAAGCATTGAAGGTGACACGTATGTATTATTATGTGAATCCAAACAAAGATACCGTACAAGTATTGGATTTTTCTAATGTTAGCCCTTAGAGCTATATTTAAGAGAAATGTTCAAGCTTTAATGATAGTACATCAGAAGTAGTGGAGTAGTTACTTGAGGTGGTTTTTAAAAATGTACAAAATAAACTTATGCATGTCCGGTGGCGATTCCAGGATGCAAATTCAGTGGGGTCCTGAAATTTTTTTCAGTACTATTTATATTTGATTACTATTTTAGTGGTTATTTACTTTTAAAAAACTACAAGTTCGAAAAACATATTGGGTCTTAGTAGTTAAATATAGTGGTGTCCTATACATTTTAAAGAAAAAAACTATAAATTCGAAAAAGATATGGGTTCCTCCAGTTAAATTTAGTGGTGTCCTATACAATTTACAGAGTATTTTCTACTAATAATTTTTTAAACAAGCGGTGTCTTGTGACCCCACGGGTCACTAAATAGAGTCGCCACTGTGCATGTCTTAAATCCTTAAACATAACCTTATGTCAGTTTAGAAAAATCCGTATTAAAAATAAAATTTCTCCCAAACATATACTATGTAAAAAATAGTTATATAGCTTAATAACTGTCATTAAAAGGTCAATAGTAATTGTTACGCACGATATCTATAGTTTCTATTAAAATCCTAAAATGATGATGTCATTATTAGGCTAATTCATTTGTTAAGAAAAAATCAAAAATAAAAAGAAAAAAATCTAAGCATGGTGGGTGATGTCATTAATTAAAATAATTTTGAATTAAAGTTAAATCTTATTAATTAATTATTATTATTAAATCTTATTAATAATTATTTTAATTATTAAAATTAAATAATTTTAAATTATTTTATTTAATTATTTTGAATTGAGTACGAGAAGGTATAAAAGCTAGACTGAAGGAAACAAATTCTAAATTTATATTTTAATTTACACTTTTAAAATAAAATGACAAGCAATATTATCTCTTAAGATTGGATGTGGATTATTTAATATCATTTTAGGTGTTTGATGAAATGTTCAGCTGACGAGTTTCTTAGTCGGACTCTGTAGTTCCACGGGTCATTAAACTAAATAACTTTAGCATTTACGTTCACTTAATACCCAAAACATATCTTTAAACTGTTTCGTTTAAACAAACCAGTGGTTCCACGGGTCATTTCACTAGTTTATTTATTTATATTTATATTTATATTTATTTATATTTATATTTATACATATGCTAACTGTGGGCTAAACTTTGGTCGTCTCATGAGGACAAAAACGACAACAACCAGACATTTTTCATATTCACCCCTCAAACAATTGTGGGCTAATCTTTGGTCGTCTCATAAGGACAAAAACGACAACGACCAGACATTTTTCATATTCACCCCTCAAACATGGTACAATTTGCAAATCTCACATGGGTCAAAAACATACAATCGTTAATTTATGTTAAAAATATAAAGAAACTTCACCCAAAATTTTAACGGGTCATATCTCCTTTTTCGACGTAAGTTAAAATTTTCCTTTCATCACCATTAAACTAGAAATAATTTTACGAACAAAACGAAACTAGTTGCGTTTGAAACAGACACTTTTTAAAAAACGCTAAACACAACGACATCTAAAACGGGGCTTAACAAACGGGCCGTTTTAATTTTTCTAAATACGTAATGATACGTTAAATATGAACACGCATGCCGAAAAACTCCGCCCCATCGCGCGGGCTGATCCGGATCTCATTAATGAACAAAGTTGCCGTTAAAAGAAATTCTTTAATAAAACAATAATTTAGTAAGTTGTATACAGTTAGTAATTCGAAGTTAACAAAATAACAATACTATAATTTGGTAGAGGTGATGATATACCTTAATGCAATGGTTTTTCATATGTTAATCTGTACAGTTTGGGGTTTAACAAGGAGTATAATGAGATTGAACGCGATGTCGAAATTCACTCATTCGATCATTTCCTCGGACCAACAATATTAATAATTATATGACAAAAATCATTAAAAAGCGTAAAAGACGTTCAATTCAGTTCCTTGATTATAAGTTTATAACTGGGAGTTATAGTTCCTTACATCAACACTACAAACCATGCATGCAACATATATTAATTATCCGTACTCCGTAATTAATTAATTAATCATCTTTCAAGCAAAAAAATCAAAAACAATAGAAAATTAATTTCCTCCAAACAAAGACACTGAGGACGTTCTTCATCTTGATGGCGTCCACGAATTCACGACACTCAATTTCAATTCCCTGCATCATTATATTATTTTACTGCAATTTATTACAATTAGAAGATTTACAGTAAGTTAATTGTCAGATAAAACTACTAGGCCCACGGATATTAGGATTAGGATTAGGTTTAGGGTTTGCATGAGTAATTAAAGAAAGTTACCTAAAATGGGATCTTAAATAGAACAAGTGTAACCAGGAGGTGGAGTCTTGCCACAAGTAACAAGCAATTGAAGAGCAAGTGGTAGATATATGTTGATATTCAATAACTTGAGCTTTAGTGTTGTACACAAACAAACTGCAGCCTCAAGCTCAACCAATCCAGCAATAACTGGACAACATTGGTTCACCACTGGGTCACCCAACCCAATATGAACCAACCCACCTAAAAGATCCACACAAGCTCCAAGCTTTAGTGCATTAATGGGGCATGTTGGCTCTGGGGTTGGCATATATATTGGTGATGGTGGGCATGGTGTTCCTGGCTGTCCACCTGATGGTGGGTTGAAAACTGGTGGGAGATTGATTGGTGGTGGTTTGACCACAGGAGGTTTGGCTATTGGTGGTCTGGGATGAGGTGGGTGGGTGGATGGTGGTTTGCCGGAGTGGTGAGGAGGTTTGCTGCCGCCACCACAAGGAGCACAATCAAGAGCAATTGGTGTGGCAGTGGAAATGAAGAACATTGAGATGAGGAGAAGAGCAGTGAGTTGCGTAGAGGACTCCATTTTGGGGGCTGTTACTCAATGTGTATGGTGTAAGTTATGTGAGGTATAGTCTTATAGTGTGTTATATATAGAGTGCAAATATGTTGTATACTACATCTCTCCTCCAAACATATACTCTAGCCGTCGTTTTCACTATGGACATTTGAGCTCTTTATCGGTTTCACGTTTTCTGTTTAGTTGTATTATTAGAATTTGTAGCTCGCCGTATCGTTTAGTTTCGGTTTTAGGTTTGATGATGCTCGGTATAAATAATTTGTTGGTATCGCTTTCTTGGTATAAGTCTCACATGGGTCATATTTTGTACTTTTTGTTGAATTCGTTTTGTTTTTGAAGACGTTTTTTGTTTATAAAGTTATCGTCAAATGAAAGCAAAATACTCCATCCGTCCCGCAAAAAGTGTCCCCAACAAAAAATATTAAGTTTAAGATATGTTGTCAAAATATTTATTTTATCTCTTATCTAATCTAATATGCTATCCGAGTTAGTTAGTTTCTTAACAAGTGGGAGAATAAATTATAAGTAAATCTTTTGCTGACTTCGATATATAAAAAAGTGAAATTGGAACTTTAGTGACTATTTACTGTTATTTTGAATAACACACATTTATTTTGGAGCATATATAAATAGTAATGTGAACAATTTCTATGGGACCAAAAAAAATATCAATTAAGTAACGATTTTGTATTTTAAAATTGGATAGTAAATTAATTTATCATTTTGTATTGTTTTTAGAAAGACAACGAGTATATCTTCATTTATTAAAAGTTTAGAAACCTTCCGGCCCAATAAAATAGGCTCAATGATATAAATTTTTCTACAATCGTTATTTTTTTTTTATTTTTTTTATTTTTTTTTTATGTTAGAACTAGTTGTGGAGCCCTCGCTTCGCGCCGGGGGCTCCGTTTTGAATGCGAGTTAAAAAAAAAAGTCTTTCCTTTTGTGGATCTATTTTGTAAATTTTTTTTTTCGACATCTAACATTAAAGGGTTGTTCCTTTTGTGAAAGTTGCTTCTTTTAGCGTTAAAGTTAGTTGATCTATTTTGTAAAAAAAATATTTTTCGACATCTTTTAGTAGCATTGAAGGTTGTTCCTTTTAAGAAAGTTGCTTCTTTTGTCGTTGGAGACAAAAAAAAAAATGTAGCACAATAGTGGCCTATGTGGGTCCTACTGTTTGAGCGCAGTGTAGAAGCCGGTAAAGCGTGGTGGGTGTTTTTGGTGTTAGTGATGGGATAAATAATAATTTATAATATAGGTATAAAGTATGGGGGTTCGATTTGTATTTTAATGAAAGTTATGGGTTGGTTTGTAAAAAATGAAAAATTGAATAGTACTATTCATAACAAATAAGACAAATTTTGTCTATTAGTTATATTGGTAACAAGTATTCGGGTCGGCCCGAGACAAATTGGGCCCAAGATCGCTAGTCTGAAAAAAATAAAAAAAGGCCAACTTCAAGTTTTGAACCTTCGTCCCTTCAAATTTCAACAAACATCCTTACCAACTAATCTACATATTCATTCTAATAAATTTATAGTTTGTTTAACATATATCCCTTAAAATTAGAGGGGTGGTCAAAGTTAAAAAGGTAGTCAAAAGGGGTGAAATTTAACATAATGTAAAAACCGGGGGTGTAAGGTGACAAAATTGCAAAAAAGTTTGAAATGAATAGTGCCTTTTTTTTGTCTTCTTGTGTTTTTTATATAATAAATTTATAGTTTATTTAACATATATTCCTTAAAATTAGAGGGGTGATCAAAGTTAAAAAGATAGTCAAAAGGGGTAAAATTTAACATAATGTAAAAATCGGGGGTGTAAGGTGACAAAATTGCAAAAAAGTTTGAAATGAATAGTGTTGTTTTTTTTGTCTTCTTGTGTTTTCTATTGTTTTCTATATAATAAATTTATAGTTTGTTTAACATATATCCCTTAAAATTAGAGGGGTGATCAAAGTTAAAAAGGTAGTTAAAAGGAGTGAAATTTAACATAATGTAAACATCGGGAGTGTAAGGTGACAAAATTGTAAAAAAGTTTGAAATGAATAGTGTCTTTTTTTTTGTCTTCTTGTATTTTCTATTTGAATATATAGATAATTTATGACATTTTTTAGTATTATTGAATTTATTTTATATATATACTAAAATATTCGTATGTTGAACATGACTCATAAAATTAATAGTCAAGTATTCATGAAATTATCGAAACACACCAATAATGTATTTTCGAAACACTATACGTCAAATTATTTTCACATATAAGAGACGTTAAATTGCAATAAAAGTGAATAAAGTGTTTCCACGCATATGAATTTGGTGGTTTTAGGCACATCTATGGACTGAAATATATGTCACAAACATATATTCAGCATCGAACTCAATATTCACCTTATAAGATATTTAGTCATCCAATATATGTTAAGGTTTATTTATTCATATATTTTCATTAATCAATACTTAATTGTGTATGTTCATGTTACTAGCTTACAAACCTACATCAGATTCAACTATTCAAGTATATAAATGGGTAAACAAAGAAGGTTTTAATTTGCTACACTAAGAGAACGAGTATTGTTTCTCGGGTGTGGGTCTAGTAATGAAGTTGAAACATTTGTAAGAAAATTTGATCGTCAAGCATAAAGTCATCTTGTGGAAGTTTACGGAAGTCAATATTCATTTTTTTTTATTTTTTTATTTTTATTTTTATTTTTATTTTTGAAAAAACAAACATTTATAATAAGCTAAGCACGGTAAGTAAATATGTATTAGAAACTGAAATAAATAAACATATTATTACAAATGTAATAATCAGATTGCTAATATATAATTAATACGTAAAAGTTAAAAATGATATATATATAACCGATATTAGGTTGAACTGGACTTGTGTTTGATACAATTCCTTTAAATAGATTCTTCTTCTATTCTCAAGGTACACCGGTTCGAAGCATCGTACTACTGGACTTGAACATTTGCCTGAAAGATAACGGGAACGGAGAGACCATGTTGCGGCTAAGTGGAAAACTCATATAGTATATGAATGCTTATACAATATTTGGTGTGTTTTTCTACAAAGTCTAAGGCCTTTATTTATAGTGGGGGCTATAGTCTTAGATTTTCTCCCACAACTGATGTGAGACAATTACTAAAACTTCTAGATTTTGCACCAAACTAGCGACTTTGATATAACACCCCAGATTTTTTTTTTTTTAAATACAGCGGAAGACCAATTTAACTAATACATAAGTTAAAAATGTATATATACATATATAATCCACTTAATGATAACACGTTAATAAATAAACGACCGGGTGTTATATTAAAACGTAAATACAACTTTAATAGAAAAGACGCGACATCAGAGTTTCCGACTTTGTCAAACATATCTTCCAACATCCCATCTTCGCCCTGATAACTAGCATACAACAAATCCATAACCTGCAGGGAAGATGTGGGGGATTAGCACGAAGCTAAGTGAGTGCAACTAACTACAGGCGATAGTATACATGAACCGTCATACTAATCATGTCACATAGTCTAACACATAAACATCACCCAAACCATTAACCACCAGGATATCGGACTGGGGCTTACCAGAAGTTCCTCCACCACCGTATGTATATACATAATCCACACGCGACGGACGCGTCATTCACATATATATACAACACGATTGTCTAGGCTACCACATGAGGAACCCAACCCGCAGGTTGATCTCTCCTACCGAGGCTACCACACAATAGGGACGCACTGGGCTCCAGCAGACAAGCATCAACTAACATGCAGTCATGACAAGTACTAACTAAGCACAACAATAAGTATATCTAACAAGCATGACAATCATAATATAACATGCTTCTATATACTATATTCTTCAGTTAGTTCCACTCACCGATACCGACATCACTCGGTAGTCTAATGTCACCGAGTCTTCTCCTCGTCTGTATCACCTGAAAACAATACTCACAAGTTAGTTATAATATTATGATCATCAACATACAAACGGGCAGCATAACGGCTAAAAAACAACACTTAGTAAAATTTTCCACTGCCAAAGACACTCGGTCGACTGTCAGAGACAGTCGGCCGACTGTCTACACTCACTCGGTCGAGTGTCTGGTCACTCGGTCGATGGTCTCTAACAGACACACTCGGCCGTGGGTCTCACACACTCGGTCGATGGTCGGGCCGGTCGGTCGAGTGTCTCGAGACACTCGGCCGACTGTGTTTATCTGCAGAAGCTGAAGAACAAAGTGACGGGTTTCACCCAAATTCAATCAATTCTTGCTCTAGAGCTCGATTACGACCTCAAAACTGACCAAATCAAAGACACTAAGTATGTAGAAACATAAACCCACAAGATTTGGACTCAAACAACATCAAATCTAACCATTTTGACTCAAATTACACACTTTGTAAAAACTAACACAAAACTCCATTTTCTCAAAGATTAAAGCATGAAGGCTTGTGATTCTTACCTTGTTAGAATCAGTAGACAACAAAGAACACGATTCTAAGATCAATTTGAGCCCAAGAACAAGTTTTGATGATTAGGGTTTGGTGAGATGGAGATGAACGTACGGGAGTAATATTTGGGGAAGAATCTAGAAAAATGAAGATAATTCTCCCCACCTACACACTTAAGGGTTAAAAACCCATACATCACAACACACGGGTATTTATCAGTTATCTGAATTCTTTCGTATCTCTTTTGGTGACCCAAACGAAGTTCAAATTAAATAAACAAACCTGTTCTGTGACCCTTGTCACAAACTGGTCCTATCCACAATATTAAATAATACAAAATATAAAATTAGAATAAAAGCATATAATAACACCACACAACCTGAGGGAAAAATAGTAATCTAACAGCTAGGCCCGCTTCGAGGGTGTTACAAATCTACCCCCCTTAAAATGATTCCGTCCTCGGAATCTACTAAGTCATAGCCAACACGGATCACAGGTAACAAATACCAACACAATTGGTCACACCGGTAGCTACACCAAAACACATCCTAAGATAACAAGCATTACCAAGGTTCATTAGTTTTCTCATCTGCCAACCTATAAGCGAAAATCATTAATTTAAAAACTCGTCGTCACTAAGTCAATGCTAACCCTTTCTGTTACGACCAACTCCAATCATGCAATACAACATTCAGATAATTTATCCCGTAATTGTCTATAGCATCACAATTATCGCTTGAAGGGGTAACCAAGTACCAACAATCAACTGTTTAACAAGGGTCGTGCATGTCATCTTTTATCCTAGCGCTATGCTAAGAGGATAATGATTAAATAATTCAACACTAGATGCAATCAACATTCATTCAAATACAAGACAACCCAAAAGTATTATATAGACCCATCATCAACTTAATTGACTTCCACAAAGAGTTTCACGTCAAACTGTCACTACACCCCACTTTCTGAAGATAGCAACGGTTATACACTGTCAATTTCATTGAATCAGACTGATCCATCAAATTTCGAGATTACCCATAAAGTTAACCCATCAAATCTTATATTCAGTTTATTCTAAGTCATCAGTCTGTTGTCAACGTGTCACATGAAGACGCAACTTAGGTAAGCCTACAATTCTACATCACCAAATCAACAAAGGTCATGGGTATTACAAACCGCCACAACGGGCCACAACGTGAACTAAGTCAAATCATGTCCTACCGTCATACGTCTTACAAAGCTCCGTCATTCTCGTTGGTCAAAAGTTATCTTATCGGTCTAAGTCAAATACACCATCTGCTAGTCTACTACCCAAGGGTCAAGACCCGCTATATGCCGATCTGCAAACTTACTTACTTACACTACACGATATCCGAATCGTTCTTCACATTCTGGTCTAGAAAACAGTCTTTACCACTAGCTAAAGAAATTCAATGCTGACAACCTGCCGCTATCTAATAACTGAACAAGTATAATTTCGTCTGAATTCCAAACTTGATCTATCAATAATCTTACGAAATACCACGAAAATTCCATCTCATGTCTAGGTTTTACACACTAACTCTCGAGTCACTACTAATGACCCACTACATTATATCTGTCAATCATGATTTGAGGTTATTCTCGAGTCACTTTCATCGAATTTCCTAGATCAACTCACTCTAAAACACTGAATAATGGCTATCATTTACCTTAGAATACACAAACTTAGCTAATTTCATCACTACAACATAGCCAAATCAACTCGGATTACACTAATTTACCCAAATTCCGTAATTTAATACTTGTTTCAATCCCGATATTCAAGAATTTCGTTGAAATTCGCTTATCTGGTTCAATGTTCCCCAATTATTCAACGACTAAATCGTTATTCTGATCAACTCAATCATAGTAGAAATGATTACCAACCCAATTTCAAATCAATTCAATCATTACATCACAAATCTTGAGTAAAGAATAATCGTCCACACATTCTGAAAGTAGATATCTAAGTATTAATTTTCCTTAAGTAACATCAATACACATGCCCAACACTACTACAGTTACATCAGAAAGATCGTCACTTGGTTAAAGTGCTACCAGAACACACAATTAAATACCTAATTCAAATTCGATATTTAAGGGTTTCGTCATAAATCACTTATCTAGGTTGATACATACCCAAAATTCATTACTTAAAGTAAGACTTTATTCATATCATCCTTAAAAGAAACACTTACAAATGCAATATTAACCCAACATTAATCATTCGAACATGGATTTCAAGTCAACAATATCCACTACCACAAGCAATAAACATCCATCTAACAATTAAGCCCGTCAAATGATATCAATACACGCGTTTGACTCCACTAAAACTATCTCTGCAGCGACTTAATTTTTGCTTCGAACTTCATCAGAACTCAAAACTAAGGCTTATTCGATCATCAATAGCCTAGGTCCAAATATTGTTCAACTAACATTACTATGTCAGAAAAGTCTATACTCGGTCAACAGTTCATCAAAAATCACATTCATCGTCAAATAACACTCGATCTAACACTTGATACATCTCTTCCGACTCTCGAAACTACTATATGATTTACTTACAATGTATTTCCGTTGGCCAGACGTAATACATCATTCTAAATCACACTTTCATTTCGAGTATTTCGGAACAAGATCTTAGTAGAGTTTATCAATACAACACGGTCTATTTTCTCAAGTCACTGGTAGTTATAAATATTCACTATACCCCAATCAAATAGATTTTACAATCTAAGACTATCAAAACCGCAAGAAGTCTTGTAAGTAAACACTTAACTTGGTTGTAGCTCGATCTTAATTCTACTAAGTCCTCTTTAGCAACCACATTTGAAAATCTGACCCAACATTCAATAAACTATACCTACTTACTTCATCTTATTTGCAAATACTATTATTGTACGTCCTCGATCCTGCATTCAAATCTTCCAACGATAAGATATTCACATTAGTCACTATCGAACTATCAGATCAATGATTCTACCTTAGTAGTAATATGATCACTGTTCTAATCACGTCTCCCGACCTAGTCAAAATTCATCACAATTCAGCCTGAACTGAATTCCTATTCCTATTAAAGTCTTCTCCACTTCCAAGAAAGTCACTACACGAACGTCTCCTACACTGACATCTAATGAGTCACATCAATTTACAAAAGTCAACAACTTCTCAGGACAACTCTACGAGTCCTACATAGCTAGTCAAATCCTGCAACGGTACGGCCAGGCTAGTAATAATCCTCACATAACAACAAAACATAATTTTCCTATCTTCAATCAAGACTACATGGAAAGCTCCTTTCAAACATACTTCTTAAAGGTCACCACCAACTCACATGAGTCTAAGGCAGGAAAAGCGAATCCTCAAGGTCTTACTACGATCACGAACATCTGAACCATAAGTCTACATCATACGTGACAAGTAAACCACCTACATATGACAACAAACAACAGGATCCGGATCCTCTTATGAGAAGACAAGGAAACTACTACTCTATTTTAATCCTTAAGGGCCACTACGTGTGTCCCGTCGATCCAAGGGAAAGAATTACATTTCACCTAAGTCCAACACAACAAGTCCCGTCATACTATAATATCATAGGGTCCGTCATCTACTGGTTCAGTCACGGTCGCCAAGCATGAAGACTACACTTCACATAGTTACACAATAGGGTTCGAGACTTTCACTACTCATCAAGGTGTCACTACCCTAATCAGTCTCTATGGGTCACTACATGTGTCCCGATAGTCAATGGTAAAGATAAGAATTCATATTCGTCTTGGTTAATACTACAAATCATTCACTTCAATTCTTCTAGTCTAGGCCAACAGTAATCTCACGTATAGTATAACAGGCCATAGAACAACAATTCACAAAAGCATGACACAATATTCCAAAGGTCATGTCTATAAAGTCTCACAGAACATAGCAGTCAGTCTAAGGGAATAAAATCCAGATAGTGGCAAGGGTAGTTCCAGACACAATCGTCTTAACTATATCCGTCAACTATCATCTACTTCTATCTTACAGGAATAATTACCCAATCGCAACTAGAATCACTAATCATCACAGATTATCATTACAACAAACACACAATTGACAAAAGCATGAATACAATCTACAGGTTCATTAATAATAACAGTTACAGTAATGTAACGGGAATGTACCTTTATGAATAAGAAGACATCTTCTGTTTCTATCAACACCTCGATCGCACCTGCACCCTTAACCCTCATCAACTCTGTAACTGAATCCTCATCATTGGAGCAACGTCAACTAATACTCGTCAAATCCTTCATTCAAATCGGCATAAAAACACATCCACCGAAGTTCTGTCAGCACTGAGGGTCAACGGGGCACCAGCAGGGTGGAATCGATTTTCATACCTGTCTTATCACAACATCTCACACACAAAAGCTTAGTAGATAATCTGTTAGTTTCCGCCAACTAACTCGTCAATACCTACTTCACTCACTTAACCCACCCCTAAGATATGTTTGACTCAACACACGGTTTGGGAACATGTCACTCCCGTGCACATGCTGCCAAACCTACGCTCTGATACCAACTTATAACAAGCGGAAGACCAATTTAACTAATACATAAGTTAAAAATGTATATATACATATATAATCCACTTAATGATAACACGTTAATAAATAAACGACCGGTGTTATATTAAAACGTAAATACAACTTTAATAGAAAAGACGCGACATCAGAGTTTCCGGCTTTGTCAAACATATCTTCCAACATCCCATCTTCGCCCTGATAACTAGCATACAACAAATCCATAACCTGTAGGGAAGATGTGGGGGATTACCACGAAGCTAAGTGAGTGCAACTAACTATAGGCGATAGTATACAGGAACCGTCATACTAATCATGTCACATAGTCTAACACATAAACATCACCCAAGTGCCGTCTACAGAGACTGGCGGCTCGGCCAAACCATTAACCACCAGCTGATCAGACTGGGGCTTACCAGAAGTTCCTCCACCACCGTATGTATATACATAATCCACATGCGACGGACGCGTCATTCACATATATATACAACACGATTGTCTAGGCTACCACATGAGGAACCCAACCCGCAGGTTGATCTCTTCTACCGAGGCTACCACACAATAGGGACGCACTGGGCTCCAGCAGACAAGCATCAACTAACATGCAGTCATGACAAGTACTAACTAAGCACAACAATAAGTATATCTAACAAGCATGGCAATCAAAATATAACATGCTTCTATATACTATATTCTTTAGTTAGTCCCACTCACCGATACCGACATCACTCGGTAGTCTAATGTCACCGAGTCTTCTCCTCGTCTGTATCACCTGAAAACAATACTCACAAGTTAGTTATAATATTATGATCATCAACATACAAACGGGCAGCATAACGGCTAAAAAACAACACTTAGTAAAATTTTCCACTGCCAAAGACACTCGGTCGACTGTCAGAGACAGTCGGCCGACTGTCTACACTCACTCGGTCGAGTGTCTGGTCACTCGGTCGATGGTCTCTAACAGACACACTCGGCCGTGGTTCTCACACACTCGGTCGATGGTCGAGCCGCGGTCGGTCAAGTTTCTCGAGACACTCGGCCGACTGTGTTTATCTGCAGAAGCTGAAGAACAAAGTGACGGGTTTCACCCAAATTCAACAATTCTTGCTCTAGAGCTCGATTACGACCTCAAAACTGACCAAATCAAAGACACTAAGTATGTAGAAACATAAACCCACAAGATTTGGACTCAAACAACATCAAATCTAACCATTTTGACCCAAATTACACACTTTGTAAAAACTAACACAAAACTCCATTTTCTCAAAGATTAAAGCATGAAGGCTTGTGATTCTTACCTTGTTAGAATCAGTAGACAACAAAGAACACAATTCTAAGATCAATTTGAGTCCAAGAACAAGTTTTGATGATTAGGGTTTGGTGAGATGGAGATGAACGTACGGGAGTAATATTTGGGGAAGAATCTAGAAAAATGAAGATAATTCTCCCCACCTACACACTTAAGGGTTAAAAACCTATACATCACAACACACGGGTATTTATCAGTTATCTGAATTCTTTCGTATCTCATTTGGTGACCCAAACGAAGTCCAAATTAAATAAACAAACCTGTTCTGTGACCCTTGTCACAAACTGGTCCTATCCACAACATTAAATAATACAAAATATAAAATTAGAATAAAAGCATATAATAACACTACACAACCTGAGGGAAAAATAGTAATCTAACAGCTAGGCCCGCTTCGAGGGTGTTACATTTGAGATTCGATATCTCATTCACCCTTTATCCGTTTTGGACACTCCTTAAAACATTTTAATGCACTTGTCAAGGACCACAAAACTCATTAAATAGTTACTAATATATGTCACTCGACCATATAATTATTTGATGAAAATATACATTTTCATCAAGTTTTTCCAACTGGCACTTCATCGCCAATAATGAGGACCAAATTTTACACAAGACACGAATAAAACAAGCTCAAAACTAACAAACCAAACCGAGCTAACCAATAAAGAAAACAAAAACAAACAATACAACTAAGGCTTCAGACAAAAGAATACCAAACAAAACGCAAACTATAATATACAACAACCAAAAAGCGAGCAACAAAAAAAAAAGAAAAAGAAAGGCGAGCTAGAAGAAAGAACATAATCAACAACACCAAAGCCCTATTAAATGCCATCTACGCATTAAAATCCAATCAAAAATGAGGGCGGACAAAACACAAACACCAAAGTCACTGCAACTTTTTTTTTGAATAAAATATGGAGGTTTTTTGTTTGGCAAAATATGAAATCTTTTGTGCAAAATATGAAAGTTTTTGGACAAAATATGAAGGATTTGGGGACAAAATATGAAAATTTAAAATTTTATGCCTGAAAATTTTAAATCTTCCGGGGGGCGGGTGAACCCCCGGTCCTTAACTACTTTCGCCCTTGATCATCGTAATCCAATGTTTTTACATATAGCATGCTTACAATATAAAACATTGAATTTGTTATTTTATTTTAAATAATAAAATAGACAAATATACATAACCAAGTAGGCATTAGCCGAGTGGCCTGGTACTCGGGTGTCTTTCGGCATCATGAGGTGACGCTCGTGTCCCAGGTTCGATCCTCACAAGGGGGTTGTCCCGGATTTTATTGTGAGTGACCTATGAATTAAATGTCGTGGAGTTAATTGTGCGTGAGCCGTGAATTATTGTCCTTTGACTTTCACCTTGACATTCCTGATTCTGCAATATGAACGGGTGGGTTACCTTGGGCACCTATTAATGACACGAATTTGTTGTTAAAAAAATTAAAATAGAAAAAATAATAACAATATATAAGGCCAAGAAACACACAAACTATTTGAGAATTTTTAGTGGTGTTTAACAGGAATTTTGAGTGGAATTTTTTCCCGAGCAAATTGATAATCTTCAAGAGACAGTCATCTCGGATCCAAAAGCTGTCGAAGCGAGTCCATAGTCTATTATTTTTATAAATAATAATGATGTGAATATTGTGTGGTCGATGATGATGTTATGGCAGTAAGATCGTAGTTGCTTTCTACCCCTGAATTGTCGGACACCATTTATATTAAGCTTGCCATTCTACACTATTTGGCTCAATATGATACAATCAAAGATCGTCTAAACGTGTAAGGTTTTAATTCAGGGTGTGATTCGGTATTGGAAGTGATGCGCGTTCGGCCGATATCCATTTTATTCCTGTTTGTACTCCTGGCCATTGCTTTGTGTCGAATGGTATAGGGATGACTTCATCTCCTGGTATTAGGTTTGGATCATTTGATGAGGTTGATTTGATTGAAGATGTTTCGGTTAGTCATTTTGAAAATATGGATGTTCAAACCGATATTTTACGTGGATCCACAAATGCTTGCTCTAAGGTTAACGAAGTCAGTTTCGAGGTGATTTGAGAAAAGTTAGTTAAGAAAAATTCGGTTGCCTATGTATCGGTGTCGAAGTACCGGTCAAAAATCAACATGACTAACCGGAACACATGATGGTCAAAATCAAGTAGGACTCGTTCTACGGGAAGTGATGGTCAAAAGCAAGCAATTTTCAGGATTTGATCTTGTAATCAACTAAGTGATTAACTATCTTAAACGATTAAACTGAGCAAAAGGCAAACTTTAGTAAATAAAATTCAAGAGAATAAAAAGAAGAACAACATAATAAGTTGTGAAAAATGGATTAAATTAACCTTTATCCCTTCCGAATCCCAATTATGCACTTACTCATTCAAACAAACGTTATGTTTATCAAGTTATGGTTTAAGTCCCGTAGACAAGATTTCTTCAGTTTATCAAAGCAACTATCTAGGGCACAAACTATTCAATTCAAACGAGTTATCTTTATCCTTAATATTAACTAGAACTACTTGGACTTAGAACAATCGTTAAATTGAAAGAAATTGTCTTACAATAATAAGAATCAACCAACTTGCATTAAATAACCACTTAATCAATTCACAATTCATAAATCAAACGACTTTCTTAATACAAACTATGAATCACATAAACATTTGGATGAAATCATAAATACAATAATTGTTCAACGAAAGGAATAAAGTAAAGATTACGAGTTGCTCATGTTAATGATGATGATCATGTTGATTTGTTGATGAATCATGAAGATCTCGTCTTTGAATCTTGAAAAGAGATGAATTCTTATGTAAGGGTTTATGCTCTGCTACTTCAAAAATGATAGAAATGGTGCCAAATTCGTATTCTAGGGTTCCCTTTATATATGGAATGACAAACTTCTTCATTAAGCAAAATCTCTCAACATCCGGATGCAGTAAAAAACACTGGCGTAATTTACGTTAGGTCTGGCGTAAATTATGCCACCATATGAATTCCAGGCGTAAAATTACGCCTCCATGTGACAATTCTGCCGTTCTGATTTGGGCTTGGGCGTAAATTACGCAATGGCGTAATTTACGCCAGTGTAAAAATGCTGAAACTTTTCTGCTTTTAATAACTTTTTGCACAACCGTCTTCAATTGTAATTTTTCACTAAAAACTCATATCTTCTTCCATTTAGCTTCAAAATACTTCTAACTTTTGTCATTTATAAACTATAATACGCGTAGAATATGGAACGATCACGTATGATGATAGGACTACTGAGATGTCGAGTGGTGTTAATGATGGTAATAAAAGTTGGACATGTGTCCCGATTATTCCGTCAAATATTGATCTAGGCGGTAGATTATTTTGCAATTGTATAGTTGCATCACACAGTGGTTTTTGTCAAGAATGGATTCAATTGAATAAGTGTGACGATCCTTCCAAATCCCTTTGGACGAATACATCATTCATTGATTTCATAGTGAGGTTTTGACCTCTATATGATACGTTTTGTAAACATTGCATTCTTTTCAAAAGGTACACAATAAATGAATATCAATTTCTAAGGTTTTCAACGTTTGATGATTTCTACATATAGACAATCACCATAAATAATAGTTTACCATAATACATCCGTTGACAATGCAGTCAAAATAAGATACACGGTGATGATTTTGTGAATACAAAGTTCTCTTGAATAAAGCATGTATGACTCCATGCACATAGCTTGTATCACACATAAGCAAACAGCGAAAGACTTCTAGAAACCTGAGAATAAACATGCTTAAAAGTGTCAACACAAAGGTTGGTGAGTTCATAGTTTTAATGTTGTGCATAATCTGTATATAAAGGTGAATCACAAGTTTTCAGTTGTTTCATCCAGAAACGTTTATCAAAATATTCTACGAAATTGAGCACCCTGGTAACTAAACTTAACGTATATATAATTTATACCCTTTGTATAATCATCTTAATAATACACGCAAACCAACGTGTACGCTTCTCAAATAGCATACGTCCGTTAAAAGGCTAGTGCTCTAGCTCGAACGGGGATATCAAGCCCTATGGATCCATATACAACTATTCACGTCCACCAGTTCTTATAACTGGCAGTTACTAGTTACCAAAGCTAAGGGATTTTCGGTTCAAACTCAGTGTAGAATTTAGTATGTACTTGTATCCATTTCGTTTAAAATAAAGTGCATGTATTCTCAACCCAAAAATATAGATTGCAAAAGCAATTAAAAAGGGATCTATAAACTCACCTAAACAGCACATAAAGTAATTCACCGGAATGTGACCGAAACTCAGAATATAGAATAACCGTAGACCTCAACCTAGAGAACATATGTTGGTCAATACATGTCTAACAAATTAGGTCTGGTCATAGTGTATCACAATCCTAATACTCGAGACCCACATATAAAAGTTAACAAAAGTCATCTCAAAAGTTAACCTTACCCAATATGATCTTTAAATCTATATATGTCTATTAACATAATATAAGTCTTGATAATTGAACGAATTTATAGTTTATCAAACTCAAAATATTATTTATTTCAGGAGCTATATTATTTTTGAATTATCATGGCAATCGAACATATTTTATTGTTTCACATAGTTTTTCAATACTTGTAAAATCAGATTGTAGTGTTTATAAAGATTTATAACATGATAAGACAGTCAACTTTGACAATTGCTCAATAAGACGAGACGTGCCTTATATAGAAATTCATTTACTCGATTAGTAATATTTAAAAATTCAATTTATCAATATCATAGACAAGTTGTTTAAATATTAATTTACAGTTTCAAACACAATTTCATTTAACGTTAACCATAATTCAGTTGACCATATCTTTTAATCCGTTCATCGAAATCACGCGATTTCTAAATGAAAAGTTAATAATTTTTTGCTAGCTTTCCAACGACATGCATATCTTATACCTTATCTCAACATCATATGTAACTAATTCAGGATTCAACATAACCTATCTAATGGCAATATCAAAAGTACAAGCATGCATAATCCTATATACTCGAGCACTAGTCAGGGATACACTATTAATATATAAAAATTAAATTACGAGTACTCACGTATCAATATTGAGATTCAATATTGCAGAAAAGGTACGTAGACGCAACGGAGATGATAAACACTAGATTGACCTCATGAGCATACCCATGAACATTACCCATCACCTCCATAGCTATAACCCATAATTTCCTTAGCCCTATCCTACTCGGAAACCAGTTTTGAAATTACTCGCTCATGACCTCGTCGTAGTATTTTATGTATAATAATAATAATACTACTAATATTAATGCGATCATAATATTACTCTTAATAATAATAATAATAATAATAATAATAATAATAATAATAATAATAAATATAAATATATACTGAGTAATAAGATATATGTGTGTGCAAACTGAGTGAAATGAATCGAGTTTTATAGAGTGGTCGTGTCTCAAATGGTCATGCGGTCGCATGACATATCAATACATTCCCCATGCGATCGCATGGGGACTTCTTACTGCTCACAAAGCTTAACTTTTACCTACCGACACTCAATTATACATATGATACGTTTATTTATATATTATTTAATATATAATATATTTAATCTTTAGAATTAATTAAATATTATATTATATTTACGTGCGTGGTAAAAATGTAATTTTTTTTTCAAGTGACTCGTACGTTGTCACTCGACTCATGTACCACTTTCAATTTTTCGAAAGCACTTTCGTACGTTTAGAAAACTAGCCTTTTACGTTACGCGACGTGTACCCTTATTAATAATTTGACTTACTCATCAATAAATTATCTTATAAAAAATGTAACTTATAAAATTGAGCGTTGTGGTCATTTGCTTCTATAAATCAGTGGCTCGTTATTTATCAAAATATATTATTTTAAATCAGGACGTTTTATGACTAAGTTAATATATATATATATATATATATATATATATATATATATATATATATATATATATATATATATATATATATATATATATATATGTATATTTAGAATTGTAAATTTGTACGTAATATATATGTTTGAAATATTTATCTAATGATATAAAGATAAAGTTTAAATTTGTTCGAAAATTTCCGGGTCGTCACAGTACCTACCCGTTAAAGAAATTTCGTCCCGAAATTTGATCGTGGTCGTCATGGCTAATCATAAAAAATGTTTTTATGATGAATATGAGTTGGTATATAGAGTTTTATCACTATTGAGTAATATAGATAAAACGATTCGATTAATTGAAGAGTACGAGTGAAGCTATCCTAAAAGGAATGAAATGAGAACTAAAGTTTTGTCTTAACTTTTGACGTTGTCTTGGTTGAATTCCGGAATTCAAGGGATTTAAAGAAAATCTTCTAAATCTAAAAGATTTGATTCTTCGACGAATAAGGAAATTAGGATCTCTCTAATTAAATGCGGAGATCTGCCTTAATTTCTCTATCAAATATTTCACTATAAATTAACTTCTTCCGGTTTGTCACTTTTACCATTCCTATACTTAATTCTCAAATTCAAAAGATTGTGAAAATGCTTAATCCAGTTCTGATCCTTGTCCTTATCCTTATATGATCTTTAAATCTATATATGTCTATTAACATAATATAAGTCTTGATAATTGAACGAATTTATAGTTTATCAAACTCAAAATATTATTTATTTCAGGAGCTATATTATTTTTGAATTATCATGGCAATCGAACATATTTTATTATTTCACGTAGTTTTCCAGTACTTGTAAAATCAGATTGTAGTGTTTATAAAGATTTATAACATGATAAGACAGTCAACTTTGACAATTGCTCAATAAGACGAGACGTGCCTTATAAAGAAATTCATTTACTTGATTAGTAATATTTAAAAATTCAATTTATCAATCTCATAGACAAGTTGTTTAAATATTAATTTACAGTTTTAAACACAATTTCATTTAACGTTAACCATAATTCAGTTGACCATATCTTTTAATCCGTTCATCGAAATCACGCGATTTCTAAATGAAAAGTTAATAATTTTTCGCTAGCTTTTCAACGACATGCATATCTTTTACCTTATCTCAACCGCATATGTAACTAATTCAGGATTCAACATAACCTATATAATGGCAATATCAAAAGTACAAGCATGCATAATCCTATATACTCGAGCACTAGTCAGGGATACACTATTAACATATACAAATTAAATTACGAGTACTCACGTATCAATATTGAGATTCAATATTGCAGGAAAGGTACGTAGACGCAACGGAGATGATAAACACTAGATTGACCTCACGAGCATACCCATGAACATTACCCATCACCTCCATAGCTATAACCCATAATTTCCTTAGCCATATCCTACTCGGAAACCAGTTTTGAAATTACTCGCTCATGACCTCGTCGTAGTATTTTATGTTTAATAATAATAATACTACTAATATTAATGCGATCATAATATTACTCTTAATAATAATAATAATAATAATAATAATAATAATAATAATAATAATAGCCCATTAATAGCCCATAGTCCAATTTCCACAAGTGTCGATCTTTTGTCCAAACCCCAATTATGGTCCAAAGCCCAATAACCCCGTCTTAATATTTAGTTCAACATCACGATTACTTCGGCTTAAATAAGCATAATAATAACTTAGCTACGAGATATTAATTTAAAAAGGTTGAACATAACTTACAATGAGTATTAATCGCGTAGTGTTACATGGACATAATTTTGACTTACAAACTTAAAACATTCACCACTATAATCTTATTATTATTAACTTAATATTAAAATTATAATTATAAAATATATATATATATATAAATATATATTGAGAGATAGAGAGTAATTGATTGAATATGGTGTACATAAAACGTCCGAAATATGCTGCTATTTATAGATGTGGCCAGGTCCTGGGTGCCATGCAATCGCATGGGAATAAGGCACCCAGGCCATGCGATCGCATGGCCTACTTTTCCTGCTCCATTTGCTTCCAAAAACGTGGGCGGCTCTTGATTTATTTATTATATAATATAATATATATAATTTTATATAATTATATATATATTATATTATATTCTTGTGCATAGTTGACTTGTAATTTTAGGTCCGTTGTGTCGCGCGTTGATAGTTGGTTCATGTCTCGGTTTCGGATTTTCGAACGTCCTTTCGTACGATTTAATATCTTGTACTTTTCATTTTGCGGCTTGTACTCTTGTAATTTCTAGACGTTTCTCATCAATAAATTGAACCACTTGAATTGTACTTTG
Organism: Rutidosis leptorrhynchoides; assembly: GCF_046630445.1. NCBI lineage: Eukaryota > Viridiplantae > Streptophyta > Magnoliopsida > Asterales > Asteraceae > Rutidosis > Rutidosis leptorrhynchoides. The sequence continues at coordinate 628,271,229 of NC_092336.1, read as the reverse complement.
TACTTTTTAGCGTTTTGGTCATTTGCGTCTTCAAATCGTCGAATCTGTCTTTTATCTTCACCTTTTTATATTTAAACGAATATCACTTGTAAATAGAACAATTGCAACTAAAAGCTTGTCTTTCTTGAAGGATAATGCTATGAAATATGTGTTTATTTTTAGCATTATCAAATATTCCCACACTTGAGCGTTGCTTGTCCTCAAGCAATATAGAACTTGAACATAACTTTACTAGAATCACTTCTTTATTCTTCACACGTTGTACATCAGTGATTTTAATACGGCGGTATGAATAATGAAAGTAACATTGTGGTTTACAGTCCCACATGACTATAAAAATTAAGATCCTTTAGGAAATTGGATCTTTATGAAAACATTTGATCTTTTAAAAATTCATTCTAGCTTTTACCCTAGATAAGTTTTCCGGAATAACCCTTCACCGGTGTTTGCAAAATATTTTTGTGGGTTTCAGATTTGAAAATTTTAGCTCAAAACTTATGGTTTTGTGTCACCCACTTGCTAACCTTGTATTGGGAAAGCAACACATCCAGTATACTTGCTCCGTATATTACCTTTCGGTAAACTACCGTCCGGTTGTAAAGGAAAGCGTTGAACAAGCAACTGTTAAGGCAATGTCTAATGACATGCAGATGTTCATGGTCCATAACGTGTCGGATGCAATTACTATCCTTTGTAGGAGCAATAGTAAAGATCACCCTATAGTTTTTCTGTCTGGCACAAGATCCTGTCTTCGACCATGCTATGCAACCACCGTTCTTACAGTTGACACCCAATTTGGTTCAGGTGACCTAATAAATTTTGGTGAATTCTTAGGATTTTACGTTCAATGGTAATGAACGCATTAAAAATAGGTTTTCAGAAAACAAATCGGTTTGTAATTTTGATCAAAATATTTTCTCTTTCAAGCTCGAGTTTAGATATCATTGAATTCCAAGAGTTTAAATTCTCAATCTTTAAGGTTAATCTCAAGGATTGAGTAATATCAGGCTTAAAAGCTGATTTTTGATCTTTTAAGGAGATTATACTTTCTGGGGATCTGATTTATTAGCCTTATAAGCTAATTTGCACGGTGCCCCCCATTGTACGAGACATATCATCTCATGGTTAGGATAAGTCTGACCACTTGGCGACCCTGTTTGATGCTGAGGTCCCTGGATTTCCAGCTGATTTTCGAGAAAACTTTTCAAGGTTTTTCGTAGACTCTACAACTGGTCTGGACGACAACTTCCTGACCTAAATCAAGAAGCGCGTGTCTTTTTCTCGGAAGACTTTACTTCCTTTTAAAATCTATTTATATTATAATAAACTGGGTAAAACTGATTAATATCGTCCAAAACAAAAGTATCTTCAATTATTTGTACAAAAATATGTGATATATGTTCTAAATAACTTGGTAAATTTTTTCCACACTTGGCTTTTATTTTTCTTTCTTTGCCTTTTTATTCTCTTCTATTCCATTTTAAATGAATTCAAGCGTTTTGGGTTGTTTCTCAATTTATGTCCTTTCCGAGGTAACAATAATTTCGGTATTAACACCTAATTTTATCGTTCATAAATATGTATAAACATTATTTTGAGTTCATTTAGTTGAAGATTTTTTAAAATTTTTACTAGAAGTGGGTAGTCAGTATATAAGACTAGGGCTGTTCTTTATTATCAGAGAGCACTAGATTCTAATACAACTACTGCGTTACTAGTAAAGTTTAACTATGGCTATTAAACCAAGTGTATAAGTCAAATTTTTTTTTTAAAACCGAAAGAATTTAATCTCTTCCCACACTTAAGATCTTGTAATGCCCTTATTTGCATGAAATCAGTAATCAATTTAAATTATTGAGGGTGATTAGCGTAGAAAAATGATTAAATTTTATCAAAGTTTCCAAACATATTGTTGTTTGTTTGAATGATAAATGATGCACATCATTTGTTCATTCCTGCAGTTGTTATTTCACATATATTTTGCATCTTGTCATCAAAATTAGTTGCTTTTGCTGAACCTAATGTCAGTCTTTGAAAATGCGCTGTTTTACCCTGTTGTGTACATGAAATAAAATACATACAATACAAATATAAACATGCATGATATTTTGAAATGGGACTTTATATCCCACTTTCAAATTACAAAAATGAAATATCAGTACAAAATATTAAAAATGTTAAACATTACATAAAAGTATCAAAATGTTAAATGTTTAACATAAATAGATAAAAATAATAAAAGATAAGAAATCACCAATGGAACACTATTGATTTGGATAGGGATTCCAGCTCATATCATCGCTCGGGTTCCATGGTTGGTGATAGCTGTCCTGGTAGGCTTGATTGGGATCGTACAGGTCAAAGGGTGGTCGCATGTCGGGCTGATGTGGTGGATAGAAAGCAGGCCGAGTCGGGATGTAGTTATGTGGTACCTGATATGATAGCTGGCTCATGATTTGGTGCTGATGAACTTGCCAGCTATCGTGTTGGCATCGCCTGGAGTGCTCATACTCATCCGCGGCTCTCCACTGCTCATACTGATGATGCCTAGCCTGGTTATTCATTTCTACCTCATCTACATGCTGGAAGACATCAGTATAACTATCCCTTATGACATCAGGATGTCATATGCTTCCTCCATCTCCTCATCCGAACCCCTCTCTACCTGTGGATGGGTGCCCTGATATGGTATTGGCATATTGTGCCTCCGTTTTAGTACCTTTGCACCTTGATAAACCTGCAAGCCTATTCTCTCGTCTTGTTCCTCAATCTCTACCATCGGACCCCCATGCTCTTTATCTACACCTAAGTACTCTCCAATGAGAGTAACAAAAATACCTTCCCCTATAATACTTACTACTTGCATACCCTTAACCACTTTAGATAAATAGTGGCCTACGCAATAAGGAATGTTAACAAAGCTCCTCGGGTCTCGAATACACTTAAGGTAAAATAAATTGTTTAGGGTCATTTTTTCCTTGTTTCTACCCCTTTGTGTAATTGAGTTTGCTAAGAATATATGTATTGCCAGGAGCTCTGCTCTATCAATATCTAAGTAGGAGTGTCTTCCACCCTGCATAAACTCCTTAAATCTTGACATAGGCCTCCATATGGCGTTAGCGTTAAAATTCCTATCTACTCTTTCACCTTCAGCAATGAAACTATTACAATCAGGTGTAATAATCTCAGCGGGGGTGTAGATTAATAAAGCTCTAGCCATGTCCAACATGGACATTCTGTACATTGTACCTCCTAAAAGAAATCTAATAAAACTTTTATCTCCTAACATAGTAACTTCATTATTTAACTCTATAGTGCTAAGCAATTCAACGCACCATTCTCTATATATAGTTCTACATGTAGTAAATAAACGGATCCAATCGTTAAATGCAGAGTTACCATACATATGAACTAGTAAATCCCTAACCGGTTCGGCTAGGTTAACCGCTTCCAAAGGCTCCCAATCGATTACCCGAGGCATTTCAATATTTTTGTGGTAAAGAATGTGCATGTTCTTTTGAAATTTCGGGTATTCTGTCCAATAACGATCGAATCTTAGGTTGGGATGTAACTGTTGGTCATCAATAAGTGGGTGCATAATCCTCGGATGAGGCTGAAATTGACGATAATGAGTGTAAAATAGTGGTTTCGGCTCATAATATAGCATGTGTTGATCATAATGTTGTTGTTGTTCAGGTTGTGGTTCCGGTTGTGGTTCTTGATCAGGTTCTTGTTCAGGTTGTCTAGACGATGATGCACCGTCCGTATCTGTATATCTCTGCAAAACAAATTAAACACAAAATTTGTGCATCCAAATATGCATTAGTGTTAGCAAAATAACAAATTAAAACAATTACAATAACATGTTTAATCCATATTAAACTTATACTCATTTTCATATTTTTATCAATTCTACAATTTTTCAAATAAGTATATATGAAAATGTATACAATGTTCATAAGCATTCTACTCAAATAACATGTTAAAATAACCATTACTAGCAATTAAACAAGTTTCAAATGGCATTTATATCAAAATAATCAAGTTCATGAATTTTAGACTTAAAAAGTCTACTTTGATGCTCAAAAATCATGTTTAGGATCAAGGTTTGGATCATTTAGCAACCTAAATATGTTACACTACTTAATTTAGCAATAATTCATAACAAAAATCGGCCATAACCTGTTTATATCAAAAAGCCCCAAATTGCTCAAGAACACAAACCCTAGATTTCTAAATTTTTTTGAAGTTTAAGGCTTCAAATCATGACAAATAGCATCAATCTAGGTTATATAAGCATAAAATACTAACAATTTAACTCTAATTAAGCTAGAAATCATCAAAATTAAATTAGGACAATTAATTATAATTATCACAAAAATTAGAAAATTTATGAGTTTAGGGGTAAAATTTCTACCTTTTTGCTTCCCCATCTGAAGAAATGCATGTTTATAGCGGATTGTAGCAACAAATTTGGTGAATTTTGGTGAAAAAATGGAGATTTTAGAGAGGATTTATGAGTGTGTTCGTGTATTTGTGTGTGTGTTTTGTGTGGACAGAAGCAGCAGCTCGACTGCTTTTTGATCATCTCCAGTTTTCACAGCCCATGCGACCGCATGGATATGTAGGGTAAACCCCATGCGATCGCATGAGGTCTGTCTTTTTTTTTTAAATAAAACCTTTGCTTATAAAACAAATAATTAATTAATTTTAAAAATTTGTTTCTTTTTAGAATGAGGGCGTTTCGGTACGTTGACCTAGTTCGTCCCTCGACAAAATTTTAAAATTTGTCATTTTAAAGCGATTGTTTTAAAAGCAAAGATTTTTGGGTTTTTTAAATGTTTTTGGCATACTTTAAATCAATAAGATTAAAAATAATGATAATAAAATTTCTCGTCCCTCCCTCGGGTAAAGCAATTTCGGTTCCATAACCTAGTCTTCAACTTACGACGAATTTTAAATATCAAATTTTTAACTTAATGAAATAAAGTACATTTTTGTTTTTAAATTCACACCAAACTTAAATTTAAAATGCATATTAAAATTTCATATAAATATTAATAATATTTATACATTGGTTTTACAACTTTATATTTAAAATAATATAGTTATATATTAATTTTAAAACAAGGTAAAAATAAAAATAAAAATCTTTTTGGTCTTTTATCCCACTTTAATCAATCAAATATTATCAAAAATATACGTCCCTCTTTTGGTTAAGTAATTTCGGCTATATTACCTAGTTTTACTCCTGACGAATTTTAAAATATTTTGAATTGGTTGATTAAAGATATTTATACCTTATGAATAAACGATAAATTTCACATTGATGAATTAAATTTTTGTATGATATTAATAATTTCGGTTTCGCATACCTAATTTTATTGAATATCAATTTAATACTTTATAGCGAACGATTCAGCGTTTATTATCAAAAGTTTAAAAGCAATAAATAAAAATAAATAAATACTGTACATACTTACCTGTGAGAAAGAATTCTCAGAGACCTGCTTTAGTTGACTCGTAGGAGAGTCGTTCGATTTAGTTTTCCATAGCTACATAGGCGTAAACTCGAATTTTAATTAACTTTTCTTCTAAACATATGAATGGTCCTTCTCTGCATAGAGTAACGAATTCAGAATTGGAATGTGTTTGATTGTTCGAACATTTACCTTCGTGTGACCATTTTCCGCATTTATGACATCTTTCAAGGTGTCGTGCTCTTCTTTTTGTTGCGGATTTTGATTTTCCTTTACCAAAATGCGTCTTATTATGATTCTTCCTGAGTTCTTTCCTCACTTCGTCCATTTTTCCTCTTGTGAATGATACCAGTTCACTCGGGAATATGTTATTATTACGTTTAGTAATCATAGCGTGTAATAGTAGACCGTGGTTCAGATCAAAGGAATTCTTCATTTCGAAAAACCTAAAAGAAATAAAAATTCAGAATGGAGGGAGAAGACTAGTTCTTTAGGGTCTACTAGGGAAAGACCATTCGGATTCCATTTTCGAGAACTACACGAAAATAGAAAATCTAACCCTACACAGCATTATATTATCCTTTAAAACATTTGAATCTCCCCACACTTAGTTAGCTGTGGTATCGAAATTGTGATTAACTTCATTATTAACTTCAATTGGAACATCAATAACTTGCATATCTCTGACTTTTGCTTCAAGCCATTTGTTGATTTCCTCTGTAACATTCACAAATTCAATTAACAATGCCTTTTCTTTAGGCGACAAATTGGATACTAATTTGTTACATAACTTAAAGTTCCCCTTAATCCTAGCATCTTGAATCCGTTTATAAAGTTTCTTTGTTGAACTGTTAAAAACGGGTTCATCTAATTTCGTATCAACAACGGGGTTCTTTGTTATCGAGTCATCTTTAGGTGTTTCTTCATCTTCCCCACACTTACGCGTTTTTATTGGTTCAACAGTTTTGGTTGGTGGAGATTGAAACTTTCAATTCACAAAGGTGATCGATTTATCACCATGCCTAAGTGTCATTCTACCTTCTCTTACATCAAAGAACGCCTCGGTGGTTGCTAAAAATGGGCGACCTAAAATTAGAGGAATATCAAGGTCTTCCTCCATATTAATAACCATGAAATTTGCAGCAAATGTCAAACTTCCCACTTTAATAAGTAAATTGTTGGCTATTCCAACCGGGTGTTTAATGGTTTGATCAAATAATTGAACACCTATTCTGGTTGGTCTTAATTTACCCACACCTAATCTTTTGTATAAGGAAAGAGGCATAACATTTGCACTTTCTCCTAAATCTGCGAGCCCATTATACATAGTACCATCATTAAGCAAGCAAGAAATGATAAATTCACCTGGGTCTCCTACTTTAGTAAATAGAGTTGGTTTGTTAACCTTTTCCGGGTGATCTTTTCTTGGTTCTTTCACTTCTACTTGAACTTCTTGTTCACATTTTTCTTCGTTTCTTGGAATGGGAGGCTTATATAGAAATTCTTCATCATCACTCCAATTTGAAGCTGTGACACCGCTATTTTTTTTTTATACGTGGCGGAAGCATAATATTAATTAATTACGATATCAACATTTGTACAAACCGATGTCACGTGTTATTAAAACAATTTACATATTAATAGGAAGAGACGTAAGTACATTCTGTTTTCAAAGGTACACGGTTCATATTCTAAAAGACCACATCAGAGTTAACCCTGTCAAACATAACATCATCATGCCCGTCTTCTCCCAAAAGCACTATCTACAAAAGCTAACAACCTGCAGGGAGGAGATGGAGGGGAATTAGCACGAAGCTAAGTGAGTACGACTAACTACAGGCCATAGTATACATAAGTGTTATACTAATCATGTCACTTAGTCTAACACACAAACATCACCCAAGTGCCATCTACAGAGACTCTGGCGGCTCGGCCAAACCATTAACCACCAGCTGATCGGACTGGGGCTTACCAGAAGTTCCTCCACCACCGTATGTATATACATAATCCACACGCGACGGACGCGTCATTCACATATATATACACCACGGCTGTCTAGGCCACCACATGAGGAACCCAACCCGCAGGTTGATCTCTCCTACCGAGGCCACCACACAATAGGGACGCACTGGGCTCCAGCAGACAAGCATCAACCAACATGCAGTCATCACAATGTACCAACTATCCACAACAATAAGTATATCTAACAAGCATGGCAGTCATAATATAACATGCTACTATATACTATATACTCCAGTTAGTCCCACTCACCGATTACCAGCAAACGAGAAGGTGTTCAGCTATCTAATCACTGAACCTTCTCTTTCTCCTTTTCTCCTGAGAAATACATATACACGAGTTAGTTTATGTCCATATACACCAAATAACACAATACAGAAAATTTTGTCAGAAAACTGTCCGCTAAAAATTTTCTCCTTAACACTTATGTACAAACGGGCAGCGTAACGGCTAGAAATCAACACTTTGGTAAAATATTCTGCCTTGGACACTCAGTCGGTCGACTGACACTGACAGTCGGTCGACTGTCTACACAATCGGTCGACTGACCTTCTCAGTCGGTCGATTCACTTGGTATTACATCAATCGGCCGAATGTAAATCTCAGTCGGTCGGTTGTCTTCGTTAATCGGCCGGTTCAACCCTCAGTCGGTCGACTGTCGACCGACAGTCGGCCGACTGTGTTCATCTTCTTCAGAAGCTGAACATAAGTTACGGACTTCAAGCTAAAATCGCCAAAACTCGATCTAGAGCTCATTTTCGACACCAAAACTTACCACGACTCAATCACTACATGTTATAGACTATAAACCCACAAAGTTTGGACTATAACAACATCAAATTCATGGGTTTTGACACAAAATCAAGCTTTTTACAAAACTTACACAAAACTATGAATTTAACCACGAATTGAACACAAAAACACATGTTTCTTACCTTGTTAGAATCAGTAGACAACAAAGAACGCGATTCCAAGAACAATTTGAGCTCAAGAACTAGTTTTAGCAATTAGGGTTTCAAAGGGGAAGAATTTAGGTACGGGGTAATATTTGGGAAGGGTCTGGAAAGTGCAAGAAATGCACTGCATAAGGCATCAAAAGTGGGTTAAAATCCCACACTGTGTGGCACACGGGTATTTATCAGTTATCTGATATCTTTCGTACATCATTTGGCAACCCAAACGAAGTCCAATTTAAATAAACAAACCTGTTCTGTGACCCTTGTCACAAACTGGTCCTAACCACATTATTATTTAATAATAAATATTAAATAAAAATAAAAGCACATAGTAACACAATACTAACTTAAGGGCAAAGTAGTAATCTTACATCTAGACCCACTTGAGGATGTTACAAATCTACCCCCCTTAAGAAGATTCCGACCTCGGAATCTGGTCAAGGTCAAACAACTGGGGATAGCGCGCCCTCATTAACTCCTCGGTTTCCCAGGTCAAGTTGGAACCTAAACTATGTCGCCATTCTACTAACACCATTGGAATCTGTTTCTTTCTTAACTTGGTGACTTTCTTGTCCACTATACGAATTGGCTCTTCTACTAACTTCTTAGTCAAATCAACTTTCAAGTCTTTCAATGGAAGAATCTGACTTTCATCGTCTACTTTGCACTTTCTCAGATAGCACACATTGAATGTGTTGTGAATTCCTGCTAACTCTGATGGAAGATCTAAAACAACAGTCTGATCATTCAAAATTTCTTTGATTGGAAATGGCCCAATAAACCTCGGAGCTAGTTTACCACGTTTACCAAATCTGATCACTCCCTTCCACGGTGAAACTTTCAGATAAACACGATCACCTACATTAAATGTCACCGGACGTCTGCGTGGATCAGCATATACCTTTTGTCGATCTCTAGCTGCCTTTAATTTCTCACGTGCAATTTTAACTTTTTCTGCAGTTATCTGAACAATCTCGGGACCTGCAAATTGTTTCTCGCCTGCTTCTAACCAACACGTAGGAGTTCTGCATTTTCGACCATATAACATTTCATACGGTGGCATTCCGATACTCGAATGATATGAATTGTTGTAAGAAAACTCTATCAATGGAAGATGTGAATCCCAAGAACCACCATATTCTAAGACACATGCTCTTAACATATCTTCTAATGTCTGAATTGTCCGTTCACTCTGACCGTCTGTCTGTGGATGATATGTTGTACTTAGATTTACACGTGTACCCAAATTTTGTTGTAAAATGTTCCAGAAGTTCGATACAAACCTAGTATCTCTGTCGGAAACTATAGACAACGGTACACCATGTCGACTAACGATCTCTTTCAAGTACAATTCTACCAAATCACTCAACGAGGCTGTTTCACGAGTAGCTAAAAAGTGAGCACTCTTTGTTAAACGATCCACAATCACCCAGATCATGTCGTGTCCTTTCTGGGTTCGGGGTAACTTGGTTACAAAATCCATCGTTATATGATCCCACTTCCACTGAGGAATTTCTAACTGTCTTAGAGATCCATACGGTTTCTGATGTTCTGCCTTAACTTGCGCACAAATATGACATTTTTCGACAAAATTTGCAACATCTGTCTTCATTGTCGGCCACCAATACAATGTTTTCAAGTCTCTATACATCTTTGTACTACCTGGATGCACTGATAATCTCGATTTATGCGCTTCAGTAAGGATTAAATCTCTCAAATCTCCAAGCATAGGCACCCAAATTCGATCTTTATAGGTTTTTAATCCTCTAGAATCATTGCATAGGTCAAATTTTCTTTTAGTCATCTGTTCAGTCTTTAGGTTTTCGTCATTCAAAGCTACTAACTGAACGGTTTTCAATCGATCAATCAAGTCTGAAACTATTTCAATTCTCATAAATCTAACATTTTCGACTGTTTTCTTGCGACTCAGAGCATCTGTGACCACATTTGCTTTACCCGGATGGTATTTAATCTCACAGTCATAGTCTTTAATCAATTCTAAACATCGACGTTGACGCATATTTAATTCTTTCTGCGAAAAGATATATTGAAGACTCTTATGATCTGTATAGATTTCACAATGTGTACCATACAAATAATGTCTCCAAAGCTTCAAAGCAAACACAACTGCAGTTAACTCTAAATCGTGAGTAGGGTAGTTTCGTTCATGATTCTTCAACTGTCGTGAAGCATATGCTATAACCTTATTTCTCTGCATCAAAACACAACCCAGACCTGCACGTGACGCATCGCAGTAAACCACAAAATCTTCTGTTCCCTCTGGTAAAGCTAAAACAGGCGCTTGACATAACAACTGCTTAAGGGTCTGAAAAGCCTTTTCTTGTTCATCAGTCCATCGAAAGGCTACATCTTTTCTGGTTAACTTATTTAATGGACCTGCTATTTTAGAAAAGTCTTTGATAAACCGACGGTAATAACCTGCTAAACCCAGAAAACTTTTAATTTCTGTTGGCGTTTTCGGCGAGTTCCAGTTCATTACAGCTTCTATCTTAGACTCATCTACTTTAATACCCTGTTCACAAATCACATGACCCAGAAAATGTACTTCCCGCAACCAAAATTCACACTTAGAAAACTTACCGTACAACTGTTCCTGTTTCAAAAGTTCTAACACCAATCTCAGATGTGTAGCATGATCTTTCTCGGTTTTTGAATATATCAAGATATCATCTATGAAGACAATCACAAACTTGTCAAGATATTGACGACACACCCTGTTCATGAGATCCATAAACACTGCTGGCACGTTGGTTAACCCGAATGGCATAACTAAAAACTCATAATGACCATATCTAGTTCTAAACGCTGTTTTCGGTATGTCGGTCTCTGCAACACGTACCTGATGATACCCTGAACGTAAATCAATCTTTGAAAAGTAAGAAGCACCCTGTAACTGATCGAATAAATCATCTATTCTTGGTAGCGGATACTTATTCTTTATTGTTCTCTTGTTCAAATCGCGGTAATCTATACACATTCGAAGCGACCCATCTTTCTTTTTCACAAACAAAACAGGAGCACCCCACGGTGAAGAACTTGGTCGGATAAACCCCTTATCTAATAGTTCCTGAATCTGAGACATCATTTCTCGGATTTCTGACGGAGCTAATCTGTAAGGAGCTTTTTCCACTGGCGTAGCACCTGGAACCAAATCAATTTTATACTCTACTTCACGTACTGGAGGTAATCCTGGTAAATCATCTGGAAATACTTCTCTTTCTTAACATCAATCACGTAGGCTAAGAATGAATCACATCCTTTCGTTATTGCCTTCTGAGCTTTCATTAGGGAAACCATAGGGAAGTTAAATCCACTGTGCTCTCCCCTAGCTATCACTCGGGATCCGTCGGCCAAACGGAAAGAAATCATCTTCTTATCACACTTAATATTAGCCCTATTAGCTCTTAACCAATTCATACCTATGACTACATCAAAGCTAGGTATAGGCATCAATAAACAGGTTAAAGGAAAGGAATGGCCGTCAATTTCGATGGTAATTCCAGACACAGATGATGTGCATGGAACCATTTTATCATCAGCTACTTCTATTCCCAAAGGCTCATCTAACATCCTAACAGACAACTTCAACTTATCACAGAAGCCTAAGGACATAAAAGATCGATTCGCTCCAGAATCAAATAACACACGAGCTGGCAAGGAATTAACCAAGAACATACCGGTAATGACGTCATCGGTAGTGGTTGCAGTGTCTACCGTCATCTGAAACGCCCTTGCCTCTACTGTTGAAGGATTCTTTCTCTTCTGCCCGGCGGTAGAAGCAGAAGATCCCCCAGAAGTTGCTGACCTCGCCCCTGACCTTGCCCCAGAACCGGCTCTCGACGCGGATGGACAATTCGCTGATCTATGACCTACCTGATGACAAGTCCAACACACATCGGACTTAAGGGAACAAGTTGTTGTTTCATGACCTAGTACTCCACATCTCAAGCATCTTCGGGTCATTGGAGAACATGGACCGGCATGAGTCGACTTACAAAAATTACACCAACCAGACTGACTAGAACCCGATCCACTCATACCAGACTTACTTCTCTGTTTAATCCCACCTGACTTCTTACCACGAAAACCGGATTGCTTACTCGACTGCTGAGTCGACTGTCCACCTGATTGACCTTCTGATTTACCCCTAAAAGGTCCACCTTTTGAACTTTCTCTTTTCGCTGCCATTATATCACCTTCTGTAACTTTAGCCATCTCATGAGCCTGTGCCAATGAGGTTGCAAATCTTGCAACTGTCCTATATTCTGGCCTAATCACCCGCATAAAATGCTGAATCTTATCTTTCTCAGTTGGTACCCACTGTTGAACAAACCTTAACTTCGATGTAAAATCTCTGAAAACCTCATCAATCGTCATGTTTTCGGTCATTTTCATACTCAGAAACTCAGTTTTCAATCTTTCCATCTCATACTCAGAACAATACTGCTCCCGAACCTTAGCAGCGAACTGTTCCCAAGTTATCTGACTGATCTGTTCTTTAGGTAAATATTGAGTGATAGAGTCCCACCATTCCATTGCTTCAACCTTGAGAAGCCTACTAGCAAACAGTACCATAGATTCAGGCTCACAAAAACATGCTTCCAACGCTCTCTCTACTTCTCATAGCCAATTAAGGGTCATTGTAGGGTTTGTGTGACCACTGTACTCAGGAGGTTTGCAGTCCATAAACTGTTTATAGGTACACTTCCTTCTTATCTCAGGGACTTGAAATGGGTACATCATTTGATTAGGAAAAGTCTGGTTAAACAGAAATGGCATTTGATAGTTTTGATAGGTATTTTGTGGAAATTGTGACTGAGAACTGCCACCGGCGTGATTATAAAAATTAGGAGGAAAGGTTGTGTTCAACGCAGTGGTATTTGGGTTCCGTTGCGCCCGTTCTTGTTCTAATTCCTTAATTTTCTCCTGAGCTTCTAGTAACCGACTTTGAAGTTCTATTACTTCTTGAGAAGTTTCTTCTTCTGAAGACACATGTCCATCTTCGTCAGGGGCTCTAAAAGTACCAGTTCCAGGGACAGTGGGGCCAGTAGCGTTAGCTTCGTTATCTGCCATTACTGCACTACCACAACACTCACACCAAAGCTTAGTATAAACTCTGTTAGTACTAACAACTAACACATAACCTGTCCTAATACTCACTTAACCCATCCCCAGCATGTTATGTTTGACATAACTCTTCTAAGTTTGGGAACATGACATGTAGATCACAATGCACATGCTGCCAAACTCAGCTCTGATACCAACTTGTGACACCGCTATTTTTTTTATACGTGGCGGAAGCATAATATTAATTAATTACGATATCAACATTTGTACAAACCGATGTCACGTGTCATTAAAACAATTTACATTCTGGTCTAGAAAACAGTCTTTACCACTAGCTAAAGAAATTCAATGCTGACAACCTGCCGCTATCTAATAACTGAACAAGTATAATTTCGTCTGAATTCCAAACTTGATCTATCAATAATCTTACGAAATACCACGAAAATTCCATCTCATGTCTAGGTTTTACACACTAACTCTCGAGTCACTACTAATGACCCACTACATTATATCTGTCAATCATGATTTGAGGTTATTCTCGAGTCACTTTCATCGAATTTCCTAGATCAACTCACTCTAAAACACTGAATAATGGCTATCATTTACCTTAGAATACACAAACTTAGCTAATTTCATCACTACAACATAGCCAAATCAACTCGGATTACACTAATTTACCCAAATTCCGTAATTTAATACTTGTTTCAATCCCGATATTCAAGAATTTCGTTGAAATTCGCTTATCTGGTTCAATGTTCCCCAATTATTCAACGACTAAATCGTTATTCTGATCAACTCAATCATAGTAGAAATGATTACCAACCCAATTTCAAATCAATTCAATCATTACATCACAAATCTTGAGTAAAGAATAATCGTCCACACATTCTGAAAGTAGATATCTAAGTATTAATTTTCCTTAAGTAACATCAATACACATGCCCAACACTACTACAGTTACATCAGAAAGATCGTCACTTGGTTAAAGTGCTACCAGAACACACAATTAAATACCTAATTCAAATTCGATATTTAAGGGTTTCGTCATAAATCACTTATCTAGGTTGATACATACCCAAAATTCATTACTTAAAGTAAGACTTTATTCATATCATCCTTAAAAGAAACACTTACAAATGCAATATTAACCCAACATTAATCATTCGAACATGGATTTCAAGTCAACAATATCCACTACCACAAGCAATAAACATCCATCTAACAATTAAGCCCGTCAAATGATATCAATACACGCGTTTGACTCCACTAAAACTATCTCTGCAGCGACTTAATTTTTGCTTCGAACTTCATCAGAACTCAAAACTAAGGCTTATTCGATCATCAATAGCCTAGGTCCAAATATTGTTCAACTAACATTACTATGTCAGAAAAGTCTATACTCGGTCAACAGTTCATCAAAAATCACATTCATCGTCAAATAACACTCGATCTAACACTTGATACATCTCTTCCGACTCTCGAAACTACTATATGATTTACTTACAATGTATTTCCGTTGGCCAGACGTAATACATCATTCTAAATCACACTTTCATTTCGAGTATTTCGGAACAAGATCTTAGTAGAGTTTATCAATACAACACGGTCTATTTTCTCAAGTCACTGGTAGTTATAAATATTCACTATACCCCAATCAAATAGATTTTACAATCTAAGACTATCAAAACCGCAAGAAGTCTTGTAAGTAAACACTTAACTTGGTTGTAGCTCGATCTTAATTCTACTAAGTCCTCTTTAGCAACCACATTTGAAAATCTGACCCAACATTCAATAAACTATACCTACTTACTTCATCTTATTTGCAAATACTATTATTGTACGTCCTCGATCCTGCATTCAAATCTTCCAACGATAAGATATTCACATTAGTCACTATCGAACTATCAGATCAATGATTCTACCTTAGTAGTAATATGATCACTGTTCTAATCACGTCTCCCGACCTAGTCAAAATTCATCACAATTCAGCCTGAACTGAATTCCTATTCCTATTAAAGTCTTCTCCACTTCCAAGAAAGTCACTACACGAACGTCTCCTACACTGACATCTAATGAGTCACATCAATTTACAAAAGTCAACAACTTCTCAGGACAACTCTACGAGTCCTACATAGCTAGTCAAATCCTGCAACGGTACGGCCAGGCTAGTAATAATCCTCACATAACAACAAAACATAATTTTCCTATCTTCAATCAAGACTACATGGAAAGCTCCTTTCAAACATACTTCTTAAAGGTCACCACCAACTCACATGAGTCTAAGGCAGGAAAAGCGAATCCTCAAGGTCTTACTACGATCACGAACATCTGAACCATAAGTCTACATCATACGTGACAAGTAAACCACCTACATATGACAACAAACAACAGGATCCGGATCCTCTTATGAGAAGACAAGGAAACTACTACTCTATTTTAATCCTTAAGGGCCACTACGTGTGTCCCGTCGATCCAAGGGAAAGAATTACATTTCACCTAAGTCCAACACAACAAGTCCCGTCATACTATAATATCATAGGGTCCGTCATCTACTGGTTCAGTCACGGTCGCCAAGCATGAAGACTACACTTCACATAGTTACACAATAGGGTTCGAGACTTTCACTACTCATCAAGGTGTCACTACCCTAATCAGTCTCTATGGGTCACTACATGTGTCCCGATAGTCAATGGTAAAGATAAGAATTCATATTCGTCTTGGTTAATACTACAAATCATTCACTTCAATTCTTCTAGTCTAGGCCAACAGTAATCTCACGTATAGTATAACAGGCCATAGAACAACAATTCACAAAAGCATGACACAATATTCCAAAGGTCATGTCTATAAAGTCTCACAGAACATAGCAGTCAGTCTAAGGGAATAAAATCCAGATAGTGGCAAGGGTAGTTCCAGACACAATCGTCTTAACTATATCCGTCAACTATCATCTACTTCTATCTTACAGGAATAATTACCCAATCGCAACTAGAATCACTAATCATCACAGATTATCATTACAACAAACACACAATTGACAAAAGCATGAATACAATCTACAGGTTCATTAATAATAACAGTTACAGTAATGTAACGGGAATGTACCTTTATGAATAAGAAGACATCTTCTGTTTCTATCAACACCTCGATCGCACCTGCACCCTTAACCCTCATCAACTCTGTAACTGAATCCTCATCATTGGAGCAACGTCAACTAATACTCGTCAAATCCTTCATTCAAATCGGCATAAAAACACATCCACCGAAGTTCTGTCAGCACTGAGGGTCAACGGGGCACCAGCAGGGTGGAATCGATTTTCATACCTGTCTTATCACAACATCTCACACACAAAAGCTTAGTAGATAATCTGTTAGTTTCCGCCAACTAACTCGTCAATACCTACTTCACTCACTTAACCCACCCCTAAGATATGTTTGACTCAACACACGGTTTGGGAACATGTCACTCCCGTGCACATGCTGCCAAACCTACGCTCTGATACCAACTTATAACAAGCGGAAGACCAATTTAACTAATACATAAGTTAAAAATGTATATATACATATATAATCCACTTAATGATAACACGTTAATAAATAAACGACCGGTGTTATATTAAAACGTAAATACAACTTTAATAGAAAAGACGCGACATCAGAGTTTCCGGCTTTGTCAAACATATCTTCCAACATCCCATCTTCGCCCTGATAACTAGCATACAACAAATCCATAACCTGTAGGGAAGATGTGGGGGATTACCACGAAGCTAAGTGAGTGCAACTAACTATAGGCGATAGTATACAGGAACCGTCATACTAATCATGTCACATAGTCTAACACATAAACATCACCCAAGTGCCGTCTACAGAGACTGGCGGCTCGGCCAAACCATTAACCACCAGCTGATCAGACTGGGGCTTACCAGAAGTTCCTCCACCACCGTATGTATATACATAATCCACATGCGACGGACGCGTCATTCACATATATATACAACACGATTGTCTAGGCTACCACATGAGGAACCCAACCCGCAGGTTGATCTCTTCTACCGAGGCTACCACACAATAGGGACGCACTGGGCTCCAGCAGACAAGCATCAACTAACATGCAGTCATGACAAGTACTAACTAAGCACAACAATAAGTATATCTAACAAGCATGGCAATCAAAATATAACATGCTTCTATATACTATATTCTTTAGTTAGTCCCACTCACCGATACCGACATCACTCGGTAGTCTAATGTCACCGAGTCTTCTCCTCGTCTGTATCACCTGAAAACAATACTCACAAGTTAGTTATAATATTATGATCATCAACATACAAACGGGCAGCATAACGGCTAAAAAACAACACTTAGTAAAATTTTCCACTGCCAAAGACACTCGGTCGACTGTCAGAGACAGTCGGCCGACTGTCTACACTCACTCGATCGAGTGTCTGGTCACTCGGTCGATGGTCTCTAACAGACACACTCGGCCGTGGTTCTCACACACTCGGTCGATGGTCGAGCCGCGGTCGGTCAAGTTTCTCGAGACACTCGGCCGACTGTGTTTATCTGCAGAAGCTGAAGAACAAAGTGACGGGTTTCACCCAAATTCAACAATTCTTGCTCTAGAGCTCGATTACGACCTCAAAACTGACCAAATCAAAGACACTAAGTATGTAGAAACATAAACCCACAAGATTTGGACTCAAACAACATCAAATCTAACCATTTTGACCCAAATTACACACTTTGTAAAAACTAACACAAAACTCCATTTTCTCAAAGATTAAAGCATGAAGGCTTGTGATTCTTACCTTGTTAGAATCAGTAGACAACAAAGAACACAATTCTAAGATCAATTTGAGTCCAAGAACAAGTTTTGATGATTAGGGTTTGGTGAGATGGAGATGAACGTACGGGAGTAATATTTGGGGAAGAATCTAGAAAAATGAAGATAATTCTCCCCACCTACACACTTAAGGGTTAAAAACCTATACATCACAACACACGGGTATTTATCAGTTATCTGAATTCTTTCGTATCTCATTTGGTGACCCAAACGAAGTCCAAATTAAATAAACAAACCTGTTCTGTGACCCTTGTCACAAACTGGTCCTATCCACAACATTAAATAATACAAAATATAAAATTAGAATAAAAGCATATAATAACACTACACAACCTGAGGGAAAAATAGTAATCTAACAGCTAGGCCCGCTTCGAGGGTGTTACATTTGAGATTCGATATCTCATTCACCCTTTATCCGTTTTGGACACTCCTTAAAACATTTTAATGCACTTGTCAAGGACCACAAAACTCATTAAATAGTTACTAATATATGTCACTCGACCATATAATTATTTGATGAAAATATACATTTTCATCAAGTTTTTCCAACTGGCACTTCATCGCCAATAATGAGGACCAAATTTTACACAAGACACGAATAAAACAAGCTCAAAACTAACAAACCAAACCGAGCTAACCAATAAAGAAAACAAAAACAAACAATACAACTAAGGCTTCAGACAAAAGAATACCAAACAAAACGCAAACTATAATATACAACAACCAAAAAGCGAGCAACAAAAAAAAAAGAAAAAGAAAGGCGAGCTAGAAGAAAGAACATAATCAACAACACCAAAGCCCTATTAAATGCCATCTACGCATTAAAATCCAATCAAAAATGAGGGCGGACAAAACACAAACACCAAAGTCACTGCAACTTTTTTTTTGAATAAAATATGGAGGTTTTTTGTTTGGCAAAATATGAAATCTTTTGTGCAAAATATGAAAGTTTTTGGACAAAATATGAAGGATTTGGGGACAAAATATGAAAATTTAAAATTTTATGCCTGAAAATTTTAAATCTTCCGGGGGGCGGGTGAACCCCCGGTCCTTAACTACTTTCGCCCTTGATCATCGTAATCCAATGTTTTTACATATAGCATGCTTACAATATAAAACATTGAATTTGTTATTTTATTTTAAATAATAAAATAGACAAATATACATAACCAAGTAGGCATTAGCCGAGTGGCCTGGTACTCGGGTGTCTTTCGGCATCATGAGGTGACGCTCGTGTCCCAGGTTCGATCCTCACAAGGGGGTTGTCCCGGATTTTATTGTGAGTGACCTATGAATTAAATGTCGTGGAGTTAATTGTGCGTGAGCCGTGAATTATTGTCCTTTGACTTTCACCTTGACATTCCTGATTCTGCAATATGAACGGGTGGGTTACCTTGGGCACCTATTAATGACACGAATTTGTTGTTAAAAAAATTAAAATAGAAAAAATAATAACAATATATAAGGCCAAGAAACACACAAACTATTTGAGAATTTTTAGTGGTGTTTAACAGGAATTTTGAGTGGAATTTTTTCCCGAGCAAATTGATAATCTTCAAGAGACAGTCATCTCGGATCCAAAAGCTGTCGAAGCGAGTCCATAGTCTATTATTTTTATAAATAATAATGATGTGAATATTGTGTGGTCGATGATGATGTTATGGCAGTAAGATCGTAGTTGCTTTCTACCCCTGAATTGTCGGACACCATTTATATTAAGCTTGCCATTCTACACTATTTGGCTCAATATGATACAATCAAAGATCGTCTAAACGTGTAAGGTTTTAATTCAGGGTGTGATTCGGTATTGGAAGTGATGCGCGTTCGGCCGATATCCATTTTATTCCTGTTTGTACTCCTGGCCATTGCTTTGTGTCGAATGGTATAGGGATGACTTCATCTCCTGGTATTAGGTTTGGATCATTTGATGAGGTTGATTTGATTGAAGATGTTTCGGTTAGTCATTTTGAAAATATGGATGTTCAAACCGATATTTTACGTGGATCCACAAATGCTTGCTCTAAGGTTAACGAAGTCAGTTTCGAGGTGATTTGAGAAAAGTTAGTTAAGAAAAATTCGGTTGCCTATGTATCGGTGTCGAAGTACCGGTCAAAAATCAACATGACTAACCGGAACACATGATGGTCAAAATCAAGTAGGACTCGTTCTACGGGAAGTGATGGTCAAAAGCAAGCAATTTTCAGGATTTGATCTTGTAATCAACTAAGTGATTAACTATCTTAAACGATTAAACTGAGCAAAAGGCAAACTTTAGTAAATAAAATTCAAGAGAATAAAAAGAAGAACAACATAATAAGTTGTGAAAAATGGATTAAATTAACCTTTATCCCTTCCGAATCCCAATTATGCACTTACTCATTCAAACAAACGTTATGTTTATCAAGTTATGGTTTAAGTCCCGTAGACAAGATTTCTTCAGTTTATCAAAGCAACTATCTAGGGCACACAATAGGGACGCACTGGGCTCCAGCAGACAAGCATCAACCAACATGCAGTCATCACAATGTACCAACTATCCACAACAATAAGTATATCTAACAAGCATGGCAGTCATAATATAACATGCTACTATATACTATATACTCCAGTTAGTCCCACTCACCGATTACCAGCAAACGAGAAGGTGTTCAGCTATCTAATCACTGAACCTTCTCTTTCTCCTTTTCTCCTGAGAAATACATATACACGAGTTAGTTTATGTCCATATACACCAAATAACACAATACAGAAAATTTTGTCAGAAAACTGTCCGCTAAAAATTTTCTCCTTAACACTTATGTACTTTTGAAATTTACATCAAAATCTCAAAATACAAACGGGCAGCGTAACGGCTAGAAATCAACACTTTGGTAAAATATTCTGCCCTGGACACTCAGTCGGTCGACTGACACTGACAGTCGGTCGACTGTCTACACAATCGGTCGACTGACCTTCTCAGTCGGTCGATTCACTTGGTATTACATCAATCGGCCGAATGTAAATCTCAGTCGGTCGGTTGTCTTCGTTAATCGGCCGGTTCAACCCTCAGTCGGTCGACTGTCGACCGACAGTCGGCCGACTGTGTTCATCTTCTTCAGAAGCTGAACATAAGTTACGGACTTCAAGCTAAAATCGCCAAAACTCGATCTAGAGCTCATTTTCGACACCAAAACTTACCACGACTCAATCACTACATGTTATAGACTATAAACCCACAAAGTTTGGACTATAACAACATCAAATTCATGGGTTTTGACACAAAATCAAGCTTTTTACAAAACTTACACAAAACTATGAATTTAACCACGAATTGAACACAAAAACACATGTTTCTTACCTTGTTAGAATCAGTAGACAACAAAGAACACGATTCCAAGAACAATTTGAGCTCAAGAACTAGTTTTAGCAATTAGGGTTTCAAAGGGGAAGAATTTAGGTACGGGGTAATATTTGGGAAGGGTCTGGAAAGTGCAAGAAATGCACTGCATAAGGCATCAAAAGTGGGTTAAAATCCCACACTGTGTGGCACACGGGTATTTATCAGTTATCTGATATCTTTCGTACATCATTTGGCAACCCAAACGAAGTCCAATTTAAATAAACAAACCTGTTCTATGACCCTTGTCACAAACTGGTCCTAACCACATTATTATTTAATAATAAATATTAAATAAAAATAAAAGCACATAGTAACACAATACTAACTTAAGGGCAAAATAGTAATCTTACATCTAGACCCACTTGAGGATGTTACAAATCTACCCCCCTTAAGAAGATTCCGACCTCGGAATCTGGTCAAGGTCAAACAACTGGGGATAGCGCGCCCTCATTAACTCCTCGGTTTCCCAGGTCAAGTTGGAACCTAAACTATGTCGCCATTCCACTAACACCATTGGAATCTGTTTCTTTCTTAACTTGGTGACTTTCTTGTCCACTATACGAATTGGCTCTTCTACTAACTTCTTAGTCAAATCAACTTTCAAGTCTTTCAATGGAAGAATCTGACTTTCATCGTCTACTTTGCACTTTCTCAGATAGCACACATTGAATGTGTTGTGAATTCCTGCTAACTCTGATGGAAGATCTAAAACAACAGTCTGATCATTCAAAATTTCTTTGATTGGAAATGGCCCAATAAACCTCGGAGCTAGTTTACCACGTTTACCAAATCTGATCACTCCCTTCCACGGTGAAACTTTCAGATAAACACGATCACCTACATTAAATGTCACCGGACGTCTGCGCGGATCAGCATATACCTTTTGTCGATCTCTAGCTGCCTTTAATTTCTCACGTGCAATTTCAACTTTTTCTGCAGTTATCTGAACAATCTCGGGACCTGCAAATTGTTTCTCGCCTGCTTCTAACCAACACGTAGGAGTTCTGCATTTTCGACCATATAACATTTCATACGGTGGCATTCCGATACTCGAATGATATGAATTGTTGTAAGAAAACTCTATCAATGGAAGATGTGAATCCCAAGAACCACCATATTCTAAGACACATGCTCTTAACATATCTTCTATTAAATACTATTAAATTTTAGCAGGAAATACTATTAAATACGATACAATTTTACACAAGATATTTATTTATATATAGAATGGATATACTTAAACCTTGCTACAACACTTATAGGCAGTGTACCTAATCGTACAGTAGTGTAGTTTTTAGTAAGTCCGGTTCGTTCTACAGGGAAAATCTTTAAACAAAGCTTAACGCTATATTAGTTTACCTTTATAAAAATACAAATATATATAAGTAATATTATTATTATAAAGGGGAGTTTTTACCGTTTAATGACCGGTTTGTCGATTTTAAAACTTTAGTTGCAGTTAAAACCAAATGTAAAATAATAAATAAATACAAGACTTAATTTAAAGCGTAAAGTAAATAATGATAATGAAATTGCGAATAAAAGTGCGATAAAATAAACTTGCGATAATTAAAAAGTACGATAATTAAAAGTGAAATTAAATACAATAACAATAAATAAAATGCGATAATTAGAAGTGCAATTAAATATAAAATAAAGGAAATAAAATATGAAATAAAATAATTATGCTTATTTAAACTTCCGTAATCATGATGTTTGACGTGTTGATTTTAGTTTTATGCCCATGGGTTAATTGTCCTTTGTCCTGGATTATTTAATATGTCCGTCTGGTTTTTGTCCATAACAGTCCATCAGTCATAAATATAAAGTGCGAGTGTCCTCGTCAAATTATCCTTATACCCGAAGTTAAATATTCCAACTAATTGGGGACTTAAACTGTAACAAGATTTTAATACTTTGTTTAATAATTACACCAGGATGTCGACTGAGTGTAACCCAAGGTTTTAATATTTTGTTATCAATTATACCAAGTGTCCTTGTACATAATTTCACCCCTGTTTTAATTATTCTAGTGACTATTAATCCATTCCCGTGTCCGGTTAAATGAACGATTATTTGTACATATAAATACCCCGCCCATCGTGTCCGATTGAGTGTATATGGTAATTTGTAGGGACGCCCAATTGTAAATCTTTATATTAACATTAACAAACTATCATTTAGTTAAACAAATATAAAGCCCATCAATAGCCCATAGTCTAATTTCCACAATCCAAACCCCAATTATGGTACAAAGCCCAATTACCCAATTTTAGTAATTAGCCCAACATCATGATTACTTCGGATTAAATAAGCATAATAATAACTTAGCTACGAGACATTAAATTAAAAAGGTTGAACATAACTTACAATGATTAAAAATAGCGTAGCGTTACACGGACAGAATTTCGACTTACACCCTTACAATATTAGCTAACATACCCTTATTATTAGGATTAAAATTAAAATTAAAATTAAAATATAAATATAAATATTTACATATTATGAGAGAAGAAGAAAAAGGATGATAAAAATGATCAGAATTCGGTTGGCTTTATAGGGATTTGAGTTCAGGTATACTCCGCGACTCGCGGCATTTTTTGACTTCAAACTCCGCGAGTCGCGGAGTTTGAAATTACAGCTCACAAACTTTGGAGTCTTTCTTGCCGACGATTTTTATTATTTATATAATATATAAATAATTATAAGAATTATTTAAATATTATATTATATTTATGTGCATAGTTGACTTGTAATTTTTAGTCCGTTGCGTCGAGCGTTGAGAGTTGACTCTGGTCCCGGTTCCGGATTTTCGAACGTCCTTGCGTACAATTTAATATCTTGTACTTTGCGTTTTGAATCTTGTACTCTTGTAATTTCGAGACGTTTCTTATCAATAATTGGAACCTCTTTGATTGTATTTTGTACTTTTGAGCTTTTTGGTCGTTTGCGTCTTCAATTCGTTGAATCTGTCTTTTGTCTTCACCTTTTATTATTTAAACGAATATCACTTGTAAATAGAACAATTGCAACTAAAAGCTTGTCTTTCTTGAGGAATAATGCTATGAAATATATGTTCGTTTTTAGCATTATCAAATATTCCCACACTTAAGCGTTGCTTGTCCTCAAGCAATATCGTCTTGAAATACTAGAATCACTTCTTTATTCTTCACACTTTGTACATCAGTGATTTCTATACGGCGGTATAAACAATGGTAGTAACGATATGGTTTACAGTCCCACATGACTATAAAAATTTAGATCCATTAAGGAAATTGGATCTTTATGAAAACATTTGATCTTTTGAAAATTAAATCTAGTTTTTACCCTAGATAAGTTTTCCGGAATAACCCTTCACCGGTGTTTGCAAAATATTTTTGTGGGTTTGGTGGGTTTCAGATTTGAAAATTTTAGCTCAAAACTTATGGTTTTGTGTCACCCACTTGCTAACCTTGTATTTGGAAAGCAACACGTCCATTTTACTTGTCCCGTATATTACCTTTCGGTAAACTACCATCCGGTTGTAAAGGAAAGCGTTGAACAAGCAACTGTTAAGGCAATGTCCCCTGACATGCTTTTAATTATGGTCTATAACGTGTCGGACGCAATTACTATCCTTGGTAGGAGCAATAGTAAAGCTCACCCTTATGATTTTTCGGTCTGGCACAAGGTCCTGTCTTTGACCATGCTATGCAACCACCGTTCTTACGGTTGACACCCGATTTGGTTCAGGTGACCTAATGAATTCCAGGTGAATTCCTAGGATTTTACGTTCAATGGTAATGAACGCATTGAAAATAGGGTTTTCAGAAAATAAATCGGTTTGTAATTTTGATCAAAATATTTTCTCGTTCAAGCTCGAGTTTAGATATCATTGAATTCCATGAGTTTGAATTCTCAATCTTTAAGGTCAATCTCTAGGATTGAGTAATATCAGGCTTTAAAAGCTGATTTTTAATCTTTAAGGAGATTATCCTTTCTGGGGATTTGATTCATTAGTCTTATCAAGCTAATTTGCATGGTGCCCCCCCATTGTACGAGATAAATCCTTCTCATGGTTAGGATAAATCTGACCACTTGGCTACCCTATTTAATGCTGAGGTCCGTGGATTTCCTGCTGATTTTAGTGATGACTTTTCTAGATTTTTCGTCAACCTACAGCTGGTCTGGACGACAACTTCTTGACCTAAATCAAGAAGCGCGTGTCTTTTTCGGAAGACTTTACTTCCTTTTAATGATGGAATTGATTCATCGTGTAGATCCATCTCTCTTACAGTAAATCAGGTAAAACTTTTTATTTTAGTCCAAAGCAAAAGTATTTTCAGTTATTTGTACAAAAATATGTGATATATGTTTTGAATAACTTGGAGAATTTTCCCACACTTGGCTTTTATTTTCTTTTTTATCGTCCTCTATTCCATTTTAAATGAATTTTAACATTTTGGTTTGTTTCTCAATTTATGTCCTTTCCGAGGTTACAATAATTTCGGTGTTAAAACCTAGTTTTATCGTTCATAAATATGTATAAACATGATTTTGAGTTCATTTAATTGAAAATTTTGAAAATTTTTACAAGAATTGGGTAGTCAGTATATAAGACTAGGGCTGTTCTTTATTATCAGAGAGTACTAGATTCTAATACAACTACTGCTTTACTAGTATTTTTAATGGTAACCCAGTGTTTAAGATAAAAATTTTAAAATCCGAAAGAATTTAACCCCTTCCCACACTTAAGATCTTGCAATGCCCTCATTTGCAAGAAATCAGTAACAATTTAAATTATTGAGGGTGATTTGTGTGAAAATGATTAAATTTTTACCAAAGTTTCCAAATAATTTGGCGTTTGTTTGCTGAATGATAAATGGTGCACATCATTTGTTCATTCCGTCTTGTTGTTATTTCACATATATTTTGCATCTTGTCGTCAAAATTAGTTGCTTTTGCTGAACTTAATGCCAGTCTTTGAAAATGCGTTGTTTTACCCCGTTATGTACATAAGATAAACTGCAAACATATATACATATTTTTGAAGTTTGGTATATTACCCCACATTCAAAAATTATTAAAATCTAAGAATAAAAGTTAGAAAATTATAAAAACTATTACAATATTAACATAAGTATTAAACGTATCAACATTACAAATTACAAAATAAATAAAACTAAGTAGACTAGGGATGATACTGATACCAATAGGGGTTCCAGGCATAACCATAGGTGCTATAGAATGCTTCGGCTGGGTTATACGTAGGATACGGTGGTTGCATCTCTATAGACTAGGGAGGGAATATGGGTTTTGGAGTAGGAATATAGTTTCTACCTATATGTTGGCAATGAGCTATGATTTGGTTTTGATGAACTTGCCAATCTTCAAATGCTCTCTGTCTAGCATTTTCGTACTCCTGTGAAGCTATAAACCTTTGCATTTCTTGCATTTCATTTCCCCCCTCCTACATTACCTTGCTGTTGGTTTCGCTCAACCTGTGGATGTCTACCATGGTATTGTACTGCGGCGTTATTTCGCCTCTTCAAAACTTTCGCACCATGGTATACATTTAAACCTATAGTATCGCGGGGTTCTGGTTCTTCGACTAATAATCCCCCTGACTTATATCCACACCGAGATATTCAGCAATCAAAGTAATAAAAATACCACCTCCTATTATGCTATGCGGTCTCATCCCCCTAACCATAGCTGATAAATAATAACCCACACAATAAGGTATACTGTGATGACCCGGAAATTTCTGACCAAATTTAAACTTAATCTTTGTATGATTAACATTTTCGACACGATAAGCAAAGTCTGTAAAACTGAATCTCAAAATTTTTGAACTACTTTTATATATTTAAATACCTTTCGGTTGTTTTCGACGATTCGCGAACAATTATATGTAAATAGATACATATATACTATAACTTGAAAAGGTAACAATGTATTAATTATTTGATACCGTACATTAAACTTATTGGTTTAAATATCTATTTGAATATATATGATAAGTTGAAATATTTATTATTAAAATTTATTTATAAATAACTTCCAATGTGTATTTAAAAAAAACTGATTTATATATATTAAAAAGATATATACATATATATAATTTCAAGTTATTTAGTAAACGATAGTAATATTTCAAATTGCTACAGTACCCAAAATGCTACAGTGTTTTTGAAAATCACTATTTGCTACAGTGAAATTGACTTTGCTACAGTGAATTGCTACAGTAAAAATTGACTTTGCTACAGTAACTTTGCTACAGTGGTATATTTTATGGATGATTTAAGACTATATTTTGACAAAGGTACGATTCACGAAACGTAAAGTACAAGTTTTCTCAGCGTACGAAAGGGCGTTCGAAAAACCGGAACCGGGACATAAGTCGAGTGACAACGTACGACTTATCGGAACAAAAATTACAAGTCAACTATGCACGTGAATTTAATATAATATATAATTAATTAATTTAAATTATATATATTATATTTATATTTATTTTATATTATGTCGACAAGCTAGGAGCCAAAACAATGTGAGCTGTCCCTGGTCCTCATGCGAGTCGCATGGCCAGAAGGCCATTTCCATGCGAGTCGCATGACTCCAGATTTCAGGCCACATCTATAAATTTCAGTGTTTTCGCTCGATTTAAATCACACACATACACAAATATATATATACTCCGTAATATTATTTATTATTTATTATTATTATTATTATTATTATTATTATTATTATTATTATTATTATTATTATTAATAAGATTATTATTAATCTTATTATTATTTTTTATTATTATTAGTGTTATTATTTTTGCGATACAAAAATAATAATGTACAAAAAAATATTACGACGGAGTGATGTCCAAGTAATTTTCAAAACGAGTTTCCGAGCGAGCTAGAGCTAAGGAAAATATGGGTTATTGCCAAGGAAATTATGGGTAATGTTCGGGGGTATTTTTGTGAATCAAACCTCGTGTTTATCATCTCCGATGCGTCTACGTGCTTTCCTGCAATATTGTATATCAATATTAAACTGTGAGTTTCATATGATCCCTTTTACTCAATATATTTTTGGGCTGAGAATACATGCGACTGTTTATAAATACTGAAAATACTAGATTTATATGCGTGAGTTTCATAAGATCCCTTTTACTCTCTACATTTTTGGGCTGAGAATACATGCAAATGCTTTATTAACCGATATACAATATTTATATGTGTGAGTTTCATTTGCTCCTTTTTTAAATGCTTTTGCAATATATATTTTTGGGCTGAGAATACATGCACTTTATTTTAAACGCAATGGATACAAGTACATACTTAATTCTACGCTGAGTTTGAACCAAAAATCCCTTAGCTTTGGTAACTAGTAACTGCCAGTTATAAGAACTGGTGGGCGCGAGTAGTAGTATATGGATCCATAGGGCTTGATATCCCCGTCCGAGCTAGAGCACTAGCCTTTTAACGGACGTATGCTATTTGAGAAGCGTACACGTTGGTTTGCGTGTATTATTAAGATGATTATACAAAGGGTACAAATTATATATACGTTAAAGTTTAGTTACCAGGGTGCTCAATTTCGTAGAATATTTTGATAAACGTTTCTGGATGAAACAACTGAATTCTTGTGATCCACTTTTATATAATCTTTTGATAAACGTTTCTGGATGAAACAACTGAAATCTTGTGATCCACTTTTATATAATCTTTTGATAAACGTTTCTGGATGAAACAACTGAAATCTTGTGATCCACTTTTATATAATCTATTGATAAACATTTCTGGATGAAACAACTAAAATCTTGTGATCCACTTTTATATACAGATTATACGAAACACTAAAACTATGAACTCACCAACCTTTGTGTTGACACTTGTTAGCATGTTTATTCTCAGGTTTCCTAGAAGTCTTCCGCTGTTTGCTTAGATGTTAGACAAGCTATGTGCATGGAGTCTTGCATGACATATTTTTCAAGGAAACGTTGCATTCACCAAATCATCACCATGTATCTTATTTTGACTGCATTGTCAATGGAAGTACTGTTGTAAACTATTATTTATGGTGATTGTCTATATGTAGAAATCATTAGATGTCGAAAACCTTTGATTTAAATATTCATTTATGGTGTGCCTTTTCAAAAGAATGCAATGTTTACAAAACGTATCATAGAGGTCAAATACCTCGCAATGAAATCAATGAATGACATGTTCGTCCATATGGATTTGGACCGATCGTCACATATACTTACAGCGCTTTGTGGGTCTCGAATACACATATGGTAAAACAAATCCTGTTCATTTACCTTTTCCTTGTTCT
Organism: Rutidosis leptorrhynchoides; assembly: GCF_046630445.1. Classification (NCBI taxonomy): domain Eukaryota; kingdom Viridiplantae; phylum Streptophyta; class Magnoliopsida; order Asterales; family Asteraceae; genus Rutidosis; species Rutidosis leptorrhynchoides. The sequence goes on along the minus strand of NC_092336.1, from coordinate 628,241,148 downwards.
TACCTCTTTGTGTAATCGAATTAGCTAAAAACCTATGAATTACTCTTAATTCAGCTCTATCTATATCCAAATAAGAGTAATTTCCCCCTTTGAATCGGTGATGGCTTGTCATTTGACTCCATACACCATGAGTATCAAAATTTTCATCTATCTTTCTACCATTTAGTATCAACCCTCTACAATCGGCAGATGCTAACTCCTCAGGCGTATATATACGTAAAGCCTGAGCCATGTCTAGTAAAGACATGTGGCGCATCGAACCTCCTAACAAAAATCTAATAAAAGATCGATCGGTTAAACTAGCTACCCGATCATTTAATTCTATACTACACAACAATTCTTCACATCATACTTTATATACAGGTCTACGCATGGTGAATAAACGTACCCAGTCATTAAAAGTAGAATTACCATACCTCTGTGCAAGTAATTCTCTAATTGGCCCGGCCAATTCTACAGCTTCTAATGGTCCTCATTCTATGACCCTCGGTACCTCAACAACTTTAGAATGAAGAGTATGCAAAACCCTTTGGTATTTTGGATAATCTATCCAAAGTCTGTCAAATCTCAGGTTCGGGTGCAAATCTTCCAAGTGCATATCAGAAAATATCATGACTGGATGAGGTATATCTTGCTTGTAGTAGTTATCCACCTCCTGTTGTTCCACATTCTCAGTAGGAGCATTGCGAGCTTGGGATGAAGATTCACCCCTTTCAGTCTGTAAAACACATCAAACACAATTTTTGTGCATCCAAATATGCATTAGTGTCAGCAAAATCATAAATCAAAATAATTACAATGACATGATCAATTTATATCAAACTTAAGCTCATTTTCATATTTTTATCAAATCTACACTTTTTCAAATAAGCATATACAAAAATGTTCGCCAAGTTCATAAGCATTTAACTCAAATAACATGTCAAAATAATCATCACTAGCAATTAAACAAGTTTCAAATGGCATTATCTCTCAAAAATCAAGTTCATGAATTTTTAAACTTGAAAAAGTCCACTTTAATTCTCAAAATCATGTTTAGGCTCAAAGTTTGGATCATTTAACTACCTAAACTTGTTACACTACTTAATTTAGCAACAATTCATGACAAAAATTGACCATAACCTGTTTATATCAAAAAGCCCCAAATTGCTCAAGAACACAAACCCTAGATTACTCAAAATTTGAAGTTTAAGGCTTCTAATCATGTTAAATAGCATCAATCTAGGTTATACAAGCATAATACATAAGCAATTTAAGCATAATTACACTAAAAAGCATCAAAATCAAATTGGGAAAAAAATTGCTCAAGAACACTAATTTTCGAATTAAATGGTGTTTAGGTGTAGAAATTTACCGTTTTTCTTGAGTAATTCCTTGATAGCATCCTTCTCAACATGATTTTAGTAAAAGATTTGATGATTAACGGTTAAAAATTGTGATTTTGGGAGGTTTTTTCGGGTTTTTTCGCAGTATGTTCGCTGTATGTGTGGGTGGTAGTGTGGACTGATCTGTTCTTTACGTTTTATTTTTTTCTGATTTTTGGTCCTCCCGCGAGTCGCGGGGTTTAAACCTTCAAACTCCGCGAGTCGCGGAGTTTGGTATTTTTTTTTTTTTTTGTATAACTTATACTAATTAAAACAATTAAGTAATTAATTTTAAAATTTTGTTTCCCTTGTTATTTAGGACAAGGTCATTTCGGATCGATGTCCTAGTCCGTCCTTCGACAAAATTTTAAAATTTGTCTTTTTGTAGCGATTGTTTTAAAAGCTAAGATTTTTGGGTTTTTTTTTTTAATGTTTTTGGCATAATTTAATTCAATAAGATTAAAATAATGATAATAAAAGTTCTCGTCCCTCCCTTGGGTAAAGCAATTTCGGTTCAAAGACCTAGTCTTCAACTCACGACGAATTTTAAAAATCATATTTTTAACTTAATGAGATAAAGTAAATTTTTGTTTTTAAATTCACACAATTTAAATATAAAATTCAAAATTAATATTAAAAATTCACACCAAACTTAAAATTTGAAATGCATAAAAATAAAATTCATATTTTATATTCACACCAAACTTATATTAATTTTTCAAATATTTACAATTTTAAAAATATTGTTTTTACAAAGTTTACAATATTAATTTAAGATTTAAATATTAATTTTAAAAACATGGTAAAAATAAAATTAAAAATCTTTTTGGCTTTTTATCCCACTTTAATCAATCAAATATTATCAAAAATATGTGCCCCTCTTTTCGGTAAAGTAATTTCGGTTCCAAAACCTAATTTAACTCATGACGAATTTTTGAAATATTTTGTGTTGATTGATTAAAGATATTTATACCTTAAGAATAAACGTTAAATTTCGCAGTGATGTAATAAATTTTTGAATGATATCAATAATTTCGGTCGCCAAACCTAATTTTATTCAATACCAATTTAATACTTTATAGCGAACAAATTAGCGTTTATTATCAAAAGGTTAAAAAATAAAAATAAAAAAAATAAAAACTGTACAGACATACCTTTGAAATAGATTTCTTAGTTATACGATCTATCGCATTCATAAGATAGTCGGTTTAATTGGTTTTCCATGGCTACATAGGCGTAACCTCTAGCATTCAGTGTCTTTTCTTCTAAACATATGAACGGTCCGTCTCTGCATAAAGTAACAAATTCGGTATTTGAATAGGTTTGATTATTTGAACATTTACCTCCATGTGACCATTTTCCGCATTTGTGACATCTTTCTAGGTGTCGTGCTCTTCTTTTCGCTGCGGATTTTGATTTTCCTTTACCAAATTGTAACTTATTATCTTCGCATCTGGATTCTTTTCTAACTCCGTCCATTCTTTCTCTGATTACTGATACTATTTCACTCGGTAGGGTGTCATTATTACGTTTAGTGATCAAAGCGTGTAGCATTAGATCATGGTTTAGTTCACAGGCAGCCTTCATTTTGTAAAAACCTAGAAAAATAAAAATTCAGAATGGGGGGAGAATTAAATGTCCCGTTCTTATTGATTAAAAACGTTCCATATTAATTGATTTCGTTGCGAGGTTTTGACCTCTATATGAGACGTTTTTCAAAGACTGCATTCATTTTTAAAACAAACCATAACCTTTATTTCATAAATAAAGGTTTAAAAAGCTTTACGTAGATTATCAAATAATGATAATCTAAAATATCCTGTTTACACACGACCATTACATAATGGTTTACAATACAAATATGTTACATCGAAATCAGTTTCTTGAATGCAGTTTTTACACAATATCATACAAACATGGACTCCAAATCTTGTCCTTATTTTAGTATGCAACAGCGGAAGCTCTTAATATTCACCTGAGAATAAACATGCTTTAAACGTCAACAAAAATGTTGGTGAGTTATAGGTTTAACCTATATATATCAAATCGTAACAATAGACCACAAGATTTCATATTTCAATACACATCCCATACATAGAGATAAAAATCATTCATATGGTGAACACCTGGTAACCGACAATAACAAGATGCATATATAAGAATATCCCCATCATTCCGGGACACCCTTCGGATATGATATAAATTTCGAAGTACTAAAGCATCCGGTACTTTGGATGGGGTTTGTTAGGCCCAATAGATCTATCTTTAGGATTCGCGTCAATTAGGGTGTATGTTCCCTAATTCTTAGATTACCAGACTTAATAAAAAGGGGCATATTCGATTTCGATAATTCAACCATAGAATGTAGTTTCATGTACTTGTGTCTATTTTGTAAATCATTTAAAAAACCTGCATGTATTCTCATCCCAAAAATATTAGATTTTAAAAGTGGGACTATAACTCACTTTCACAGATTTTTACTTCGTCGGGAAGTAAGACTTGGCCACTGGTTGATTCACGAACCTATAACAATATATACATATATATCAAAGTATGTTCAAAATATATTTACAACACTTTTAATATATTTTGATGTTTTAAGTTTATTAAGTCAGCTGTCCTCGTTAGTAACCTACAACTAGTTGTCCACAGTTAGATGTACAGAAATAAATCGATAAATATTATCTTGAATCAATCCACGACCCAGTGTATACGTATCTCAGTATTGATCACAACTCAAACTATATATATTTTGGAATCAACCTCAACCCTGTATAGCTAACTCCAACATTCACATATAGAGTGTCTATGGTTGTTCCGAAATATATATAGATGTGTCGACATGATAGGTCGAAACGTTGTATACGTGTCTATGGTATCTCAAGATTACATAATATACAATACAAGTTGATTAAGTTATGGTTGGAATAGATTTGTTACCAATTTTCACGTAGCTAAAATGAGAAAAATTATCCAATCTTGTTTTACCCATAACTTCTTCATTTTAAATCCGTTTTGATTGAATCAAATTGCTATGATTTCATATTGAACTCTATTTTATGAATCTAAACAGAAAAAGTATAGGTTTATAGTCGGAAAAATAAGTTACAAGTCGTTTTTGTAAAGGTAGTCATTTCAGTCGAAAGAACGACGTCTAGATGACCATTTTAGAAAACATACTTCCACTTTGAGTTTAACCATAGTTTTTGGATATAGTTTCATGTTCATAATAAAAATCATTTTCTCAGAATAACAACTTTTAAATCAAAGTTTATCATAGTTTTTAATTAACTAACCCAAAACAGCCCGCGGTGTTACTACGACGGCGTAAATCCGGTTTTACGGTGTTTTTCGTGTTTCCAGGTTTTAAATCATTAAGTTAGCATATCATATAGATATAGAACATGTGTTTAGTTGATTTTAAAAGTCAAGTTAGAAGGATTAACTTTTGTTTGTGAACAAGTTTAGAATTAACTAAACTATGTTCTAGTGATTACAAGTTTAAACCTTCGAATAAGATAGCTTTATATGTATGAATCGAATGATGTTATGAACATCATTACTACCTTAATTTCCTTGGATAAACCTACTGGAAAAGAGAAAAATGGATCTAGCTTCAATGGATCCTTGGATGGCTCGAAGTTCTTGAAGCAGAATCATGACACGAAAACAAGTTCAAGTAAGATCATCACTTGAAATAAGATTGTTATAGTTATAGAAATTGAACCAAAGTTTGAATATGATTATTACCTTGTATTAGAATGATAACCTACTGTAAGAAACAAAGATTTCTTGAGGTTGGATGATCACCTTACAAGATTGGAAGTGAGCTAGCAAACTTGAAAGTATTCTTGATTTTATGAAACTAGAACTTTTGGAATTTATGAAGAACACTTAGAACTTGAAGATAGAACTTGAGAGAGATCAATTAGATGAAGAAAATTGAAGAATGAAAGTGTTTGTAGGTGTTTTTGGTCGTTGGTGTATGGATTAGATATAAAGGATATGTAATTTTGTTTTCATGTAAATAAGTCATGAATGATTACTCATATTTTTGTAATTTTATGAGATATTTCATGCTAGTTGCCAAATGATGGTTCCCACATGTGTTAGGTGACTCACATGGGCTGCTAAGAGCTGATCATTGGAGTGTATATACCAATAGTACATACATCTAAAAGCTGTGTATTGTACGAGTACGAATACGGGTGCATACGAGTAGAATTGTTGATGAAACTGAACGAGGATGTAATTGTAAGCATTTTTGTTAAGTAGAAGTATTTTGATAAGTGTATTGAAGTCTTTCAAAAGTGTATAAATACATATTAAAACACTACATGTATATACATTTTAACTGAGTCGTTAAGTCATCGTTAGTCGTTACATGTAAGTGTTGTTTTGAAACCTTTAGGTTAACGATCTTGTTAAATGTTGTTAACCCAATGTTTATAATATCAAATGAGATTTTAAATTATTATATTATCATGATATTATCATGTATGAATATCTCTTAATATGATATATATACATTAAATGTCTTTACAACGATAATCGTTACATATATGTCTCGTTTAAAAATCATTAAGTTAGTAGTCTTGTTTTTACATATGTAGTTCATTGTTAATATACTTTATGATATGTTTTCTTATCATAGTATCATGTTAACTATATATATATATATATATCCATATATATGTCATCATATAGTTTTTACAAGTTTTAACGTTCGTGAATCACCGATCAACTTGGGTTGTCAATTGTCTATATGAAACATATTTCAATTAATCAAGTCTTAACAAGTTTGATTGCTTAACATGTTGGAAACATTTAATCATGTAAATATCAATCTCAATTAATATATATAAACATGGAAAAGTTCGGGTCACTACAGTACCTACCCGTTAAATAAATTTCGTCCCGAAATTTTAAGCTGTTGAAGGTGTTGACGAATCTTCTGGAAATAGATGCGGGTATTTCTTCTTCATCTGATCTTCACGCTCCCAAGTGAACTCGGGTCCTCTATGAGCATTCCATCGAACCTTAACAATTGGTATCTTGTTTTGCTTAAGTCTTTTAACCTCACGATCCATTATTTCGACGGGTTCTTCGATGAATTGAAGTTTTTCGTTGATTTGGATTTCATCTAACGGAATAGTGAGATCTTCTTTAGCAAAACATTTCTTTAAATTCGAGACGTGGAAAGTGTTATGTACAGCCGCGAGTTGTTGAGGTAACTCTAGTCGGTAAGCTACTGGTCCGACACGATCAATAATCTTGAATGGTCCAATATACCTTGGATTTAATTTCCCTCGTTTACCAAATCGAACAACGCCTTTCCAAGGTGCAACTTTAAGCATGACCATCTCTCCAATTTCAAATTCTATATCTTTTCTTTTAATGTCAGCGTAGCTCTTTTGTCGACTTTGGGCGGTTTTCAACCGTTGTTGAATTTGGATGATCTTCTCGGTAGTTTCTTGTATAATCTCCGGACCCGTAATCTGTCTATCCCCCACTTCACTCCAACAAATCGGAGACCTGCACTTTCTACCATAAAGTGCTTCAAACGGCGCCATCTCAATGCTTGAATGGTAGCTGTTGTTGTAGGAAAATTCTGCTAACGGTAGATGTCGATCCCAACTGTTTCTGAAATCAATAACACATGCTCGTAGCATGTCTTCAAGCGTTTGTATCGTCCTTTCGCTCTGCCCATCAGTTTGTGGATGATAGGCAGTACTCATGTCTAGACGAGTTCCTAATGCTTGCTGTAATGTCTGCCAGAATCTTGAAATAAATCTGCCATCCCTATCAGAGATAATAGAGATTGGTATTCCATGTCTGGAGACGACTTCCTTCAAATACAGTCGTGCTAACTTCTCCATCTTGTCATCTTCTCTTATTGGTAGGAAGTGTGCTGATTTGGTGAGACGATCAACTATTACCCAAATAGTATCAAAACCACTTGCAGTCCTTGGCAATTTAGTGATGAAATCCATGGTAATGTTTTCCCATTTCCATTCCGGGATTTCGGGTTGTTGAAGTAGACCTGATGGTTTCTGATGCTCAGCTTTGACCTTAGAACACGTCAAACATTCTCCTACGTATTTAGCAACATTGGCTTTCATACCCGGCCACCAAAAATGTTTCTTGAGATCCTTGTACATCTTCCCCGTTCCAGGATGTATTGAGTATCTGGTTTTATGAGCTTCTCTAAGTACCATTTCTCTCATATCTCCAAATTTTGGTACCCAAATCCTTTCAGCCCTATACCGGGTTCCGTCTTCCCGAATATTAAGATGCTTCTCCGATCCTTTGGGTATTTCATCCTTTAAATTTCTCTCTTTTAAAACTCCTTGTTGCGCCTCCTTTATTTGAGTAGTAATGTTATTATGAATCATTATATTCATAGATTTTACTCGAATGGGTTCTCTGTCCTTCCTGCTCAAGGCATCGGCTACCACATTTGCCTTCCCCGGGTGGTAACGAATCTCAAAGTCGTAATCATTCAATAATTCAATCCACCTACGCTGCCTCATATTCAGTTGTTTCTGATTAAATATGTGTTGAAGACTTTTGTGGTCGGTATATATAATACTTTTGACCCCATATAAGTAGTGCCTCCAAGTCTTTAATGCAAAAACAACCGCGCCTAATTCCAAATCATGCGTCGTATAATTTTGTTCGTGAATCTTCAATTGTCTAGACGCATAAGCAATCACCTTCGTTCGTTGCATTAATACACAACCGAGACCTTGCTTTGATGCATCACAATAAATCACAAAATCATCATTCCCTTCAGGCAATGACAATATAGGTGCCGTAGTTAGCTTTTTCTTCAATAACTGAAACGCTTTCTCTTGTTCATCATTCCATTCAAATTTCTTCCCTTTATGCGTTAATGCAGTCAAGGGTTTTGCTATTCTGGAAAAGTCTTGGATGAACCTTCTGTAGTAACCAGCTAGTCCTAAAAACTGGCGTATGTGTTTCGGAGTTTTCGGGGTTTCCCACTTTTCAACAGTTTCTATCTTTGCCGGATCCACCTTAATACCTTCTTTGTTCACTATGTGACCGAGGAATTGAACTTCTTCCAACCAAAATGCACACTTTGAAAACTTAGCGTACAATTCTTCCTTCCTCAATACTTCTAACACCTTTCTCAAATGTTCACCGTGTTCTTGGTCATTCTTTGAGTAAATAAGTATGTCATCAATGAAAACAATGACAAACTTGTCAAGGTATGGTCCACACACTCGGTTCATAAGGTCCATGAACACAGCTGGTGCATTAGTTAAACCAAACGGCATGACCATAAACTCGTAATGACCGTAACGTGTTCTGAAAGCAGTCTTTGGAATATCATCTTCTTTCACCCGCATTTGATGATACCCGGAACGTAAGTCAATCTTTGAATAAACAGACGAGCCTTGTAGTTGATCAAATAAGTCGTCGATTCTCGGTAGTGGGTAGCGGTTCTTGATGGTAAGTTTGTTCAACTCTCGGTAGTCGATACACAACCTGAATGTACCATCTTTCTTCTTGACAAACAAAACAGGAGCTCCCCACGGTGATGTGCTTGGTCGAATGAAACCACGCTCTAAAAGTTCTTGTAATTGGCTTTGCAGTTCTTTCATCTCGCTGGGTGCGAGTCTGTAAGGAGCACGAGCTATTGGTGCAGCTCCTGGTACAAGATCTATTTGAAATTCAACGGATCGATGTGGGGGTAATCCCGGTAATTCTTTCGGAAATACATCGGGAAATTCTTTTGCAATGGGAACATCATTGATGCTCTTTTCTTCAGTTTGTACTTTCTCGACGTGTGCTAGAACAGCATAGCAACCTTTTCTTATTAGTTTTTGTGCCTTCAAATTACTAATAAGATGTAGCTTCGTGTTGCCCTTTTCTCCGTACACCATTAAGGGTTTTCCTTTTTCTCTTATAATGCGAATTGCATTTTTGTAACAAACGATCTCCGCTTTCACTTCTTTCAACCAGTCCATACCGATTATCACATCAAAACTCCCTAACTCTACTGGTATCAAATCAATCTTAAATGTTTCGCTAACCAGTTTAATTTCTCGATTCCGACATATATTATCTGCTGAAATTAATTTACCATTTGCTAATTCGAGTAAAAATTTACTATCCAAAGGCGTCAATGGACAACTTAATTTAGCACAAAAATCTCTACTCATATAGCTTCTATCCGCACCCGAATCAAATAAAACGTAAGCAGATTTATTGTCAATAAGAAACGTACCCGTAACAAGCTCCGGGTCTTCCTGTGCCTCTACCGCATTAATATTGAAAACTCTTCCACGGCCTTGTCCATTCGTGTTCTCCTGGTTCGGGCAATTTCTAATAATGTGGCCTGGTTTTCCACATTTATAACAAACTATATTGGCATAACTTGCTCCGACACTACTTGCTCCGCCATTACTCGTTCCGACACCATTTGTTCCTTTCGTTCTATTAACCCCTGGTCCGTAGACCTCACACTTCGCCGCGCTATGACCATTTCTTTTACACTTGTTGCAAAATTTGGTGCAGAACCCCGAGTGATTCTTTTCACACCTTTGGCATAGCTGCTTCTGATTGTTGTTGTTGTTGTTGCGGTTATTATTGTTGTTGGGATGATTGTTGTAGTTGCTGTTGTTGTTGTTGTTGTTGTTGTTGTTGTTGTTGGGCCGTTTGTTGTAGTTGCGATTGATGTTTCGATTGTTGGGATAATTGTTGCGATTATTGTTGTAATTGCTGTTGTTGTTGTATTGGTGATTCTTATCACCGTTTTCCTCCCACTTTCTTTTGACTTGCTTCACATTGGCCTCTTCAGCAGTCTGTTCTTTAATTCTTTCTTCAATCTGGTTCACTAGTTTGTGAGCCATTCTACATGCCTGTTGTATGGAGGCGGGCTCGTGTGAACTTATATCTTCTTGGATTCTTTCCGGTAATCCTTTCACAAACGCGTCGATCTTCTCTTCCTCATCTTCGAATGCTCCCGGACACAATAGGCACAATTCTGTGAATCGTCTTTCGTACGTGGTAATATCAAATCCTTGGGTTCGTAACCCTCTAAGTTCTGTCTTGAGCTTATTGACCTCGGTTCTGGGACGGTACTTCTCGTTCATCAAGTGCTTGAATGCTGACCACGGTAGTGCGTACGCATCATCTTGTCCCACTTGCTCTAGATAGGTATTCCACCATGTTAACGCAGAACCTGTGAAAGTATGCGTAGCGTACTTCACTTTGTCCTCTTCAGTACACTTACTTATGGCAAACACCGATTCAACCTTCTCGGTCCACCGTTTCAATCCGATCGGTCCTTCGGTTCCATCAAATTCCAAAGGTTTGCAGGCAGTGAATTCTTTGTAGGTGCATCCTACACGATTTCCTGTACTGCTAGATCCAAGGTTATTGTTGGTATGTAGCGCAGCCTGTACTGCGGCTATGTTTGAAGCTAGAAAAGTACGGAATTCCTCTTCATTCATATTCACGGTGTGTCGAGTAGTCGGTGCCATTTCCTTCAAAATAGTTAAATGGAACAAGTTAATCATACAGAATATTAAGAGTAGTTAATAGTATTTCGTAGCATAATATGAACTCATTTATAAAAGCTTTTTCTTCATATTAGCGTTTTATAAGTTTAAATTCGGGTAGTACCTACCCGTTAAGTTCATACTTAGTAGCTAATATACAATTCAACTACTACAATTCTATATGAAAAACTGATTGTAATAATATTTCGCGTTCAAACTTTTATACAATATTTTACAAACTTACAATACCGCTTATTTTACATAAAGCATGAAATATAGTACACAATAACTTTGATACAAGATAGTTGTGAAGACAATTCTAGCTAGTACACAAGTCGTTCAGCAAAGGCAATAAAGACACGTAATTCATACGTCCAGAAACAAGTCATGCATTCTGGTTTTACTAGGACTACTTCCCATCCTTGGTCTTGTGCAACATAACCGTTATGGCCGTTGATAAGACAGCGTGTTGTAACGTCATCAAAGGGACGAGGGTTACGTAATGTCCAACAGTCCCGTAATAATCTAAAAACCTCATTTCTTACCCCAATTACCGACTCCGTCACTTGTGAAAACGTTTTGTTTAATAGTTGTAGCCCGATGTTCTTGTTCTCACTTCGGTGAGAAGCGAACATTACTAATCCGTAAGCATAACATGCTTCTTTATGTTGCATGTTAGCCGCTTTTTCTAAATCACGAAGTCCAATATTCGGATATATTGAGTCAAAATAATTTCTTAACCCGTTGCGTAAAATAGCATTTGGGTTCCCCGCAATATATGCGTCAAAGTAAACACATCGTAACTTATGGGTTTCCCAATGTGATATCCCCCATCTTTCAAACGAAAGTCTCTTATAAACCAAGACATTCTTGGAACGTTCTTCGAATGTCTTACAAACTGATCTCGCCTTAAATAGTTGTGCCGAAGAATTCTGGCCGACTCTAGACAAGATTTCATCAATCATGTCTCCGGGTAGGTCTCTTAAAATATTGGGTTGTCTATCCATTTTGTGTTTTTAAACTGTAAAATAGACAAGAGTTAGTTTCATAAAAAAATACTTATTAATACAAGCAATTTTTACATATATCATAAAGCATAAGAACACTATATTACATATATTACACCACACGAATACAACTATCTTATTCCGACTTGCTCGTTTCTTCTTCTTCGGTTTTGGTTCGTTTTGCCAAGTTTCTAGGGATATATGATGTTCCCCTAATACGAGTCGTCGTTGTCCACATTGGTTTAGAAAAACCTGGTGGTTTAGAGGTTCCCGGGTCATTGTTACAACTTAAGGACTTCGGGGGTTGACGATACATATAAAGTTCATCGGGGTTGGAATTAGATTTCTCTATTTTTATGCCCTTTCCCTTATTATTTTCTTTTGCCTTTTTAAATTCAGTTGGGGTAATTTCTATAACATCATCGGAATTCTCGTCGGAATCCGATTCATCGGAGAATTGGTAATCCTCCCAATATTTTGCTTCCTTGGCGGAAACACCATTGACCATAATTAACCTTGGTCGGTTGGTTGAGGATTTTCTTTTACTTAACCGTTTTATTATTTCCCCCACCGGTTCTATTTCTTCATCCGGTTCCGATTCTTCTTCCGGTTCCGATTCTTCTTCCGGTTCCGACTCTTCTTCCGGTTCCTCTTCGGGAACTTGTGAATCAGTCCACAAATCATTCCAATTTACATTTGACTCTTCATTATTATTAGGTGAGTCAATGGGACTTGTTCTAGAGGTAGACATCTATCACATAATATCAAACACGTTAAGAGATTAATATATCACATAATATTCATATGTTAAAAATATATAGTTTCCAACAAAAATGTTAAGCAATCATTTTTAAAGAAGACACGGTCGAAGTCCAGACTCACTAATGCATCCTAACAAACTCGATAAGACACACTAATGCAAATTTTCTGGTTCTCTAAGACCAACGCTCTGATACCAACTTAAATGTCCCGTTCTTATTGATTAAAAACGTTCCATATTAATTGATTTCGTTGCGAGGTTTTGACCTCTATATGAGACGTTTTTCAAAGACTGCATTCATTTTTAAAACAAACCATAACCTTTATTTCATAAATAAAGGTTTAAAAAGCTTTACGTAGATTATCAAATAATGATAATCTAAAATATCCTGTTTACACACGACCATTACATAATGGTTTACAATACAAATATGTTACATCGAAATCAGTTTCTTGAATGCAGTTTTTACACAATATCATACAAACATGGACTCCAAATCTTGTCCTTATTTTAGTATGCAACAGCGGAAGCTCTTAATATTCACCTGAGAATAAACATGCTTTAAACGTCAACAAAAATGTTGGTGAGTTATAGGTTTAACCTATATATATCAAATCGTAACAATAGACCACAAGATTTCATATTTCAATACACATCCCATACATAGAGATAAAAATCATTCATATGGTGAACACCTGGTAACCGACAATAACAAGATGCATATATAAGAATATCCCCATCATTCCGGGACACCCTTCGGATATGATATAAATTTCGAAGTACTAAAGCATCCGGTACTTTGGATGGGGTTTGTTAGGCCCAATAGATCTATCTTTAGGATTCGCGTCAATTAGGGTGTCTGTTCCCTAATTCTTAGATTACCAGACTTAATAAAAAGGGGCATATTCGATTTCGATAATTCAACCATAGAATGTAGTTTCATGTACTTGTGTCTATTTTGTAAATCATTTAAAAAACCTGCATGTATTCTCATCCCAAAAATATTAGATTTTAAAAGTGGGACTATAACTCACTTTCACAGATTTTTACTTCGTCGGGAAGTAAGACTTGGCCACTGGTTGATTCACGAACCTATAACAATATATACATATATATCAAAGTATGTTCAAAATATATTTACAACACTTTTAATATATTTTGATGTTTTAAGTTTATTAAGTCAGCTGTCCTCGTTAGTAACCTACAACTAGTTGTCCACAGTTAGATGTACAGAAATAAATCGATAAATATTATCTTGAATCAATCCACGACCCAGTGTATACGTATCTCAGTATTGATCACAACTCAAACTATATATATTTTGGAATCAACCTCAACCCTGTATAGCTAACTCCAACATTCACATATAGAGTGTCTATGGTTGTTCCGAAATATATATAGATGTGTCGACATGATAGGTCGAAACGTTGTATACGTGTCTATGGTATCTCAAGATTACATAATATACAATACAAGTTGATTAAGTTATGGTTGGAATAGATTTGTTACCAATTTTCACGTAGCTAAAATGAGAAAAATTATCCAATCTTGTTTTACCCATAACTTCTTCATTTTAAATCCGTTTTGATTGAATCAAATTGCTATGATTTCATATTGAACTCTATTTTATGAATCTAAACAGAAAAAGTATAGGTTTATAGTCGGAAAAATAAGTTACAAGTCGTTTTTGTAAAGGTAGTCATTTCAGTCGAAAGAACGACGTCTAGATGACCATTTTAGAAAACATACTTCCACTTTGAGTTTAACCATAGTTTTTGGATATAGTTTCATGTTCATAATAAAAATAATTTTCTCAGAATAACAACTTTTAAATCAAAGTTTATCATAGTTTTTAATTAACTAACCCAAAACAGCCCGCGGTGTTACTACGACGGCGTAAATCCGGTTTTACGGTGTTTTTCGTGTTTCCAGGTTTTAAATCATTAAGTTAGCATATCATATAGATATAGAACATGTGTTTAGTTGATTTTAAAAGTCAAGTTAGAAGGATTAACTTTTGTTTGTGAACAAGTTTAGAATTAACTAAACTATGTTCTAGTGATTACAAGTTTAAACCTTCGAATAAGATAGCTTTATATGTATGAATCGAATGATGTTATGAACATCATTACTACCTTAATTTCCTTGGATAAACCTACTGGAAAAGAGAAAAATGGATCTAGCTTCAATGGATCCTTGGATGGCTCGAAGTTCTTGAAGCAGAATCATGACACGAAAACAAGTTCAAGTAAGATCATCACTTGAAATAAGATTGTTATAGTTATAGAAATTGAACCAAAGTTTGAATATGATTATTACCTTGTATTAGAATGATAACCTACTGTAAGAAACAAAGATTTCTTGAGGTTGGATGATCACCTTACAAGATTGGAAGTGAGCTAGCAAACTTGAAAGTATTCTTGATTTTATGAAACTAGAACTTTTGGAATTTATGAAGAACACTTAGAACTTGAAGATAGAACTTGAGAGAGATCAATTAGATGAAGAAAATTGAAGAATGAAAGTGTTTGTAGGTGTTTTTGGTCGTTGGTGTATGGATTAGATATAAAGGATATGTAATTTTGTTTTCATGTAAATAAGTCATGAATGATTACTCATATTTTTGTAATTTTATGAGATATTTCATGCTAGTTGCCAAATGATGGTTCCCACATGTGTTAGGTGACTCACATGGGCTGCTAAGAGCTGATCATTGGAGTGTATATACCAATAGTACATACATCTAAAAGCTGTGTATTGTACGAGTACGAATACGGGTGCATACGAGTAGAATTGTTGATGAAACTGAACGAGGATGTAATTGTAAGCATTTTTGTTAAGTAGAAGTATTTTGATAAGTGTATTGAAGTCTTTCAAAAGTGTATAAATACATATTAAAACACTACATGTATATACATTTTAACTGAGTCGTTAAGTCATCGTTAGTCGTTACATGTAAGTGTTGTTTTGAAACCTTTAGGTTAACGATCTTGTTAAATGTTGTTAACCCAATGTTTATAATATCAAATGAGATTTTAAATTATTATATTATCATGATATTATCATGTATGAATATCTCTTAATATGATATATATACATTAAATGTCTTTACAACGATAATCGTTACATATATGTCTCGTTTAAAAATCATTAAGTTAGTAGTCTTGTTTTTACATATGTAGTTCATTGTTAATATACTTTATGATATGTTTTCTTATCATAGTATCATGTTAACTATATATATATATATATATATCCATATATATGTCATCATATAGTTTTTACAAGTTTTAACGTTCGTGAATCACCGATCAACTTGGGTTGTCAATTGTCTATATGAAACATATTTCAATTAATCAAGTCTTAACAAGTTTGATTGCTTAACATGTTGGAAACATTTAATCATGTAAATATCAATCTCAATTAATATATATAAACATGGAAAAGTTCGGGTCACTACAGAGAAGACTAGTTCTTTAGGGTCTGCTAGGGAAAGACCATTCGGGTTCCATTTTCGAGAACTGCACGAAAATAGACAATCTAACTCTAACAGAAATACATATTATCCTTTAAAGACTTGATTCTCCCCACACTTAGTTAGCTGTGGTGTCGAAATTGTGATTAACTTCGTTGTCGACTTCCATCGGACTATCTATGTAGTGTTTAACTCTGTGACCATTAACTTTGAATTCAATCCCATTTGAATTTATTAATTCTATCGTTCAGTATGGGAAAACTCTTTTAACTATGAATGGTCCAGACCATCTTGATTTCAATTTTCCAGGAAATAGCTTGAATCGTGAATTGAAAAGAAGAACTCTGTCTTCTTCTTTAAATTCTTTTAAACTTCTGATTCTTTTATCATGCCATTTCTTCGTTCTTTCTTTATAGATTAACGAATTTTCGTATGCTTCATGTCTTAATTCTTCTAATTCGTTTAGTTGACTTAATCGTAGACGTCCGGCTTCATGTAAATCAAGATTACATGTCTTCAAAGCCCAAAATGCTTTGTGTTCAATTTCTACTGGAAGATGACATGCTTTTCCATAAACAAGTCTAAAAGGTGTGGTTCCAATTGGAGTTTTGTAGGCTGTTCTAAAAGCCCAGAGTGCATCCTCCAATTTAATGGACCATTCCTTCGGATTTGATCCTACGGTTTTCTCTAGAATACGTTTTAAAGCTCGGTTGGTATTTTCAACTTGTCCACTTGTTTGTGGATGATATGCGGTGGAGATTTTATGAGTTACTCCATATCTTTTAAGAACTTTCTCAAGTTGATTAGTACGGAAATGAGTACCCCGATCACTTATTAAAGCTTTCGGTGTTCCAAACCTTGCAAAAAGACGTTTTAAAAAGTTAACTACAACTCGTGCATCGTTAGTTGGGAGAGCTTGTGCTTCCGCCCATTTAGATACATAATCAATGGCTATGAGTATATATAGATTATTATGAGATTTTGGAAATGGACCCATAAAGTCAATACCCCAAATGTCAAATACTTCACATACTTGGATGACATTTTGTGGCATTTCATCACGTTGACTTATTTTTCCGGCCCTTTGACAAGCATCACAGGATTTGCAAAGAAGGTGTGCGTCTTTGTAAATTGTAGGCCAATAGAATCCAGCATCATAAACTTTTCTTGCTGTTAGTTGAGGCCCATAATGCTCTCCTGTTGGTCCTGTGTGACAATGGTTTAATATTTTACTAGTTTCATCTCCAAATACACATCGGCGTGTTATTCCATCGGGACAACTTTTAAACAAATGTGGATCTTCCCAAAAATAGTGTTTTATATCACTGAAGAATTTCTTTCGTTTTTGGTACGATAATCCCTTTTCAAGGAATCCACAAACTAAGTAGTTTGCATAGTCTGCAAACCATGGGATTTCATTATAATCTATCTTCAATAGATATTGATCAGGAAAGTTGTCTTGTATGGCCGATTCATTTAGAACTTCTAACTCAGGATTTTCAAGACGAGAAAGATGATCAGCGGCGAGATTTTCTGCTCCTCTTTTATCTCGGATTTCAATATCAAACTCTTGTAAGAGTAAGATCCAACGGATTAATCTTGGTTTAGCATCTTGTTTTGAAAATAGGTATCTAAGAGCAGAATGGTCGGTATAGACCATCGTTTTTGCTAGAACGAGATATGATCGAAATTTGTCAAAAGCAAAGACAATAGCAAGGAGTTCTTTTTCAGTAGTTGTATAGTTCGTTTGTGCTCCTTGTAACGTCTTACTAGCATAATATATAGGTTGAAATCGTTTTTCAATCCTTTGTCCTAAAACGGCTCCCATTGCAAAATCACTTGCATCGCACATTAGTTCAAATGGTAAATTCCAATTTGGTGTTATTATGATCGGCGCATTAGTGAGTTTCTCTTTAAGAATATTAAAAGATTTGATACACTCATCTGAAAAGATGAATGGAGCATCCTTTTCTAGGAGTTTATTCATAGGAGTGGCAATTTTAGAAAAATCTTTTATGAAACGTCGGTAAAAACCGGCATGCCCTAGAAAACTCCTAACTCCTCTAACATTGGTGGGATGTAGAAGTTTAGCAATTACATCTACTTTAGCTCTATCCACTTCAATTCCTTCTTTTGAAATTTTATGACCAAGAACGATGCCCTCTTTAACCATGAAATGACATTTCTCCCAATTAAGTACTAGATTTGATTGTTCGCATCTAATGAGCATTCGTTCCAGATTAACTAAACATGTTTCAAATGTATCACCGAAGACTGAAAAGTCATCCATGAAAACTTCCATGCATTCTTCTATCATGTCATGAAAAATCGCCATCATACACCTTTGAAAGGTTGCAGGGGCGTTGCAAAGTCCAAATGGCATGCGTTTGTAAGCAAAAGTACCATAAGGGCACGTGAACGTGGTTTTCTCTTGGTCCTCGGGTGCTATTGGAATTTGAAAATATCCGGAAAATCCATCTAGAAAACAATAGTAACTATTTCCGGCTAATCTTTCCAACATTTGATCAATGAAAGGTAAGGGAAAGTGATCTTTTCTGGTGGTGTCATTTAATTTTCTATAATCAATATACACACGCCATCCTGTTACAGCCCTAGTAGGAATAAGCTCATTTTTCTCATTTGTAATGACAGTCATGCCACCCTTCTTAGGCACGCATTGTACTGGGCTTACCCATGGACTATCAGAGATTGGATAAATTAAACCTGCATCTAGCAGTTTAATAATCTCTTTCTTAACTACATCTTGCATATTAGGATTTAGTCTTCGTTGGCGTTGCACATACGTTTTATGACCTTCTTCCATAAGGATTTTATGTGTGCAACACGAAGGATTTATTCCTTTAATATCATGAATCTTCCATGCAATGGCTGGTTTATGGGCTTTTAACATAGAAATGAGTTGTGATTTCTCATTTTTAGTAAGAGAAGACGATATTATTACAGGTAATTCAGATTCACCATGTAAATAAGCATATTCCAAATGGTTTGGAAGTGGCTTTAACTCTAATTTCGGAGGTTCTTCTATTGATGATTTATATCGATATCTGTCTTCTTCTTTTAGCATTTGAATTTCTTCTGTTGTTGGTTCATATCCATTAGCTATAAGTGTAGCTAACATTTCAGCTTCATCAATTGGTTCATTACCTTCTCCTAAAGAACATTCTCCTGTTCCTTGTAATTCTGGAAATTCTTCTAATAATTCTGCATGTGCATCTATAGTTTGAATATAATAACATGTATCATCTGCAGATTGTGGTTGTTGCATTGCTCTATCAACTGAAAAGGTAACACTCTCATCCTCTATACTTAGGGTCAATTTCTTACCGAACACGTCTATCATTGCTTTAGCCGTGTTTAAGAATGGTCTTCCTAATATGAGAGGAACTTGAGAATCTTCTTCCATGTCCAGAACAACAAAATCTACTGGAAATACTAAAGTACCAACTTTAACTAGCATGTTCTCCATTATCCCTCTAGGATATTTTATTGATCTATCGGCTAGTTGTATGCTTATTCTGGTTGGTTTCAATTCTCCAAGGTCTAGTTTAGCGTATAGTGAATACGGCATTAGATTTATACTAGCACCTAAGTCTGCCAATGCTTCTATTGAACTAAGACTACCCAGAAAACATGGAATTGTGAAACTTCCTGGATCAGATAGTTTTTCTGGTATCTTATTCAACAGTACTGCTGAACAATTAGCATTCATGGTAACAGCCGAGAGTTCTTCCATTTTCTTTCTATTTGAGATTAGATCTTTCAAGAATTTAGCATATTTAGGCATTCCTGAAATCACATCAATGAAAGAAAGATTTACATTTATCTGTTTAAACATATCTAAGAATTTGGATTGCTCGGCTTCAAGTTTCTCTTTCTTCATTTTACTCGGGTAAGGAAGTGGTGGTTGGTATGGTTTAACATAAGGTTTAGCCTTAACTGTGTTATCTTCATTAACCTTTTCAACTACCAGTTCTTTTTCCTTATCTTGATTAGGTTGTGGTTCTTGTGGAGTAGGAATAGCTTCATCAGAAGTTACAGGTATTTTAGGTGGTTTAAGTGTTGTACCACTTCTTGTGGTAATAGCTTTAGCTGTTTCATTCCGGGGGTTAGCATTTGTATCACTAGGTAGACTTCCCGGTTTTCTTTCACCTATTAACCTTGCTAGGTTACTTACTTCTTGTTCCAGATTTTGAATAGAAGCTTGTTGATTTCTAAATGCTTGAGCATTTTGTTCATTAGTTTGTTTCTGAGATGTGAAAAACTGTGTTTGAGTTTCAACTAGCTTCGTCATCATATCTTCTAAATTCGGCTTTTTATCATCGGTTTGTTGTGGTGGTTTGTTTTGAAAATTAGGTCTTTGCTGATTGTAATTATTATTGGATACTTGTTGATTGCTAGGACCTTGTTGGTTGTTGTATGGAATATTTCGGTTATAATTCTGGTTTTGATTGTAAATCGGTCTTGGCGGTTGATAATTATTCTGATAATTATTTCCAGGCCTTTGGTTTATGTATGAAATATTCTCTCTTTGTTCCATTGTTAATTCAATACTGAGACAATCTTTTGTCAAATGTGGTCCTCCACACTGCTCACAACTAATTCGTATTGAGTGAATATCTTTAGTCATCTTTTCCATTCGTCTCTCGACAGCATCTATCTTTGCGGAAATGGAATCTAAGTCATGGCTAGAATCGGCTCTAGCTGCTTTAGATGATCTAACGATATCTTTTTCTTGGTGCCACTCATGTGAGTGGGAAGCAGTGTTATCAATAATTTTGTAAGCATCAGTTTCGGTTTTCTTCATAATAGAACCACCAGCTGCTATATCTATGTCTTTCCTTGTAGTGATGTCGCATCCTTGGTAGAATATTCGTACTATTTGACAGGTGTCTAAACCATGTTGCGGACATCCTCTTAACAACTTTCCAAATCTTGTCCACGCCTCATATAGAGTTTCATTTGGTTTCTGTGTAAACGTAACAATTTCTGCTTGAAGTCTTACGGCTTTAGATGCAGGAAAGAATTGTTTAAGAAAGTTTTCAACTAAAACGTCCCATGTATCAATCGTCCCTTCAGGTAACGATTCCAACCAATCTTTGGCTTCTCCCTTTAAAGTCCAGGGAAATAACATGAGATATATCTGTTCATCCTCTACTTCTCGGATTTTAAATAGTGTGCAGATCCTATTAAAGGTACGTAAATGTTCATTTGGATCTTCCTTCGGCGCACCACTAAATTGGCATTGATTAGTCACCATGTGTAGAATTTGTCCTTTGATTTCATAATCTGGCGCATTAATGTCTGGATGAGTAATTGCGTGACCTTGGCCAGTGCGTTTAGCTCTCATTCGGTCTTCCATACTTAAAGGTTCCAGATTCTCCATAATTGAATTTGTTGAATCCGAATCACTAGAGGATTCTGATTTAATGGTTCGTTCCTCAACAATCTCTGTTTGAATGATTGGTGGTTCCGGAGAAAAGTTTAGTGGTTCAGGATCTACGAATCGTTCCTGAATATTCTCCGGATTCTCAATTGTGAGGTCGGGTTCAAAAAATGGATTATCGGAAATTTGAACTGGAGTACTTGGTCGACTGGATGACGATTCTAAAGAAAAATCAACGGTGGTAATATTTGCTAAATGTCTTGATCTAGTTACAGGTGGTGAACGTACAAAAGGTGGTGAACGTCTTGCTCGGTGCATTCACTGAATATCCTATTAGTTTTTAAAAGGAAAGAAAAATTATAATAAGTTATCCAATCAATAGACTTTTCTGATTTTGCCCACGTTTCGAATAGCCAAAAGATGCAGCAGAGGGGCAGGATTCGTTTGGTCTCAATATAATTGAGGACTGTTTGGCTCCAATAACCCGGTCCACGTACAAATCCAACTATTACTACGAACCAGAAAATTTTGATGTCTATCAATTTAACCACTTAAAATAAATTTTCGTAATTTTAAGAAATTTAGATAAGAAGTAGAATAAAAATGTATGTCCTAAAACTAGAATAGCGAGAAATAAGAAAGAAAAAGAGTTCGTCGGAAAAAGATCGAAAAAGAAAAATGGTTGAAAAATAAAAGGTGACGGAAAAATAAAAGAAACTTATAAAACTTAAAAACACTTGACTAACCTAACCTTATTACTACAACTAACTTAAAATTATAATCGCAAATTGAGATTACTAATTGGAATGATAATTGATACATAGGTAAAAGGCGTCTAAAAATATTCAAGCTTACAGGAAAAACTATATCCCAAATGGAAATAACTTAAAAAGAAACTAAAACTTAAAAAGGCGTCGCAAAATTCTAAAGTACCTAAATCTTAGTCTAAAGAAAAAGCACTTAAGGAATTCTACGGCAAAGCCTAAAAATCTAGAAGTAAAAATAACTATGGCAAAAACTAAGTTTAAAACTAAATATGAGCTAAAAATACAAATATTACGCTAAAACGATTAAAAAGGGACAAAATATAAAAATATACAAAAAGTTGTAAAAAGTACAATTTTTATAAAAAATATTATTTTTATATTATTTATTTATTAAAACTATTAATTTTACAATTTAATTAAACTAATTTAACTAAATAAAACAAATTAAATAAAAAGAAACTTTAAAATAAAACTAATTATAATAATAATAGGTAATTAGGGTTTATAATAATAATAATTAATAAATACCCCGTAATTAATGACGTTTAGGGTTTCTGTCGGTGGTGTCAGAGAAACTCCGCGAGTTGCGGTATTTAAATCAGCAAACCCCGCGAGTCGCGGGGTTCCAGAATTCAACTCAGGTACAGTTTTAAATTTGACGTGTTTTTTTTTTATTTTCTGTTTAATATTTTCTGTTTAATATTTTCTGTTTATAAAATATAAATATTTGTATAATAAAAACTTATATTTAAAAACTTAAATAAAAATAGAACTACTTTATAATTTTATAAATAAAAATCTTAAAGCTAGATATATATATATATATATTTTTTCGGTTTTATATTTATAAAATATATTTATAAAATATATTTATAAAATAAATTAAATAAAACTTATATTTTTACAAACTAAAGAAACTTTATAAAACTTAAATATTTATCAAACTCCTAAAAATATTTATATTTTTGTTTTTCTTTTAATATTTTTGAATATTTAAAACGTATTTTTATAAAAACGAATTTTAATAAAAGTAAACTAAAAATCTTTTTTTTATTAGCGTTGCACTTCCGGCGTTTAAGAAGTTCCCCGGCAGCGGCGCCAAAAATACTTGATGTGGTAGCGGAGTAGAATAAAATACTATTAAATTTTAGCAGGAAATACTATTAAATACGATACAATTTTACACAAGATATTTATTTATTTATAGAATGGATATACTTAAACCTTGCTACAACACTTATAGGCAGTGTACCTAATCGTACAGTAGTGTAGTTTTTAGTAAGTCCGGTTCATTCCACAGGGAAAATCTTTAAACAAAGCTTAACGCTATATTAGTTTACTTTTATAAAAATACAAATATATATATAAGTAATATTATTATTATAAAGGGGGGTTTTTACCGTTTAATGACCGGTTTGTTGATTTTAAAACTTTAGTTGCAGTTAAAACCAAATGTAAAATAATAAATAAATACAAGACTTAATTTAAAGCGTAAAGTAAATAATGATAATGAAATTGCGAATAAAAGTGCGATAAAATAAACTTGCGATAATTAAAAAGTACGATAATTAAAAGTGCAATTAAATACAATAACAATAAATAAAATGCGATAATTAGAAGTGCAATTAAATATAAAATAAAGGAAATAAAATATAAAATAAAATAATTATGCTTATTTAAACTTCCGTAATCATGATGTTTGACGTGTTGATTTTAGTTTTATGCCCATGGGTTAATTGTCCTTTGTCCTGGATTATTTAATATGTCCGTCTGATTTTTGTCCATAACAGTCCATCAGTCATAAATATAAAGTGCGAGTGTCCTCGTCAAATTATCCTTATACCCGAAGTTAAATATTCCAACTAATTGGGGACTTAAACTGTAACAAGATTTTAATACTTTGTTTAATAATTACACCAGGATGTCGACTGAGTGTAACCCAAGGTTTTAATATTTTGTTATCAATTATACCAAGTGTCCTTGTACATAATTTCACCCCTGTTTTAATTATTCTAGTGACTATTAATCCATTCCCGTGTCCGGTTAAATGAACGATTATTTGTTATAAATACCCCACCCATCGTGTCCGATTGAGTGTATATGGTAATTTATAGGGACGCCCAATTGTAAATCTTTATATTAACATTAACAAACTATCATTTAGTTAAACAAATATAAAGCCCATCAATAGCCCATAGTCTAATTTCCACAAGTGTCGTTCTTTTGTCCAAACCCCAATTATGGTACAAAGCCCAATTACCCAATTTTAGTAATTAGCCCAACATCATGATTACTTCGGATTAAATAAGCATAATAATAACTTAGCTACGAGACATTAAATTAAAAAGGTTGAACATAACTTACAATGATTAAAAATAGCGTAGCATTACACGGACAGAATTTCGACTTACACCCTTACAATATTCGCTAACATACCCTTATTATTAGGATTAAAATTAAAATTAAAATTAAAATTAAAATTAAAATATAAATATAAATATAAATATTTACGTATTATGAGAGAAGAAGAAAAAGGATGATAAAAATGATCAGAATTCGGTTGGCTTTATAGGGATTTGAGTTCAGGTATACTCCGCGACTCGCGGCATTTTTTGCCTTCAAACTCCGCGAGTCGCAGAGTTTGAAATTACAGCTCACAAACTTTGGAGTCTTTCTTGCCGACGATTTTTATTATTTATATAATATATAAATAATTATAAGAATTATTTAAATATTATATTATATTTATGTGCATAGTTGACTTGTAATTTTTAGTCCGTTGCGTCGAGCGTTGAGAGTTGACTCTGGTCCCGGTTCCGGATTTTCGAACGTCCTTGCGTACAATTTAATATCTTGTACTTTGCGTTTTGAATCTTGTACTCTTGTAATTTCGAGACGTTTCTTATCAATAATTGGAACCTCTTTGATTGTATTTTGTACTTTTGAGCTTTTTGGTCGTTTGCGTCTTCAATTCGTCGAATCTGTCTTTTGTCTTCACCTTTTATTATTTAAACGAATATCACTTGTAAATAGAAAAATTGCAACTAAAAGCTTGTCTTTCTTGAGGAATAATGCTATGAAATATATGTTCGTTTTTAGCATTATCACAATCCCATTTGAATTTATCAATTCTATTGTTCCATATGGGAAAACTCTTTTGACTATAAATGGTCCAGACCATCTTGATTTCAAATTTCCAGGAAATAGCTTGAATCTTGAATTGAAAAGAAGAACTCTGTCTCCTTCCTTAAATTCTTTTGAACTTCGGATTCTTTTATCATGCCATTTCTTCGCTCTTTCCTTATAGATTAACGAATTTTCATATGCATCATGTCTTAACTCTTCTAATTCATTTAGTTGACTTAATCGTAGACGTCCGACTTCATGTAAATCAAGATTACATGTCTTCATAGCCCAAAATGCTTTGTGCTCAATTTCTACTGGAAGGTGACATGCTTTTCCGTAAACAAGTTTAAAAGATGTGGTGCCAATTGGAGTTTTGTAGGCTGTTCTAAAAGCCCAGAGTGTATCCTCCAATTTCATGGACCATTCCTTTGGATTTGATCCTACAGTTTTCTCTAGAATACGTTTTAATGCTCGGTTGGTATTTTCAACTTGTCCACTTGTTTGTGGATGATAAGCGGTTGAGATTTTATGAGTTACTCCATATCTTTTGAGAACTTTCTCAAGTTGATTGTTACAAAAATGAGTACCCCGATTACTTATTAAAGCTTTCGGTGTTCCGAACCTAGCAAAAAGACATTTTAGGAAGTTGACTACAACTCGTGCATCGTTAGTTGGGAGAGCTTGTGCTTCCGCCCATTTAGATACGTAATCAATGGCAACGAGAATGTAGAGATTATTATGAGATTTTGGAAATGGACCCATAAATTCAATACTCCAAACGTCAAATACTTCACATACTTGAATGACATTTTGTGGCATTTCATCACGTTGACTTATTTTTCCGGCCCTTTGACAAGCATCACAGGGTTTACAAAGAAGGTGTGCGTCTTTGAAAATTGTAGGCCAATAAAATTCAGCGTCATAGACTTTTCTTGCTGTGAGTTGAGGCCCATAATGCCCTCATGTTGGTCCTGTGTGACAATGGTTTAAGATTTAACTAGCTTCATCTTCGAATACGCATCTGTGTAATATTCCATCAGGACAACTTTTGAATAAATGTGGATCTTTCCAAAAATAGTGTTTTATATCACTAAAGAATTTCTTTCGTTTTTGGTACTACAACCATTTTTCAAGAAATCCACATACTAAATAGTTTGCATAGTCTGCAAACCATGGAATTTCACTATAATCGATCTTTAAAAGATATTCATCAGGAAAGTTATCTTGTATGGCCGATTCATTTAGAAATTCTAATTCGAGATTTTCAAGACGAAAAAGATGATCAGCGGCGAGATTTTCTGCTCCCTTTTTGTCTCGGATTTCAATATCGAACTCTTGTAAGAGTAAGATCCAACGGATTAATCTTGATTTGGCATCTTGTTTTGAAAATAGGTATCTAAGAGCAGAATGGTCGGTATAGACCACCGTTTTAGCTAGAACGAGATATGAACGAAATTTGTCAAAAGCGAAGACGATAGCAAGGAGTTCTTTTTTAGTAGTTATATAATTTGTTTGTACTCCTTGTAACGTCTTACTAGTGTAATATATGGGTTGAAATCGTTTTTCAATTCTTTGTCCTATAACGGCTCCCATTGCAAAACACTTGCATCGCACATGAGTTCAAATGGTAGATTCCAATTTGGAGTTATCATGATCGGCGCATTAGTGAGTTTTTCTTTAAGAATATTAAAATATTTGATGCATTCATCTGAAAAGATGAATGGAGCATCTTTTTCAAGGAGTTTATTCATAGGAGTGGCAATTTTAGAAAAATCTTTTATAAAACGTATGTAAAAACTGACATGCCCTAGAAAACTCCTAACTCCTATAACATTGGTGGGATGTGGAAGTTTAGCAATTACATCTACTTTAGCTCTATCCACTTCAATTCCTTCCTTTGAAATTTTATGACCAAGAACGATGCCTTCTCTAACCATGAAATGGCATTTCTCCCAATTAAGAACTAGATTTGATTGCTCGCATCTAATAAGCATTCGTTCAAGATTAACTAGACATGTTTCAAAAGTATCACCGAAGACTGAAAAGTCATCCATGAAAACTTCCATGCATTCTTCTATCATGTCGTGAAAAATCGCCATCATGCACCTTTCAAAGGTTGTAGGGGCGTTGCATAGTCCAAATGGCATGCGTTTGTAAGCAAAAGTACCATAAGGGCACGTGAACGTGGTTTTCTCTTGATCCTCGGGTGCTATTGGAATTTGAAAGTATCCGGAGAAACCGTCAAGAAAACAATAGTAACTGTTCCCAGCTAACCTTTTCAAAATTTGATCAATGAAAGGTAAGGGAAAATGATCTTTTCTGGTGGCGTCATTTAATTTTCTATAATCAATACAAACTCGCCATCATGTTACAGTCCTAGTAGGAATAAGCTCATCTTTTTCATTTGTGATGACAGTCATGCCACCCTTCTTAGGTACGCATTGAACTGGGCTTACCCATGGACTATCAGAGATTGGATAAATTAAACCTGCATCGAGCAGTTTAATAATTTCTTTCTTAACAACATCTTGCATATTAGGATTTAGTCTTCGTTGGCGTTGCACATATATTTTATGACCTTCTTCTATAAGGATTTTATGTGTGCAATACGAAGGACTTATACCTTTAATGTCATGAATTTTCCATGCAATAGCTGGTTTATGAGTTTTTAGCACATAAATGAGTTGAGATTTTTCATTTTCCGTAAGAGAAGACGATATTATTACAGGTAATTCAGATTCACCATGTAAATAAGCGTATTCCAAATGGTTTAGAAGTGGCTTTAACTCTAATATCGGTGGTTCTTCTATCGATGATTTGTATCGATATCTGTCTTCCTCTTTTAGCATTTGAAGTTCTTCTGTTGTTGGTTCGTAATCATTAGCCATGAGTGTGGCTAATATTTCAGCTTCATTAATTGGTTCAATTCCTTCTCCTAAAGAACATTCTCCTGTTCCTTGTAATTCTGGAAATTCTTGTAACAATTCTGCATGTGAATCTATAGTTTGAATATAATAACATGTATCATCTGAAGATTGCGGTTGTTGCATGGCTCTATCAACAGAAAAGGTAACACTCTCGTCCTCTATACTTAGGGTCAGTTTCTTACCGAACACGTCTATTATTGCTTTAGCCGTGTTTAAGAATTGTCTTCCTAATATGAGAGGAACTTGAGAATCTTCTTCCATGTCCAGGATAACAAAGTCTACTGGAAATACTAAAGTACCAACTTTAACTAGCATATTTTCCATTATCCCTCTAGGATATTTTTCTGATCGATCGGCTAGTTGTATGCTTATTCTTGTTGGTTTCAATTCTCCAAGGTCTAGTTTAACGTATAGTGAATACGTCATTAAATTTATACTAGCACCTAAGTCTGCCAATGCTTCTATTGAATTAAGTCTACCCAGAAAATATGGAATTGTGAAACTTCCTGGATCTGATAATTTTTCTGGTAATTTATTCAACAGCACTGCAGAATAATTAGCATTCATTGTAACAGCTGAGAGTTCTTCCATTTTTTTTCTATTTGTGATTAGATCTTTCAGAAATTTAGCATATCTTGGCATTCCTGAAATTACATCAATGAAAGGAAGATTGACATTTATTTGTTTAAACATATCCAAGAATTTGGATTGCTCGGCTTCAAGTCTTTCTTTTCTCATTTTACTCGAGTAAGGAAGTGATGGTTGGTATGGTTTAACATAAGGTTTAACCTTAACTGTGTTATCTTCATTAACTTTTTCAACTGTCGGCTCTGTTTCCTTCTCTTGATCAGGCTGTGGTGCCTGTGTAGTAGGAATAGCTTCATCAGAAATTACAGGCATTTCAGGTGGTTTAAGTGTAATACCACTTCTTGTGGTAATGGCTTTAGCTGTTTTATTTCGGGGGTTAGCATTTGTAACACTAGGTAGACTCCCCGGTTTTCTTTCTCCAATTAACCTCGCTAGGTTGCTCACTTCTTGTTCCAGATTTTGAATAGAAGCTTGTTGATTTCTAAATGCTTGAGCATTTTGTTCATTAGTTTGTTTATGAGATGTGAAAAATTGAGTTTGAGATTCAACTAGCTTCGACATCATATCTTCTAAATTTGGCTTTTTATCATCGGTTTGTGGTGGTTTATTTGGGAAAATAGGTCTTTGCTGGTTGTAAGTATTATTAGATACTTGTTGATTGCTAGGACCTTGTTGTTTGTTGTATGGAACATTTTGGTTATAATTCTAATTTTGATTGTAGTTTGGTCTTGGCGGTTGATAATTATTTTGATAATTATTTCCAGGCCTTTGGTTCATGTATGAAACATTCTCTCTTTGTTTCATTGTTTGTTAAATACTAAGACAATCTTTTGTCAAATGTGGTCCTCCACACTGCTCACAACTAATTCGTATTGCGTGAATATCTTTAGTCTTCTTTTCCATTCGTTTCTCGAAAGCATCTAACTTTGCAGAAATGGAATCAAAGTCATGGCTAGAATCGGCTCTAGCCGCTTTAGATGATCTAACGATGTCTTTTTTTTATGTCACTCATGTGAGTGGGAGGCTGTGTTATCAATAATTTTGTAAGCTTCAGTTGCGGTTTTCTTCATAATGGAACCACCAGCTGCTATGTTGATGTCTTTTCGTGTAGTAATGTCGCATCCTTGGTAGAATATTTGTACTATTTGATAAGTGTCTAAACCATGTTGAGGACATCCTCTCAACAACTTTCCGAATCTTGTCCATGCCTCATATAAAGTTTCATTTGGCTTTTGTGTGAACGTAACAATTTCTCCTTGAAGTCTCATGGCTTTAGATGCTGGAAAGAATCTTTTAAGAAATTTCTCAACTAAGACATCCCATGTGTCAATCGCCCCTTCAGGTAACGATTCTAACCAATCTTTGGCTTCTCCCTTTAAAGTCCAGGGAAATAACATGAGATAGATATGTTCATCCTCAACTTCTCTGATTTTAAATAGAGTACAGATCCTATTAAAGGTTCGAAGATGTTCGTTTGGATCTTCTTTTGGCGTACCACTAAATTGGCATTGATTAGTTACCATGTGTAGGATTTGTCCTTTGATTTCATAATCTGGCACATTAATGTCTGGTTGAGTAATTGCATGACCTTGGCCAGTGCGTGTAGCCCTCATTCGGTCTTCCATACTTAGAGGTTCGTGATTTTCCATGATTGAGTTTGTTGAATCTGAATCACTAGGGGATTCTGATTTAATAGTTTATTCCTCGACAATCTCTGGATGAGTGATTTGTGGTTCATGAGGAATGATTAGTGGTTCATGATCTATGAATTGTCCTTGAATATCCTCCGGGTTCTCTATGGTGAGGTCGGGTTCAAAAAATGAATTATTGGAAATTTGAATTGGAGTACTTGGTCGACTAGATGATGATTCTAAAGAAAAATCAACGGCGACGATATTGGCTAGATGTCTTGATCGAGTTACAGGTGGTGAACGTATGAAAGATGGTGAACGTTTTGCTCGGTGCATTCACTGAATATCCTATTAGTTATAAAGATAAAAATTATTAAAGTTATCAAATTAATAGACTTTTCTGATTTTGCCCACGTTTCGAATAGCCAATAGATGCTGCAGGTAGTCAGGCCCCCTAAATCGGAAGCCCACAACTCGCCACTAACAAATCCAACTATTACTACGAATCAGAAAATTTTGGATGTCTATCAATTTAACCGCTTAAAATATTTTTTTTTTTTTTTTTGAAATTTTGAAGAAGATATAGAAAATTCTATGTCCTAAAAACTAGAGCGTAGAAATGAGAAAGAAGAAGAGTGCGTCGAAAAATAAAAGGTCGAAAAATAATAATAAGAAAGTAAAGCGTCGAAACTAAAAAGTCTAAAAACTAAATATTAAAAGTTGCGTCTAAATGAATTAAAGCTTAAAAGGAATTCTATATCCAAAATAGCAATAACTTAATAGGCACTAAAATCTATTAAATATTAAAGCGATAAGCGACGTCGTAAAATTCTAAAGCGCCTAAATCTTAATCTAAAGAAAAAGCACTTAAGGGACTTTACGGCAAAGCCTAAAAAACTAGAAATATAAAGGAACTACGGCAAAAACTAATCTTAAAACTAATTACGAATGATAAAAATACAAATTACTAATTATAAGTTTAAAATATACAATTTATAAAAAGAAACAAAAAATGATAAGATTACTTATTTTATAAAAATATTATTTTTATATTATTATTTTATATAAGTATTAATTTATATATTAATAAAACTAATTAAAACTTAATATACAAAATTAAATAAAACTAAAACTAATTATTATTTAATTAAAACCCTAATTACTAATTAATTAATAATAATTATTAATAAACCCTAACCCTAATTCGACGGTCAAAGGTTACAGACCAGTCAAATCACCTCATGCGATCGCATGAGGTTTCTTTGTTCTGGCCATGAGATCGCATGACTTCGGGTTCCAGGCCAGAAGTTTGGGCTGCTACAGTACGGCCCATATACTTTTAATTTATATATATTTTTTTAATTTATAGAAATAAAATAATTTAAATAAAACTTATAAATTAAAAAAAAATTACTTATTAGATTTTATAACTTTTAACAATAAAAATAAATATAAACATTTTTTTTAATTTAACTAAACTTTAAAAATATAGATATATTTTTTTTTCTTTTTCTTGTTTTTCTTGTTTTTATTTTTTTGTTTTTAATATTTAAAACTTATGTAAATATATTTTTACAAAAATAACTTAAAAACTAAAAAATTTTATTATAGCGTTCTATGGCGTCCCCGACAGCGGCGCCAAAAATACTTGATGTTTGCGAGGTGTAGTAAGTAATACTATTAATTTTTACTACGAAATACTATTAAATACGATACAATTTACACAAAATATTTATTTATTTATAGAATGGATATACCTAAACCTTGCTACAACACTTATAGGCAATGTACCTAATCGTAGAGTAGTGTAGTTTTTAGTAAATTCGGTTCGTTCCACAGGGAGCTAGTTGAGTTTAACGCTATATATATTTTAAACTATATATATATATATATATATATATATATATATATATATATATAAATATATATATATAAAACTCAACGCTATATATATTCTAAACTATATTTGTATATATATATATGTATATATATATATATATATATATATATATATATATATATATATATATATATATATATATATATATATATATATATATAAGTAGTATTATTATTATTATAAAGTGGGGTTTTACCGTTTAATGACCGGTTTGTCGATTTTAAGATTTAAATCACAGTTAAAACCTAATGTAAAATATTAAATATAAATATAACTTAATTTAAAGCGTAAAGTAAATGACGATAAATAAAAGTGCGATAAATAAAAGTACGATAATTAAAAGTGAAATAATTTGAAGTACGAAAAATAAAATGACGATAAATAAAAGTGCGATGAGATATAAAATGAAAGAATTATGCTTATTTAAACTTCCATAATCATGATGTTTGATGTGTTGATTTTAATTTATTACCATGGGTTAATTGTCCTTTGTCCTGAATTATTCGATATGTCCATCTGGTTTTGTCCATAATAGTCCATCGGTCATAATTATAAAGTGCGAGAGTCTTCGCCAAATTAACCTTATACCCGAAGTCAAATATTCCAACTAATTGGGGATTCGAACTGTAACAAGGTCTTAATACTTTGTTTAATGAATACACCAGGTTATCGACTGCGTGTAATCCAAGGTTTTAATACTTTGTTAACAATTACACCAATTACCCTTGAATGTAATCCACCCCTGTTTTAATGAGTCCAGTGACTATTAATCCATCCACGTGTCCGGTCAAATGAACAATTATTAGTATTTATAGATATCCCGCCCATCGTATCCAGTCAAGCGTACATGGTTATATATAAACACGTCAAATTATAAATCTCTATATTAAATCAACGAGATATCATTTAATTAATATAAAGCCCATTAATAGCCCATAGTCCAATTTTCACAAGTGTCGGTCTTTTGTCCAAACCCCAATTATGGTCCAAAGCCCAATAACCCCGTCTTAGTATTTAGTCCAACATCACGATTACTTCGGCTTTAAGCATAATAATAACTTAGCTACGTGACATTAATTTAAAAAGGTTGAACATAACTTACAATGAATATTAATCGCATAGTGTTAAACGGACATAATTTCGACTTACAAACTTAAAACATTCGCCACTATAATCTTATTATTATTAACTTAATATTAAAATTATAATTATAATTATAAAATATAAATATAAATATATATTGAGAGATAGAGAGTAATTGATTGAATATGGTGTACATAAAACGTCCGAAATATGCTGCTATTTATAGATGTGGCCAGGTCCTGGGTGCCATGCGATCGCATGGGAATAAGGCACCCAGGCCATGCGATCGCATGGCCTGCTTTTCCTGCTCCATTTGCTTCCAAAAACGTGGGCGGCTCTTGATTTATTTATTATATAATATAATATATATAATTTTATATAATTATATATATATTATATTATATTCTTGTGCATAGTTGACTTGTAATTTTAGGTCCGTTGCATCGCGCGTTGATAGTTGGTTCATGTCCCGGTTTCGAATTTTCGAACGTTCTTTCGTACGATTTAATATCTTGTACTTTTCGTTTTGCGGCTTGTACTCTTGTAATTTCTAGACGTTTCTCATCAATAAATTGAACCACTTGGATTGTACTTTGTACTTTTTAGCGTTTTGGTCATTTGCGTCTTCAAATCGTCGAATCTGTCTTTTGTCTTCACCTTTTAATATTTAAACGAATATCACTTGTAAATAGAACAATTGCAACTAAAAGCTTGTCTTTCTTGAAGGATAATGCTATGAAATATGTGTTCGTTTTTAGCATTATCAAAAAGTTGAAGGAAGCGGGGTTTAAGGATTTTGCGGTCAAAGATGGTGGTAAGTCGGGTGGTAAAAAGAAGATTAAGGACCACTCGTGTTCTTATAGGTTGCACGATAATGCCGATGACGTGGATTTTGGAGATTCAATCCAAAATTTGCTTAAAGAAGCTCCGGTCGATGATCGTGATGATTTCTCTTTGGATCCGGGGAGCAAAAAAGTTGAGAGGCTTCTTCCAAGACCTCGAAGACGGTGGTATAATTGATCCATCTGATGGAATTCAACTTAACAACAAGTTTAAATGTCAACATAATCACAAACCATTTTTATGATAGTGAAATAAAGCGGAAGCAAGATTAACAAGAAAACAAGTTTATAAGTATAACCATTTTAGATTGAATTCCATGTAAATATCAAGTCTTGAAATAATGCTTACATATAATAACAAGGAAGTGAGATTATACCTCCTCAAAATCAATTGAGGGCTGAATTGGATGAGTAAGAAGATGATGACGTTGATGGATTTATAACCTCTAACTTGAAGCCTCAAGTGTGTAATACCCACAAGCCTTTTGTGCACCAACACTACCTTTAATTTGGTTAGGATTTTAACACTTAATGAACTAGATTAGCAAGCTCAAAACCCACTCCTTTTTCTTTCTAAACTTCGGCCAGCAGCCTCCATAAAGGGATGAGAGAGTTTTTTAAAATTGCATATGGAATACTAGAGACATTCACTTGATTAAAGAGATACTTGCATGCTCTTAAGGAATGTGCCATTGAAAGTAACAAAACAAAGTGGGTTGGTCTTCCTTGGTCTCAACAAAACGCCACCCATGCCCTTTTTTTATAACAATTTGTTAATTTTATAAAACTTGTTATAAAGGCTCTTATTTTGTTAAGTTACTTGTATATTTTATAAACCCTTTTATAAAATATTACACATTATAATTATTTAAACCTATAAATAATTAAATATAAATTATCCAAATAATTTATCTCAAGTGATAGTATTTTAGAAAACCAATTTTCTAAAGTTCAAGTGTCGCGTATTTATTTAACGATCCAATCGTTAAGATTAAATACATATAAAGTGTCGGCAAGCTTGTTATTGGGTATGACCCGACTTGGATCATAACATATTAGCCACATTAATTAAATATGTCTCTCGGGCATACGAAATACCTTCAATCTCCCACTTGCACGAGAAACATAAGAAATTAATGCAAGTGATGGATACAGCCTAACACACCGTCCATCACCCCTAACATGTTATGACTTTGTGCCATTCAATAACATCATCCCTTTCGAGTACCCAACTCGAATATGAATAGGTGAATCTTTCATTTTATCCTTTCGTCTTAGATGTCATGTCAAATCCAAGAGATACAGAGTGACCACTCTCTTATAGATTTAACTTTATCAGGCCTTAGACATCTGACTCTCAACGAATAAGACTGACAAATTCCATCTTGACTACATACGTCCTAGATACACACTTTGTATTATACCTGAGCTCTTCCTTATGTACTACCATATTTCAGAATAGCGAAGGAAAGAATCAAGGCATAATACTCAGTGAATATCAGGACCCAATATGTATCTCAGGTCAGAGGATACGATGATATTCGCCTTTACTCAAGATTACATGTGATCAACCACAAAGGCTCCATACAGTAAATCTTGAGAGCGGGTCTTCCAATATTTGTATCCCACAAATATCTATGAACCTTGGTAGCAACCCTGCCCCACATTCAACCTATGAATGTATACCAATCCAAGTTCATAATAGTCTAAACCTCACACTCATTCTCACAAATGTGATCGACTACGGAATTTAGAATAATAATTTATTCATGGATAAAATATGCAAAATAGGAACTTAACTCAAAATAAATTAAACCATAATTATATTAATGAGTTTGAACCACTTCGTCCCGTTACAATACTTAAAACAGATCATGACCAATCACTAGAATATCGAAGCCCTAATGCACAAACATGTCCTTCATGTTTTGCTCCATATAAGAGTTTCGTGAGTGGATCCGCTATGTTATGATCTGTGTGAACTTTGCGAATACATATCTTTCCCTTTTCAACTTCATCCCTAATGTAGTTGAATCTCCGCTCAATGTGACGGGTCTTTTGATGAGCACGAGGTTCCTTGATTTGAACAATCACACCTTCGTTATCACAAAAGATCTCAAGAGTGTCCTGAATGGTAGGGACCACTCCTAAGTCGTCGATGAATTTCTTCATCCTTGCAGCTTCCTTAGCTGCCAATGAGGCGGTGATGTACTCTGATTCTGTAGTGGATAAAGCAACAACATCCTGGTTTTAACTCTTCCAAGAGACCGCACCTTCATTTAAAATGAAGACATAACCGGATTGTGACCGAGATCCATCTCAATCAGTTTGGAAGCTCGCGTCCACGTAACCTTTTACAGCGAGTTCCTCCTCACCAGACCCGTATATATGAAACATATCCTTAGTCCTTCTAAGGTGTTTCAATATACTTTTAACCGCAGTCCCATGACTATTTCCCGGGTTATTCTGGTATCTACTTGTCATGCTAAGAGCGCATGACACATTCGTTCTAGTGCATATCATCGCATACATGATTGACCCAATAGCAGACGCATATGGGACATTCTTATGCTTTCTTGTTCATCTTTCGTGGTGGGGCACTGAGATGAACTGAGAAACGCCCCTCTTTGAAAAGGTACCAAACCTTTCTTAGAGTTTTCCTTCTTGAACCTTTTCAAGCCTTTTTAATGTATGCACTTTGATTCAAACCTATCAATTTCTTGGATCTATCCCTGTAGATCCCAATCCCCAAAACGTATTGTGCTTCTCCAAGATCCTTAATGGAGAAGCATTTACTTAACCAAGTTTTAACACCTTGCTTTGCCGGAGTATCGTTCCCAAATAACAATATATCCTCCACATATAATACAAGGAACATGATAGTGCTCCCACTAGCCTTCTTGTATACATAAGCTTCATCACCATTTTTAATGAAGCCAAATTTCTCGGCTTCCTCATTAAAACGATGATTCCACATTCTCGATGCTTGTTTCAATCCGTAGATTGATTTCTTTAACTTGTATACTTTATTCGGATATTTTAGATCAACAAAACCTTTAGGCTGAACCATATAGACATCTTCCTTAAGATATCCATTTAGTAAAGCAGTTTTGACATCTATTTGCCATATCATAAAATCATAATGAGAAGCAATGGCAAATAATATCCTAATAGACTTTAGCATCACCACGGGTTTAAAAGGTTTCATCATAGTCAATTCCTTGAGTTTGAGTGAAACCTCTTGCTATAAGTCTAGCCTTGTATGTATCCAAGTTTCCATGTATGTTGGTTTTCTCCTTGAAAAGCCATTTACAATCAACTAACTTAGAGTTAGTAGGTTGTGTAACCAATTCCCAAACTTGGTTGTCATACATGGATTGCATCTCAACGTTCATGGCTTCCTGCCATTTATCTTTATCAATCCGTGATAAAGTATCTTGGTAGTTCGCTGGTTCATCCAAATGAATCACATAGCAACCATCCATGAGAATCCAAATCTCTCAGGAGGATTACTAATCCTACCAGATCTATGAACGTTTTGTATACTTTGATCATCCATTTGATCATTCTCAACATTTTCATGTTGAGTGCTAGTGTCAACCAATTTTGTATCATTTCCTTGATCCTGAACCTATTCAAAATCTATCTTCCTTTCACTATTACCTTTCAGAAGGAACTTAGTTTCAAGGAACTTATCCCTTCGAGCAACAAATACCTTTTGCTCGGATGAATCATAGAAATAATATCCCATATCATCCTTGGGATATCCTATGAAGATACATTTCGTGGATCGAGCATTCAACTTATTAGGGACGTAACGCTTAGGATAAGCTTCACATCCCATACCTTTAAGTATGATAGAGATGGAGGTTTTCCAAACCATATCTCATGAGGAGTTCGTTCCACTTTCTTGGTTGGGGCCATATTTAGAATACGAGCCGTGGAGCATAGACTATAACCCCAAAATGATAGAGGTAGCGAGCTTCTAGCCATCATAGATCGAACCATATCCATTAGGGTTCGGTTCCTCCTTTCGGACACTCCATTAAGTTTGGGGTGTTCCTGGTGGAGTAAGTTGTGAGATAATCCCACAACTCCTAAGATGATCTTGGAAGGCATCGCTTAGGTATTCACCTCCTCTATCGGTACGAAGTACCTTAATTGTCTTGTTGAGTTGATTTTGTACTTCGTTTTGATATTCTTTAAATGCTTCAAAAGTTTCATCCTTGTGTCTTAATAAGTAGACATATCCGAAACGAATGAAGTCATCAATGAAAGTAACGAAGTATCTTTCACCATTCCTAGTCATGGGCTTAAAAGGTCCACATACATCTGAATGTATTAATCCTAATAAGTCTTTAGCCCTTTCATAGGTCCCTTTGAAAGGTGCTTTAGTCATTTTGCCTTGTAAACAAGATTCACATACATCAAACGAATCCAGCTCACTTGATTTTAAAAGACCATTCTTTTGAAGTGTATGCATTCGATTCTTGTTTATGTGACCAAGGCGACAATGCCATAAGTAAGAATCACTCAAATCCATTTTGAGCTTCTTGGTGCTTGCTTGGTATATTGAGCTATCGAATGATGTGTTATCATGAACCAATTCATAAATACCATTCAAAGGCGAAGCCTTAAAATAGAACATATCATTCAAGAAAACATGGATATCATCATTAATAAAATTAAGATTAAAACCACATTGTCTTAAACGGGAAACAGAAATAATGTTTCGTGTTAAATCAGGTGCATACAAAACATTTTTCAATATAAGCTCCAAACCACTTGGTAGCTTTAAAACAAAGTCTCCTTGAGCCTTTACGTGCACCTTTGCACCATTTCCCATGTAGAGACTTGTTGTTCCCGCATTTAGTTTACTTCTTATGAACCCTTGCAATGAATTGCAAATATGAGTTCCACATCCTGTGTCTAATACCCATGTATTAGAAGAAGTAATACTAAGCTCAACGTATATCATGTATACATTACCTGAGGTTTGCCCTGCATCCCTCTTTGCATTCAACTCCTTTAGGTAGACCGGGCAGTTGCGTTTCCAGTGACCTATCACACCGCAACCAAAGCACGGATCTTCCTTGGGGTCTGCTTGTCTGGCAACCTTTTGCTATTTAGTGTTGTTGGTTGGGGCAACCATCTTCCCTTTTCTTTTGCCCTTGTAGGTGGGTCCTTTCTTCTTAGCCACCTTGGGCTTAGAAGAGGATTCATCCTTGGATCCACCTTCTTTGATCATGAGCATGGGTGAAGCCTTTTACCCATGCTTGATTCATCCGCCCTTAGCATGACATGTAATTTGCCAATGCTCTTATCCCAATTATTCATGCTGTAATTTCAACACGCATGTGTCAAACCCTTTTGACAAAGAGTTGAGGATAAGGTCCGTGGTTAATTCATTAGACACGGGACTGTTGAGACGGTACAATCGATCAATGAGGCTTTTCATCTTTAGTACATTAGATGAAACGGATTGGGAGTTATTTTCTTTTCCGAGGATGGACCTCAATGATAGGTTATTAAAGTTGATTGGTGCGTTTGGAATGTTGTTGTTATTGGCGGCCATCTACAAAATTTAACAAAGTTCGTTTAAGTATTAATTTTAATTTAACATTCAATACCCTTTTAATCCAATTGATATATTAAATTTTAGAATCCAACGGTAAACCAAATTTCGGTTAGGTGACCTTTATCCCGTTATTTGATTTAGCTAGGTAGTCATTATAAGACAATTGCAATCCTTTTGCAACTTCTAATGTATGGGAGCATGCAATCCTTTTGCATGGCATATTTATCCCATCAACGCCTATTTGTTCCTCATGCTTCGGTGACCCTAAGTTCATGATTCCCAAATCAAGTCGTCCTACTCGTGTAAACGTGTAAACTTAACATACAAGTGGTTAGGTGACCTTTATCCCACAAGCATGCGAAATTCACCTTAATCATATTAGTTTGCTCATAATGGTTAGGTGACCTTTATCCCATCATGAGTTCCCTAATATGCCTAAGTGTCACACAAAAGGATGGCGTTAAACTTGTTATCCTTATTTGTAAAAGGGATTTTAAGTTTTCGTTTATTCTAGTTTGAGAAAACTTTTATGCCATACACCAACATGCATTTAATGTATGGTACTTATGAAAAACCATTTTCATGTCTTGTAATTT
Source organism: Rutidosis leptorrhynchoides (assembly GCF_046630445.1). Lineage (NCBI taxonomy): Eukaryota > Viridiplantae > Streptophyta > Magnoliopsida > Asterales > Asteraceae > Rutidosis > Rutidosis leptorrhynchoides. The sequence continues at coordinate 628,200,570 of NC_092336.1, read as the reverse complement.
TAGCCAATTACATGATATAAACCATTTTATACATTATGATGCTTATCATGTTCTTAATAACCACTTATTAATGTCCTTTTAGCCATTTCAATTTAACCGATTAAATTGTGGTTTGGTAAATTTCATGTTTGTTAATAATTTAACCAACTAAATTTGCCGTTTTGCATATTGTTAACTATTTGTAATTTAACCAATTAAATGTAGTTTTGCTTGTTGTAAACTTGTGTGATAACTTGTAGTAACCAAACATACAAACCACAATCAAACAACACAACATGCATGCAAAACAATTTTGTTCACAATCAAGCCTTTTGGTAAGCATTTTGTTTAGCCGAAAACAAAATGCCACCGGGTAATGGGTCATAACACAAAGTAGGAGATTTTACCACTCCCACTTAATCTTGCATCCAAGTAGATTCTTCTTGTGTTCTTCCTTTGACACCATCTTTTAATCTTCATTTTTACAAAAAATATATCCTAATACATTTTTTTCTAAAAAAATGAAAATACAACCTAATCTATTTTACATACCAAATATAAAATAAATTACATAGCCAAAATTAATATTACATACCAAATGAATAATTAATTTTACAAACCAAATGAATGAATATTGCAACCATATCATATGAATAATAAATCAACCAAACAAGCATTCATTCAAACACATGGTCATGGCTATGATTGTGAACATTAATTTATCAACAAATATGAACCAAATAGCAAGTCCAAAACCACTTTTGGAACTCTTACAAATTCGGCCAAAACCATATACCCTCCCAAACCCGAAAATTTTTGCATTCCATATTCATGCATGTACTTGGAATGCAAATCTAGTGGGTTTAAAGACCATATATAAGAAGCATATTTCATAGACTTCGGCTCTAGATACCATTGATGGAATTCAACTTAACAACAAGTTTAAATGTCAACATAATCACAAACCATTTTTATGATAGTGAAATAAAGCGGAAGCAAGATTAACAAGAAAACAAGTTTATAAGTATAACCATTTTAGATTGAATTCCATGTAAATATCAAGTCTTGAAATAATGCTTACATATAATAACAAGGAAGTGAGATTATACCTCCTCAAAATCAATTGAGGGCTGAATTGGATGAGTAAGAAGATGATGACGTTGATGGATTTATAACCTCTAACTTGAAGCCTCAAGTGTGTAATACCCACAAGCCTTTTGTGCACCAACACTACCTTTAATTTGGTTAGGATTTTAACACTTAATGAACTAGATTAGCAAGCTCAAAACCCACTCCTTTTTCTTTCTAAACTTCGGCCAGCAGCCTCCATAAAGGGATGAGAGAGTTTTTTAAAATTGCATATGGAATACTAGAGACATTCACTTGATTAAAGAGATACTTGCATGCTCTTAAGGAATGTGCCATTGAAAGTAACAAAACAAAGTGGGTTGGTCTTCCTTGGTCTCAACAAAACGCCACCCATGCCCTTTTTTTATAACAATTTGTTAATTTTATAAAACTTGTTATAAAGGCTCTTATTTTGTTAAGTTACTTGTATATTTTATAAACCCTTTTATAAAATATTACACATTATAATTATTTAAACCTATAAATAATTAAATATAAATTATCCAAATAATTTATCTCAAGTGATAGTATTTTAGAAAACCAATTTTCTAAAGTTCAAGTGTCGCGTATTTATTTAACGATCCAATCGTTAAGATTAAATACATATAAAGTGTCGGCAAGCTTGTTATTGGGTATGACCCGACTTGGATCATAACATATTAGCCACATTAATTAAATATGTCTCTCGGGCATACGAAATACCTTCACCATCTTCATCAATTTTGGTTGGTGACGAGTCCTCCATTGTTTGGACATACAAGATCGTTAATCGGACCGGGAAAAGAATTGATAGTGAATCGATTAATGCTAAAATGAAGATGTCGGTCCCTTAACGTGGTGGTTGCTTTGTCTCGTCGATTTGTTACTTTAGTGTGTTTTCATTAGTAGGTTAGTTTGGGCGGGTTTTGGTTTTGTTGTTTGCTTTTGTTTGTGGTTCGGAATGGTTCGGTTGTAGATAGCGAGTTAGGTCACGTTTCTAGTTTCGAGCCTTCCACTTTATCGTTGTATTCTTGTTCGATTTTTTCATCTTTTGATGAATTAACTTGTGTTTATAGTAATCGTTTTTAGTCGGGAAAAAACAAACCATTTGAGAAAGAATTATACTTTACACTTGATAAAATAGAATTTATGTTACACGTTACATTGGATTAAAACTTTTCGATAGTGACATTATATGCATGTGTGTGTAAACATACACATATGGTCGAAAAAAATTAATCTGATATCAATAATACACAAGAAAAGGAATGAAATTGCATCACTACTTTATTAACTAAATGTTACATTTTAAGTTATGAAATTGTACGTAAAACATCATACTATTACATCTGGATCAATTTTCACGTCTAATACAATAATAAGATACCCTTTTGGTACAATGCCAATAACATAATTACCATTTCGTACTTGAAGTGATTTCGTACACCTTATATTTGAAAACTCAACACGTTAAAAAACTACCAGTCTTTTAGCTATGGAGACTCCATAGTTTGAGTTGCTAATACTTAAGCATGAAGATATTCAATCAGATCGAGTTTGTTTCGCTTTATGTGCTTAACGCTAACAAAGATACCAGATATCTAACCTCAACGTGTTGGTGTGTTGGTGATGACCTGACTTCTCATAAGGGAGGTCAGGGGTTCGATCTCCATGAGATGCAAAACATTTATTATTATTATTATTATTATTATTACTATTACTATTACTATTACTATTACTATTACTATTACTATTACTATTACTATTACTATTACTATTACTATTAGTATTACTATTACTATTACTATTAGTATTACTATTACTATTATTATTATTATTATTATTATTATTATTATTATTATTATTATTATTATTATTATTATTATTATTATTATTATTATTATTATTATTATTATTATTATTATTATTATTATTATTATTATTATTATTATTATTATTATTATTATTATTATTATTATTATTATTATTATTATTATTATTATTATTATTATTATTATTATTATTATTATTATTATTATTATTATTATTATTATTATTATTATTATTATTATTATTATTATTATTATTATTATTATTATTATTATTATTATTATTATTATTAAACTAAGCACATAAAAATATATATAAAGAAAATTCAATGCAATTCAACAGTCATACATTCACGGGTTGGACATAAGTCCAAAGAAGATATCATATTCTTTTCTTCACGGATAACGATAATTTCTCCTTGTTACAGACAAACAAAAACACCCACAGATTCACGACTTCAAACTCTAGTTTTGGACTTGTTGATTAGTTTGTTCATGAAAAATAGTTTACTTGTTGACTTCTAATATTATATCCGATCGCGGTCACTTAGGGGAGTTCAAAAAACATGGTTATAAATACGAAGTGCTCTAGTCCCTACATCCTAAAGCTATATTTTGTTAGCTGTGAGATCGATCGGTATAGGATCGTCAGAAGGTCGGTTTTACCTTTTTTTTTAAGCGATATTTTGGCAAAAAACAGGAGATATTATTTATAAAAATATAAACACTAGCCATCATAATAACTAGAAAAAAGTCTGGGCGCGCGTTGCGGCGCTTTACTCGGTGTTTTCTAATCGAGATATTTTTAACGTTTTCGGTGTGCTTGTTGGAGTTGCTGGTGTTACAAATGAATGCTATTGTTGGTGTTACAAAGGAGTGCTGCTACAATATCAAATGAGTACTGCTCTGTTACATAGGAAAAGATTTGGTGGTTGTCCTACAAAGCATTCATGGATTAGTTTTTCAGATGTGTTTTTTAGATCAAACAAAATGTTGCTGGTGCAGCTTGCTTCAGCTGTTGATGCAACTTATATACAACAAATGTACCTGGTTTTATACAATCACAATCAAATTTGTAAATATAGAAGGTACCAAACAATTTTCATTCCATAATACAGTGTTAGCATAAAACGTTAGAAAAGCAATGTGCATAGTCTATGGAATCTACCTGTCACAACGCATTACATAAAGCATTTATAAATAACTTGAGACACACTCATATACAGTAAGCATCCGTAAAAATAAATCTATAAAACGACTAAGAACAATAAATTAAACGTCCCAATCTCAACTTAGCATGCGTAATAAAACGATTTCCATCTTCAAATTCACAGAAGTCGAGATCCAAAGATTATCTATATCCTTATAATGAAAAGTAAAAGAAAAATACTACTTAAAAGGAATTTTAGTTGACCGTACCTGGTATCTTTTATTTGTTGAATAATATTAAATTTAGTTTGTAATAAGGTTTGTATGAATGTAAAAGTAACTGATATTGCTTACGTGAATGTCGACCAGAATGCGGCAGTAACCGCTCGGTACTGAGTTATTTGGTCTTTTTGAGGTCCAACGTCGGTACACTTTCACTTCAATTGCTGCGAGTCTGTCATCGGGCTGCGGAGTTGAGATTGGTACCACATGAGTTGCTTGTTCCATCTTGCAAAGTCTTAGAATGTGTTAGTATTACTATTCAATTCGAAATGTAAATGCAGATGGTATGTAGGAAATAAGTATGATAATGGCTATTTGGTTTGGATTGGTTGTGTGGCATATTAGTTGTGTGGCATATTGGATGTGTGGCATATTGGTTGTGGCGAGTTATAACCTATTGAACGAAAATGGTTTGTGAAAAGTCTTTTGTAGACTATATTTTTTGTAACGTTCCTCCTACCAAAAAAACAGCACCGCAGTTCAGCAAACACATTTACAATCACCGATGTCATTGCAGAAATTCGAAACTCCTGAATAGCCAATATCAAGACAAAAAAAATTGAACATATTACAAAGAGTCTCTAATAAAATACAAACATACTAATTTACTATAGTATTTCTTAATCCTCTGAACAAATGAAAGAAAGTTATGCAAATAGTTTATGGGTTCATTCCACAATATTTTCTTGCTTCCCCAAACAAACATCAGAATAGTATTTCTTATCTGTAAAAATAGTTTATTCATTTATGAAGCAAAATACTAAGTTTACTAAGAAATAGTTTACTATATCCAATAGTAAAAAATTGTTATGATAAGTAATACTTGCATTTTGAGGCTGGGGAAATAAGTTTACTAAGAAATATTTTCATGGGTTCATCCGTAAAAATAGTTTATGGGTTCATACCGTAACAACACTAACAACACTATATTCAATAAGCAATACTTGCATTTTGCAAATTGGACAAAAAAATGATAGCAGCCTCACACAATGATGAACAAAATGAGCTCCACCAATTATCCAACTTCATCAAAATTTGACCCATTCCCAAAACATAGTGACCATAATGAACCAAACCACAATTATAGCTATATTTTTTACACATGTTTGATTTGCCATGACAAATTTGACCCATAACATATATAGAATAGCAGACCTGACCCAAACTGACCCAAACTAAGCAGTGATGCATTTGACCCATTCCTTGAGATGTTTAATAAAATAAACCCAATAAACGGCTCTATTTTTGAGTCAACAGCAAGCGTCGATTTATTGGCGTCTTGACTGCCGTTTAGAGCCTAAATTGAATTGCATGCAGGATTTAAAACCCATGGAAATTTGATTCTACCATTTTCATGGCGTCTCAATTTTATTTTACTTTTTTTTTTTTTAAAATTTCCTACTTATTGGCCGGAGGTCCATTCGGAAGCAATCTCTTTATCCGTCGAATAGAAAGAGGGATGACTTTCTCTACTTTTGAGAGTGTTTCACTCTGAGTGGAGAAATGACTTGTTTTTATTCTCGGATATGGGAAGGATTGTCTACATCTCACCTTCCCCATACACCACTCATGTGGTATTGGGTGGGTTTTGTTGTTGTTGTTGTTGTTGTAGTACTGAAGCAAAAGCAATTTTAACCCAATCCAGCTCTATAATGATACTGCTGACCCAGTTTGGAATAATAGTAGCTATTTTGCCCATATTGGTACTGATATAGCAATTATATGATTTATAATAGAGATCTTATCAAATCTAACCATTTGTGAAGCGCTTCCTTTTTTGTGTAGTTCATCTCTGCACGTAGTTCATTGTGTTGCACAATCTATCACAACTACCTTTATAAAAGAGAAAGAAATATATTTAATCAATTTTAAAAAAAACAGCAGTTCACATAGTTGCAATTTAACATTAACAGACATTATATTTCCCTTCAAAAACTCTAATACTAAATACACTATAATTAACTTATATATAGAATCACACAATGATGAACAAAATATAAATATATATATCAATATCAATAATAATAACATTGAAAAAGAAAAACTAAAAGCAAAATACCTTGAAGCTTGAGGTGTGAAATGATGATATTCTAACAGAAAGAACAAACGTAACACAAATTCAAGCAAAAGCCAAAACAACACAGTAACTTCAATTAATAACAAAAGAAAATTGTTACAATTTTTAAAGTAATTACCTTCAATTTGAAACCACAAAATACAAAGACTATAACCAGAATACGGACATAAAAATACAAAAGTATCCACCAATAGTCACAATTTCTAGCATTCGTATATCTAAAGTCTCAAGTCTGCCATAATAACCGAAGTGCACAAAAAAGTAAACGAACAAATGTAAACGAAACTGACCGTTTAATGCACACTACGGCAACCACCACCCACAACCATTGCAACCAATTTCCAGCAATTTTGGTGCAAAACCTAACCCAAAAAAAAAAACATCCATAAGGTCAACAGCATAATTTTTTTTTTCTAGACCTGCAACATCATAATTATTTAAGTAAAAAGTAATAAATGTACCATCTAATGCTTGGAAGGACAGAAATACCTTGGATTGCAGCAATGGCAGTTACAACGGTGGTGGCTATGGCGGAACCCTAATTTTCAATCGTATTTTGTATGGATTATTATAGTGAATTAGGAAAAAACTGATTAGCAGCCAAAAAGTTCGCTCAATTCTAACAAATCAGAGAAAAAAAGCTAGCTTTCTAACACAGCAGACGAAGAAACGTAAACCACGAACCGAAAGCCAATATTTTACTCTATCTCTAATCGATTGCAAGAAATCGAGGAAAATTATAAAAATTTTAAGCACATTTACATGAATCGGTGAGTAGGAATCAGAAAGACAGAGGAATCGCTTTTGGTCGCTGTGATTATGGTGAACCCTAAAGTTTTTTTTTTTTTTTTTTTTTTTTTTTTGGCAACAGCGGGAGAGGCTTTAAGGGGGAGGAGAATGTCCTTTTAGGGGTGTTTTGAAAGGAAACGACCAAATGCTGAGTAGTCCGACTTGACCGACGCGTCGGCTGATGCGTCGTTTTTTTAGGTTCTCCGTCCCGTTTTTTCTGAAAACGACTCAAAAGACGGTCAGAGCTAAAAGTTCAGTCAAAGTCTGTCAAAGACGGTCAAAAACGGTCAAAGTCAGTCAAATTTTCGTCAAGATCTGGTATATTTTAAAATTAGGGTTTGTTTTCATATTTTGGACCGCTCTTTTCTCTGTGTCCTTACTGATTATGTACTCGGTAACATTAATTGAGTTTGAAGTTTGATTGTTTTTAAATTCAAGTTTTTATTTAAGAAATTTATGGTAGATAATCAACTATTTTACATATATATAAATATATATTTAAGAAATTATTAATAACGTCAACGTTGGTCAACGACCGATGCGTCCCCGAAGCGTCCCCGACTCGGCCGACGCGTCCTTTTTAGACCTCGACCGATGCGTCCCCGACTCGCGACTTCTACAACCTTGGCTGTTACTATGTAAGGGTAATGACAAGCCCACTACAAGCAAGGCTATATTTTTGAGCCCCTGAAAACCTCGTGCCCCGAGCGCTCGATCACCATTTTCCCCCTCCAGGCTTCCTCTGGGACATCGATTCCCATCACTTATAGCAATTGATTACAGTGTATCTTATGACTTCTTTTTCTTTTTAATTTTCATAATGAAATATTAAAACATGTTTTTTGGATCGACTCAAGGCTGTCAGACCATAGATAATGCAGGCGTTTGTGGCCTCAATCCGCCCACAAACGCCCGAAATGGGGCGTTTGTGGGCTTTTGTGTTGGGGCGTTTGTCAAGGAAGCACGGGCATAAAAATGTGCGTTTGTGATTTTTTTTTTTTTTTTTTTTTAAATTCTTTTCTACCTTTTTCACCACTTTTTAACCCAACCTCCAATCATATTTTGACACATCACCCACAAACGCCCTTACAAAAGCTCCCCATTACAACTCCCCCCCAAAATGTCATGGCCCAGTCACAGTTTTTCCCCAAAAAGTGCAACTCTACCACTCCACGTGACAATCACCATTATCTATGGTCTCATAGTTAATCCTGTAACAATGTAGGCATATGGAATATTAGTTTGGAGCGACAAAATGATAAAGCTGAATATACATCGGCAAAGACGGACCTTAATTGGGTTAAGAGGTGTCATGCTCTCTCTAAAATTTGAGTAAGTAATGAAATTTATAGGTTTTCAGTTACGAACGTATAAGATTTTGATTAACTAAATTTGAGTACATATGAAGAAAATATGTTCCAAATGAACAATGATCACTGAAATTGCATTATCAGGAATTTACTACATCGTTTCAGTATGTCTCGGAAATTAATTAATTGAGATAAAATTTACACGTTAGACAAATTTGGCATCCTAAACTTTCATTGAAGCACCGTACAAAGTTCAGTTTAATTTCAAAATCGAAGAATATAACATCGTTTTTTAAGTGACACAACTAAACGTGACATTTATCAACAACATATGTTATCGTCATATGAAAATAACGAATTAAGTAAAATAATAGATGGGCTTTTTTAATGAAATATGAGCTACCTTTATTATAACCCAATACTATAACTTGCCATTGTAGATGTATATGGAGTAGGGATGATAATGAATGTCTGATTCATCGAATATCCATTCAATCCGATCCGATTCATTTACATGGATATGGATTGTCTAAATAGATGATAAATGAATATGGATGATTTGAAAAATTAATGGATCACGCACGCACGCACGCACGCGCGCACCAGTGAGAACTTTTTTAGTGTGAGAACTCTAGGAACTCCAAATACACTGAAATTCGAACAGGGATACGGACGAGCAAAAACAAGTGTAGTCGAGCAAAAATACACGCGGGCGAACAAAAAAAAACATAGGTGGGCGAGCAAAAACACAGAGAGTCGAGCAAAAAAATGGCGGCCGAACAAATTTGGGTACTGACCTCTATCTCCTGGCATGGATATGAGATTGTAGAATGTCACCCATAAAAGCAATTTCAGGTATTTCATGAAGAACAACCATAGAAGAGTCAAGCTAAATGAGCTTGCTGGCAAGCAGAACAACCTAAAGGAAAGTGAAACATAAACTAGTTAGCAATATGACACAAAGGTTACGTGGGGCACACCATATAGCATCAGTCATCTACACCACAAACAGCAGCCATGGAAAAAGATCCTACATAGTCATCAACTAAATGAGTACAACATAAGCTTGCTTAAGTGAATAACGGAAAGACAGGCCTGGGAAGCATGTTCGTAACAGAAAATGAGTAGTGATGACAGTGCCTCGACCTGAATGTAGAACCCGTTGTGATCAAACTACTCAATTAAAGTGGACCATCGAAGACTAACTAAAATACAAAGTTTAGCAGGGTTGTAGGTTGTATCTTTGACTTCAAATAATGGTACAATTAGATAAACAACCCAAAAGGGTTAAGTAAATTATATATGTTGGCCATATATGTCAAGAGGCCTAAATAAGAAGTTACAGTCAAGAAAGTGTTACCTTTATTGTCAGAAATTAACAAAACCATAATCATAACATCTTATAGGTTTAGGTTCTTGATCTTTGGAAGGGGGAAAAGCATCCGATGCAGATTATCAATGGCAGAATATACGAAGCAAGTTATGTGGCAAACACCTTTACTGGTAACAATAAAAGGAATTAATTATCTTACTGATGCTACTCCGTCAGCTGTTACCACCACATCCATAACTTTAGGTAATGAAATGTATGGTCGCAGTTCTTCTGGTAGAATCCAAGATAGAACCTCTTAAAAGTACATCTTCACAACAAAAGAACAGATAATGCAGGCACTGTTAAGGTAATATCCCAACTGGAATTCCCATAACCTAAAATAAAAAATTTAAATAGTTCCATTATTAGACTTCAATCCTATCACATCCTGACAAAACTTCCATTATGTTGATAAAATGAAATAGGACTAGTTTATGTTACTTGGCATCCAAGATTCATAAGTCCCAAAATACGCTCACCGTCTGTCACCGTCTGTCCCAAAAGTGAGTTTTTTAGTACCTCAAGAACCTTTCCCCTGCAAATTATGATTACTTAAATGTCAACTAACACTAGATTAATACAAACCATATCAAGTAAAATATAGCTCAATCTAAAAGTCATACTTCTCTTTCAAACTAATGTATGTAAAGACCCTGAGGACGTTTGAAAATACTTCCATACTTCATGGCCTTTTACAGCTACCTGCACTCCATATGATAGAGGCACAGCCACGCACGATTTGCACAACCAGATTAAAACATGGAACTATCGACTGCACCAACACTTTCCAGCAAAAATAGGTGTTAATATTGTGCAAGAACAGATTATGATTTAATCGCTCATAAAACATAAAAAAAACTGAAAATGAGGATCTTCATACCAAATATCAATATCTTTTGCAAAGTGAACGCTTAAGTGGTAAAGTTACATTTTACTTCAAACAAGAAAGCCGCCCATCCATGGTTTTTTTCACCAAACAACACCACAAACAGCAGCCATGTAAGGATCCTACATAGTCGTCAACTAAAAGAATACAACATAAGCTTGACTAGCAAAATTAATAAGTAAATAACAGAAAGACAGGCCTGAGATGCATGTTCATAACAGAAAAATGAGTAGAGAAATTTTACATATGGCTTTCCTTTAGAAAAAAAGGAATAGTAAATTACATGGAAGTGTTTAGAGTACCTCATCATCGAATAAGTCCTCAACTCTTCGAGAAGCTGTTTGGCTTTACCAACAGTGGCCATTTGCTAAAAAAAAGATTATCACAAAGAAAACAAATTTAACAAAACAAACAGAAGGCGGAGTAAATACGGAGTAAAAAATTGCAAAATACAAACTTATACCTCTGCATAGTGATTATAGCCAAGAAGCTTAGCTTTTGGCAACCTAAGCTTTAACTAAAGATTATTAGATACTTAGTAACATAATTATACTGTGAGATGTAGTATCGTGTATATTGTGAAATGTAAAATAGGTTCTTCTTCACTTCATCAACCTACTATATATACCTGGATATCATCACTGAACACCAAACGTGAGGTTCTATATTTGAATAATAGCTCAAACGCATTGTGATTTGCTAAATCTTCAAACTGCACAAGGACTTTATCACCATAGTTCTGCTTGACTGTGGACATGAACACTTCAAGTAACTCATAATATATTCCTAGAGAAGAAAAAAAAGTAAAAGACATAAAATTTGGCTTCATATTAAAGATGGTACATAACACAAGTATGTTATAAACCTGTAACAGTTATCAGTGTACACCTGTCCACTGGCCCTCTTTTGCTTGAGACCAATATAAAACTCATCATCCAGTAGCTTCTGATTGTTTGTTCCCACATTAATGGTTATAGGTAAATACTGCATAGTAAAGTTAGGAACCATTACTAAAATTGCAAACGAATGCAGATATAAATTGGAAGTAATTATATAATCACGATCTAGAATTATGACAAAATGAGATAGGATAGCTTATTTTACCTGGCATCCAAGATCTCCAAGTCCCAAATACACTCAACATTTGTCACGACAATAACTTGAATACTCCTGTCAGGCCAGTTCATTAGTACCTCAAGAACCTTTCCACAGCATATTCAGATTACTTAATTGTCAACTAACACTTAATAAATACAATCCATATCAAGTAAAGACCCTGAGGACGCTTGAAAATACTTCCATATTTCTGGCAGGCCTTCTCCAACTGTTGGACACTTGTAAAGTTATATTTTTATTATATTAATAGCTGAAAGTCAAAAGGAAAAAAGTCAATGAATTGAACTTTCAAGTGATAGTTACCTCTGATTCCATCATAGCCAAATCCTTGTGTAACGGAGCTTCATAAATTCTAATATTTTGCATCAAACTCTTCTACTGATAAACCACAGAACACAAACTACCTTATATAAGCATAAACGGTCATTTAAAAACCTATTATGATTGCATTATTGAAATTATTGAATGTGTTTAATATTACCATCACGGCCTCCATCTGGATCCTTAATCTGCTTTGCAGGGACAACAATGAGAATACTGTAATGTGAAAACTGGATAATCCTGCTAGGAACGTCTTTTTCGATCAATTTGCAGCATGAATATCCTTTTGTATTATACCCACTGATATCAGATCCAAACATGAATTTTCGTACAAGAACGTACACCTGGAAACATTCCATTTAAAACATTTTATGAGGTTAAGATCTTTAAAATGATCAGAACAAATGAGGACTAAACTTAACGTTAAAAATAAACGATTAAAATCTTGAACGAATACATTCTTTAACTAAAAAAAACCCTAACTCTTACAAAAGCAGTAATATTTTGGATGAGAAACACAAAGACGAAGGGACGCCCAAAAACAATAAACCAAAAATAATCAAGAAATCTTTATCGAAAATAATAATCGATCAAAAACTTATTTGAATGAAAGCATTATTTGATTTATAAGGCGTAACAAAACCCTAATTCCCGGAAAACAGATATCTTTCGTATAAAAACCCAGACATTAAACTATAAGTAAATAAAAATCAAGAACTGCGACCTTGTGAGTGATGATGAACTTGTGATGTTGAAGAAGAATGACAGGGTCATTATCTTCCAGTGAACCACTGGCGATTGATTACATGCCGTCGGAATAATAATAAAAAAGAAGGAATTAATTTGGGTTTTGTGTTGGGGGTAGGGTTAAGATTGAAGTGACCGTTGTGAACTAATTTGTGGGTATGGATCTATTTATAGATATGGATAGTTTGTCATCCAGCGTAATTTCAACGCTACGCTACTAATTTCGCGTTAATTAACGGTACAATTTTTATTTATTTACTATTATTATTATTATTATTATTATTATTATTATTATTATTATTATTATTATTATTATTATTATTATTATTATTATTATTATAAACTTAAAAGTTTTAAAACTTACAAAAAATTAGTGGGAAGCCTAGAGACAATCTGGGCCCCCACACCTCTAGCAATAGCAAAACCTATCCTAGTAAAAATATGAGCAGCAGCACCGGCACCAATATCTTGCGCCATCGAACTCTTCTGAACCCGTTTTAGCAAAGAAACAGCCTCCTTCTCTAATTCCCCAAGGGAAGAAAATGAGAAAGGAATGAAACTATAACCAATCGCCAGACAACTAGATTCGTACTTGACCCGCTTCCGACGAGCCGCATCAACCACAGCACGTCCAGGGACAAAGTCAGAAAGCCCAGACTGTGTCAAAGGAGAAGACCCTGTCAAGTCAACACAAACATCGCGACCACAATCCCAGGAGTAAAGTAACACATCTGCAGGTCTGAGGGCCCTGTCGTTCCCTCCAGACAACCCAATGTCAACCTCCTTTCTCGCTGAAATCCCAGATCGATAACAATGCAACATTATTATTATTATTATTATTATTATTATTATTATTATTATTATTATTATTATTATTATTATTATTATTATTATTATTATTATTAATTCATTCATTCTCTCTCTACTAAATGCAATGCAACATTCGGTAGTTTGCTAATATGAAAACAACAACAAAACAAATAAACAAAACAACCCTCAGAGTTTGCCCAACTTACACTTTTAACCCCCAAAAAGGGGTAAACTGTAAATTTATAAATTTAATCAAAAAACTGAAATAAACTCTACCCAAATTTTTTACGGGACCTATCTTCTCGCTCGCTATACGTTAAATTTATTCGACATCACCGTTCAACTCGAAATAATTTTACAAACACAACGCAACCAATACGCGAAACGGACTTATTTAAAAAAATGTTAAATATTTCGGGCTAATTTTCTTACATATACATACACGTACAATAAACAACTCAAACTAACTACATCATATCGACGATTCTAATATTTTTTTAGGCAATCTTCCTGTCCTCAAAAACGTGCAGATCATTATGTATATTAGGTACTAACCGAGTGTATCCAAATACACCAGTGGTAACACGTTTTTAATTCTATAAATACATAACGCTACGTTAAATATGAATATTTAATCCAAAAAGCCCCGCCGTATCGCGCGGGCCACTTTTTCTAGTTATTATTATTATTATTATTATTATTATTATTATTATTATTATTATTATTATTATTATTATTATTATTATTAGTGAAATGACCTTTGAAATCACGGATTTGTTTAAACAAAACATTTTAATGATATGTTTTAGGTATTAAGTGAATGTAAATGCTAAAGTCATTTAGTTTAATGACCAGTTGAACCACAGAGTCCGGCTAAGAAACTCGTCAGCTTGAACATTTTATCAAACACCTAAAATGCATATTAAACAATTCACAGACAATATTGGTTGTCATTTTATTTTTAAAATATAAATTAAAATATAAATTTAGAATTGGTTTCCTCCTGCATATCTTTTATACCTTCTCGTACTCAATTCAAAATAATTAATAAAATAATTCAAAATTATTTAATTTAATCACAATAACCATGGGATTCAATCTACAAATATTTATTACATAATACAAATTTCAATTAAAATAAAAATCACCACAATAACCTCAATTTACATTACATATACAATTACGTATACAAATAAATAATTAATACTTAAATACAAAATTCAATAAAAGGTAATTATATCAAATATCGTAACTGTAAGCGATTCTATTGCCATGAATTCCGAAATTTAATTTGAAAATATATTTTGAAAAAATTGCAACAATTCCATATTTATGATGTTTTTTGTATTTTTAAAATACTTATTATAGTTAATATGATTTTTTGAATTGTAAAACTAGTCAAAGACCCGCGGATTCGCGAGTTTTTTTATGAAATTAGTTATAAATAAAAAGAATCATAAAAATTGTGTGAGGATTTTGATGCTGAAATTGAAATTAGTGTTACTGTAATGACATAAAAAGTTCATAAAGGTCGGAACGATAGTCTTATTAATATAATATCAAGTCACAAACTAACAAAATAGAAACGCAGAAAGAAACATAAATTTGCACGGTTTCAGGATTAATATCCAACTAAATTGGTCATTTCACCACTTCAAAGAAAAATTAGTTGAAAAAAGTATGTGTAGGTAATGAACGACCCATTAATTATATACCAGTAGGGCCATAACCAAACACCAACCTTATTGATTCCACTTTGATGAACAAAAACGGTCACTTATGCGGCTGCACTTGTAACATTACCAACTTTATCTCCAATTCCATTCTTAGATGCACTTCTAACTGCCTTGCATTAAAAATAGCACCCTGAAATGGACAAATGATGATTCTTATGCTTGAAACTGCTTCTATAAATGGACATATATTTCTAATATGACATTATAGTAGATCTTTGTACCTTTTCCAAAAAAAAAAAAAAAAAAAAATTCTAAAATAGTAAATAATGTGTGTTAAAAAAGAAAAATATTGTATTGTGACATACCATACCTTTTTCCAAACCATAATGTTCTTCATCATGAAGCACTCTCACCATCTCAGCTACATAATTAGATGGAGGAATATCGTTTAACTGCAACACAACCTTCATAGGGTGATAAAAGAACAATGGGCCAACTATCTAAATCAAAGACCTAACCTAATAATCCGACCATTTTGAATCAGATACTGCACACTTTCTTTAGGCCTCAGGTGAATTATCACCTATCAATTTAGCCTATAAACTAAAGCACCTTGATTAGTAGTAGAAAGATATATGATGAAAACTTACCTTGAAGGATAAATACTTAACCCGAAGCATATATATCTTAAACGGTATGTATATGTAAATACATTATGTCTAAGACCAAACATAGTTATTAACAGCTTGAAGCATACTCTCACACACACACACACACACACACACACAATCAAAACATACCTCAAAGCGAAGAGCATGCACTGGGATACAGTTAGGGTCGTTTTCAATTGATCATTAGGTTCCTGTTCACTAATTCACTAAAAATTTCATAATTGGCAACTATATGGTTAAAGAAATAAACATCTACTTTTATATTACTATATCTCAGCTTTTACATAATTGGCAACAAATAATTTTACTATAATTAAACCTCTGGTTTTACATCAATAATCTGTAAACAACACAATTAGAAACGAAAAGTCCACCTACAAATTTAAAGCAACATAAAGGAAAAAAGAAAAACATCTAAAAAAGAATGATAAATAAACAATAAATACAATGTTAATATTCATGGAGGTTCGGGGGTAATAAATGGATGATGAAGGACCTGCAAAGGTGCATATTTATATTTCATAAGCTTTTAACAAAATAATTTTGTCATAGTTAGATGAAAAATTCTTAATTAAGCATGATAGTACTAACCTCAACCCTCTGCTCGATCTCATTCCATTCAAACATAGAGAAATCCGTTACCCATGGATTAGAATGCTTTACGCATCACACAACAATAGAATACGGTCCTTAAAAATTCTCAATAACATTGAATCAAACACCTTGAGTGCAAACAAAAAGCTTCAAAAATCACAAAAGAATCATTACAATTAAAGTAAACCTAAGAATCATTACAATTCAAATCATTCACACTTGAATCTACAATAAATTCAGGTCTTATAAAATTGTATCAAACTTAATCGAATGAATGATTTGACAATGAATGTACCTGGATAAAAAGAGAGGTTTATGTGTGGAGCTGTTCGTTGATGAATGACCTAGATAGCAATGAATTCAAGCTACAACCTAAGTCGAACAAAAAAAAAACCGAATGCTCCACAATAAAAAATAAAGAATTTTGAATATAACAACCAGTGAACATCATTAAAATAACACGAATCTGCTTAAACAAAGCATACGAAAAATTGCATTATGGAATATACATTAATAATATAAAAAATTACTTACCTTTTATGGATTATGAATATTACTATCTCTATCAAGTAATCCGAGGTTTACCATATACAATTGATCAAACAACTTACTAACGATTAATCATACTTTTATTCAAAGAAAAGTTGATTTTTTTTGTTGCTAAATATGAGCCCGTAACGAATCAAAGTAGTCAATGAAGAGTGAATAAAGGTGATTACTTACCATTAATCGATTTACAACAAGGATACGATTATGGCTTGTTGCCTAAAATTCTCCAAACATGTAATAGAGAGAGTTCATCGAACTATGGTTTTTAGAACCTGAATCATCACATAAATCACGAATTGATTTTTTGACCGAATACATTCAAAGTTTGACTTGAAGAATTTGAGATATGTGATGTTTCTGCAACTGATGCAAGGATTCACGAATAGTAAACACTTTGTTAGGAATTCAAAACCGTGCTCAATTTGATCTGAGATTGAGTGAATCACTCCTGAGATCAAAACTCCATGAGTATTTAAATGAAGATCGAATTAATCAATAACAACATGCGAACAAGTTATGTTTTTTTATAATAGCACAATCTTTTAAAGTATATAGCCTATACCTATAGCCTATACTAGTATTTTTTTTTATATGACCTACAATGAAAAAAAAGTATATGACCATTTGATAGCCTAAACATATATCTCTTCTTCTCTTATCTATCTATCTATCTATCTATCTATCTATCTATCTATCTATCTATCAACATACATACATATATATATATATATATATATATATATATATATATATATATATATATATATATATATATATATATATATATATATATATATATATATATATATATATATATATTGAAATAAAACTTTAATATATATAGCAATTATTTAATTTATAATTACCTTTCAACCATCGAATTAAACAAATTACAAATTAATACCCTTATAATCAAACCATCAATTTAAAATTTTTGGAAGTATGATACTATAACAAAAAATATATAATTAGTTTACCAAATATGCCCTTAAAAACAAGGAATTTCAAGGGATTAACTTCTAACCAATATCAATTAAATAAAAAATATGTTAAAACTATCCACGTTCAGGTAAGTCAATACAATTTTAGTTCTTTTTTTTTTCTCAGATATAAACTACTTCGTATACATTTAATTGGAAGGTGATCATTCCATGTTAAAACAATTTTTATCCATACACACTATTTCTATGTAAGTGACCCAATCTACCCCTAAATTGATGATAACATTTGTTTATCTCATAACATTTTATCTTTAGTTCATAATTCACCCATTCAACCTTTGTTTTTTCAAATGTAATTACTACAAAAAATAGAGCACCATTTTAATACAAAAACTACTCTGCAAATATATATTTAGTTTTTTGTTTAAAAATTAATAGCAATTTTGATGTGTAAAATCGAGTCTATTATTTATATTAAGAAAATACCGTTTATTAAAGATTACACACTAACGAGCAGTGCACCCGATCGTGTAGCAGTATATATAGTGGTAATCAAAGGATCGTTCCAATGACAGTATCAAGTGCAGTTCAAGATTATATTACTGAGTGTAATTAACTAGACAGAAAATGAAATGAAGGAAAGTACGAATAATTGTTGGTGGCTATTTAACGATTAGCTAAATTGTAATAACCCGCAAAAATTGCTATTGACGCAGTCATTAACAAACGGTCTCATCGCGTGGATATGCCCTTTATATGAAACATTTTAACCACTAGGGCATTCATTTATTTCAAAACGTTTTCCAAATTCAAAAGTTAATCAACAATTCTAAAAGTAATACATTTCAAAATATATAAAAAGAATGAATGCATAAGTTTAGTAAAACGGAAGCAAGCATGAATGTGACACTTCAACTGAACTAATATTGACTTCTAGACTACCACGGAAGCAACAAATAAGTACCTGAGAAATACGTGCTAAAATTTTTCAACATAAAGTTGGTGAATTCACAGGTTTGAATAACAGTTGTATAATATAGACCACAAGATTTAATATTTCAAAATGTTTGTAAAAGCATTCTAGATATTGAGCACCCAATATCAAAACTTAACGTGTTTGTGAAACGTTACCACGTACCCGTAAAACAACACACTCGTAACCCAAGTGTTAGAGGTCAAACAATTATGAACCCGTTCATGACCGGTAGTCAAAAGTTAGCACTAAACCCGGGTGAGAATTGTCAATCCCAATAGATCTATTCACAACAATTCGCGCTTACCAACCCAGTAATTAACGGTATCAAGCTAGGGATTTCTGGTTACAACTCATGTGTAAGAATGTAAGTAATTGTATTTGTGTCTATGCGTAAAACAGTAAAAGCATACATGATTTCTCCCCCAAAATAAAACAGTAAAAAAGGGTTGTGAATTCACTAGTGATGAAGTACGATGCGAGACGATTTAGGTAGTTTGCGGTGATCCGGGCTCGGAACCTAAATATAAATTAAGGTCAGAGATCATAATATATCTAATATAGTGTTTAGTTAAGTTCATAATCAGGTGCAATAAGTTTTATATGTTCGTTTCGGTTTTTGGTTTCATTTGTTACTTAGTTTCTTAGTATAGTATTTTCAGCTTTTCTGTTTCGGACCAACAATAAGTGTTTCTCCCAAAAATAACATCCATTTAGGATGAGATTACCACCCCTGGAAATGTTTTTGTGTCTAGTTTCCAACCATGTAAGGTTATGTTTCAGGTTCAAAATAAAAGTTGGTCAAAAATGCATTCTCTTACAGGTGTGCAAAATTGTCCAGATTTACACTATAATATTTAATACAAGTTTAAAAATAGTAAAACACATTTGTTTGACTTGGGACTTATACAGAGGGTTAACTAGATATAAATGAACATATGTTTAAAAGGGTTCACCTCTAGGTCTTTATTAACATAGTTTTTATAGGTGGTGATCTAGACTAAAATCTAACCACAACAATTTAATGGGTTAAATTAAAATGACCTTTTCTCCTTGAATACTAGATGGATTTGGGTGATTTAAATCATGATTTACTCCTCTAAGTGTACCATTTAAAAACATAAAAGTATATTTACAGAATCTTTTTAGGTTTTGACTTATACAAAATAAATGAGACATAGGTCATATATGTTGACAGTGTTGTAAATCTCATTATTTCTCCCTGAGATCTCGTTTTTGGAATGCAACCGAGACGAGATGTCCATCTCCAGAGATTTCTCGGTCAACGGGGTCAAACTTGGTCTAAGCCATGATTTTTCGGGTTTTCTGCTTATTTATCAGATTTTCTTGTAAAATCTCAGAATTTTTAATGATTTTCTGGCTCATTTCTCGAATTTTCTTGTAAAATCTCGTAAAAACGTATATAAATATACATATATTTATTTATACATATATATTTTTATTAAAAAAACTATAAAGTCAACGTAAGTCAATGCCTGAGATCTCTCCGAGATTATTCCGAGATGCCGAGATCCCCCAAAAAATGTCCAAGCGAGATGAGACGACCCGTCAAGTACCCTTAACGGCTCCTCGATTCACAACCTTTATGGTATATAAGAGACTGTAAATCTACTCATGAGCATGAAATAGATAGTTTGGTTAATACGAGTTGGTCGTATATCAACAGATAGGATAACGAGTATTTTCACTCTTCATGTAATAACAGGAATTTCTAAATGAGTAGTGTAAAAATTTCCTTTAACTCGCTTTCTATTCCTCATGTCACAATATTGGAATTTCTATATGAATTATCGCAATATAATCCTGTAGGCCAGACGCCATTATATTCCACTAATTCATAGTTCAATTCCAATAGCACTACATGAGGTCAGGACACGCGATTAACCTCAAATTCCCACACAATTTCTCTAAAATGATTTCTTAAACACTGTCCTAAGGATAACACAAAGGGACAAAAACATCAAAAGTATCGAATAGGAGTAACTATGACATAAAAATGTCTTTGAAGTATCAAGAATATTTAATAGTCAAGAATGACGTTTTCCGATTCGCAAACTAAAGCACAAAGGCACGTAATATAACAAGAATGTTATATACATAAACATAATAGCTGACATTGAAATGCTGTCATAACCCGTCCTTAACCATAAGAACAAGTTAGATAACGTATGATTTCATTGCGAGGTATTGACCTCTATATGCGACATTTTTAAAAGAACAACTGCATTTATTTTACATTACAAACCATAACTCTTATGATAATACAAGCTTTAGACAATATAAAGATGATTATCGTTTAGCGATAATCTTAGACTTACAAACTTTACATGTGATGATAACAATACGATTTCTAGCATATTTTACATTACAATTCCTCGGATATGCAATTTTATTTTTGACACAAATATGCATACTCAAGATCTTGCTTAAGTTCAACATGTTGCAGCGGAAGCTTTTAGTTATCACCTGAGAATAGACATGTTTAAAACGTCAACATAAAGTTGGTGAGATATAGGTTTAATGCCGGCAGCAATATATATATAGACCACAAGATTTCATATATAAACATTTTAATAAAAATATTCTAAGTGGTTGAGCACTTGGTAACCATACTTAACATTTAATCACATCGCATATTCCCTTTATTATGAAATCTTACTACACCGTACCAAGTGTAGTCACAAAACGAAGTACTGTGCAACCGTTGAATACTGGTCGTCCAGTCCGGTTGGGGTTGTCAGGCCCGATAGATCTAT
Source organism: Rutidosis leptorrhynchoides (assembly GCF_046630445.1). Classification (NCBI taxonomy): domain Eukaryota; kingdom Viridiplantae; phylum Streptophyta; class Magnoliopsida; order Asterales; family Asteraceae; genus Rutidosis; species Rutidosis leptorrhynchoides. The sequence continues at coordinate 628,178,615 of NC_092336.1, read as the reverse complement.
CAACAGGATTCGCGTTTACAATACCGCTGTAAATAACAGTTACCAAGCTACAGGGAAGTATGCCAGTGGTACAACTCAACGTAGAATATATTTTTCAGTTACTTGTGTCCATAACGTAAAACATAAAATACATGTATTCTCATCCCGAAATACTTAGAGTTTAAAAGTAGGACTATATACTCACTTTTGTCTTGAAGATATGTAATTTCGACTTGGTCTCCGATTGATATCACGAACCTATCCATATATAGTTTATCAATATATTTCCATTTTAAACAATCGTCACATATATATACTTATTATACTTTTAATACTTTTAATAATTCCTTAGTCCGTAGTTAGCAGTCCGATGTTAGTAATTCAATTTTAATGGTTCATTTTTAGTTGTTTAATAAACCCCCAATGAAATAAATAAAAACCCCCATCGTATATGTATTGGTCGAGATTAATCTTGACCCACGGTACCGGTGTTGTCAAATGACGTGTTGCGTACATAAAGTACCGGTGTTGTCAAATGACGTGTTGCGTACAATCATGGGATCTTATGATTAATCTTCTCGTATTGTTTACGGGTGATCCTGAACCATATAAAATTAAATTATGAGTACATATATATGAAATATCATGTTATTTTAAAAATATGTGATTTATTTAATTTTCTCCAATTATTTTCGTAGCTAAACTAGTCTTAGATATCCGATCTCGTTTTGGTCATAGTTTCTTCGTTACAACTCCGTTTTCGTTGGTTCAACTTGCCACTTCCTTGGATCGAGTCCCTCTTTAAGAATATGAACTGTAAATACCTTAGTTTGTATTCGAAATCACAGGTCATAGGTCAAACTTTAGTGAAACTTATGAAGTTAATCATTTTTGTTACAAAAATATCATTTAATGACCATTTTTCTAAAAATACTTATACTTTGAATTAAATCATGAAATTTTTATGTGTTAACATATTCATAAGAAATATCATTTTTCCAGAATATAAACCTCCAAATCAAAGTTCAAGATGGTTTTTAATTATCCAACCCAAAACAGCCCCCGGTTACACTCCGACGTCGTAAATTCAGTTTTTAAGGTGTTCTTTGAAAAACCAAGTTATACCTTGTTAAATTAGCATATATTTATGTTATATTATAGGTCTTGAAGTATTTTAAAAGTTAAGTTAGAAGGATCTATTTAGTTTGCAAACAAGTTTGAAAACATTCAAACTATGTTCTTGTTGTTAAAATTTTATACCATAAAATAAGATAGCTATATATATATGAATCGAGTAAGGTTATGAACAAAGTTTCTACCTCAAGTTACTTGGACAAGATTGCTGTAAAGAGGAGTAAGAACCTAGAACCAAAAGGGTGATGGAATTGGATGAAAGATTGGAAGTAAGTTTGTGTTCTTGGAAAGGATTCTTGAAGTGTTTTTGTAAGGGTTTTCTTATGGTGATTAAGTAAGGTTTTTATGGCTAGATCTTCTTGGTAACTTGCTGGATTGTTATGGAGTTTAAGGTTCTTGAAAGAGTGTGTGTTTTTAGCTAGAAATTGGAAGTTAAAATGAATCAAAATGATGATCCATGAGTCTCCTTAAAAACGTGATATGGGGGGGGGGGGCAAGGACAAAATTTTCAAGCTTGTAATCTTGTGTATTTGTCAAACAATCATACAAAAGCAATTACCTTATACCTAGGGTAGTAACAAGGGCTGGTTAGGTGGTGATTTGATGTGTATATACCAATAGTAAATATGTATAGGAGCTAGGTATGATACGAGTACATATACTCTAGATATACGTATAGAAATTTTGTGAAAAATGGAATGAGGATTCAAATATAGCTATCTTTTGTGAATACACTTATATTGTTTTATGTATTTAAGTCTTTAAAAAGTGATTAAATACATTACTTATACGATATATGTATAAACATTATAGATTATAAGTATTTATGTCAATTAACGTTACGTATGGTTATCGTTTTGAAAACTTAAGTTAGTAGTTTCAAAATATACTTATAACTTATTGTTATTAATACAAAATGAGATATTAAAACATTCTTAGGTCATGTTAAATATATATATATATACATATATATACACAAACGTATAATTATCATATGTTATATAGTTCGTGATATCATCGGTCAAACTAGACGGTCAAACGTTGTGTAAAACTCTTTTCAAAAACATAAATCTCAACAATTTGGATTGCTTATCATGTTGGTAAGGTTTAATTTATGAAAATATTAATCTTATAAGTATAAATTGATCGAAAAAGTCCGGGTCATTACAGTACCTACCCGTTAAATAAATTTCGTCCCGAAATTTTAAAATCGTACCTATTTTGCGTCATCGGGAAACAAATGCGGGTATTTTTGTTTCATTTGATCCTCTCGCTCCCAAGTAAACTCGGGACCTCTTCGTGCATTCCAACGAACTTTAACGATCGGTATGTTGCTCTGCTTGAGCCGTTTAACTTCACGATCCATGATCTCGATTGGTTTTTCTATGAATTGTAGTTTCTCGTCAACTTGAATTTCTTCAAGAGGAATGGTGAGGTCTTCCTTTGCAAGACACTTCTTAAGGTTCGAGACGTGAAATGTATTATGTACTCCGGCGAGTTGTTGCGGTAACTCGAGTCGATAAGCTACCGGTCCAATGCGTTCGATAATCTTGAACGGGCCTACATATCTTGGGTTCAGTTTACCTCTTTTACCGAAACGTATTACACCTTTCCAAGGTGACACCTTTAGCATAACCATGTCACCGATCTGAAACTCTAATGGTTTCCTTCGGACATCGGCGTAGCTCTTTTGGCGACTACGGGCTGTTTTCAATCTCTCCTTGATTTGTACTATCTTTTCAGTAGTTTCATGTATGATCTCGGGACCAGTTAATTGTCGATCTCCTACTTCATTCCAACAGATAGGAGATCTACACTTCCTTCCGTACAATGCTTCGAATGGTGCAGCTTTAATGCTCGCATGATAACTATTATTATACGAGAATTCTGCTAATGGTAGATACTTATCCCATCCGTTTCCAAAATCGATCACACATGCCCTGAGCATGTCTTCAAGAGTCTGAATTGTTCTTTCACTCTGCCCGTCCGTTTGCAGATGATATGCGGTACTCATATCCAAACGAGTTCCTAGTGCCTCCTGTAGTGATTGCCAGAACTTTGAGGTAAATCTACTATCACGATCAGATATAATGGAAATAGGTATTCCATGCCTTGAAACTATTTCCTTTATATATAATCGTAATAATTTCTCCATTCTATCTGTTTCCTTTATAGGCAAGAAATGTGCAGATTTGGTAAGACGATCAACAATTACCCAAATGGTGTCGTATCCCCAGGCAGTCTTTGGTAACTTCGTGATGAAATCCATGGTAATACCGTCCCATTTCCATTCTGGAATTTCTGGTTGTTGAAGTAACCCTGACGGCTTCTGGTGTTCTGCTTTGACTTTGGAACAAGTTAAACATTCCCCAACATATGTTGCAACGTCTGTCTTCAAATTAGGCCACCAATAATGCGTCTTAAGATCTTGGTACATCTTTCCAACTCCAGGATGTATCGAATATCTTGTCTTATGTGCCTCGTTCAATATCAACTTCCTTAATCCACCCAACTTCGGTACCCAAATACGATTTGAAAAATATCGAATTCCATCTTCCCGCATAACGAGTTGCTTCTCATACTTCTTCATTATTTCATTTCCTATATTTTCTTTAGTAAGTGCTTCTCGTTGAACTTCTTTGATTTGTGAGTTGAGATTCATGCGAATTTTTATGTTCATCGCTCGTACTCGAATTGGTTCTCGTTCCTTTCTGCTTAGAGCGTCGGCCACCACGTTCGCCTTCCCGGGATGATAACGAATTTCACAATCATAGTCATTTATTAACTCAACCCACCTACGTTGCCTCATGTTCAGCTGTTTTTGATCGAAAATATGTTGAAGGCTTTTATGATCAGTAAACACAGTGCATTTAACCCCATACAAGTAGTGTCTCCATATCTTCAATGCAAACACGACTGCTCCCAATTCTAGATCATGCGTCGTATAATTCCGCTCGTGAATCTTTAATTGTCGGGATGCGTATGCAATAACTTTCTTCCGTTGCATAAGAACGCAACCAAAACCTTGTCGCGAAGCGTCACAATATATTTCAAAATCATCGTTCCCTTCTGGTAACGATAAAATAGGCGCCGTAGTTAACTTCTTCTTTAGTAATTGAAATGCACTCTCCTGCTCAGAAGTCCATTCATATTTCTTCCCTTTTTGCGTTAACGCTGTCAACGGCTTAGCTATTCGGGAAAAATCTTGAATAAACCTTCTATAATAACCGGCTAAACCCAAAAATTGGCGTATCTGCGTTGGTGTCTTAGGAGTCTCCCATTTTTCAATGGCTTCAATTTTTGCTGGATCAACCTGAATTCCTTTGCTACTAACAACGTGGCCAAGAAATTGCACTTCTTTCAACCAGAAAGCACATTTAGAAAATTTAGCATATATCTGTTCTTTTCTCAACAACTCTAATATCAACCTTAAATGCTGCTCATGCTCTTGCTCACTCTTGGAATAGATAAGAATATCATCAATGAAAACGATAACAAACTTATCTAAATATGGACTACAAACTCGATTCATGAGGTCCATGAATACAGCTGGCGCATTTGTCAACCCAAACGGCATGACCAAAAATTCGTAATGACCATAACGTGTCCGAAAAGCAGTTTTCGGAATGTCCTCTTCTTTGACACGTAATTGATGATAGCCCGACCTTAGGTCAATTTTTGAGTACACACATGATCCTTGGAGTTGATCAAATAAGTCGTCAATTCTCGGTAGTGGATACCGATTCTTGATAGTTAACTTATTTAATTCACGATAATCTATACACATCCTAAAAGATCCATCTTTCTTTTTAACAAATAGAATCGGAGCTCCCCACGGTGAAGTACTTGGTCGTATGAATCCATGATCCAGTAATTCTTTTAACTGACTCTGAAGTTCTTTTAACTCGGACGGTGCAAGTCTATATGGAGCACGAGCCACTGGTGCAGCTCCTGGTACTAAATCTATTTGAAATTCTACAGATCTAAATGGAGGTAATCCCGGCAACTCTTCCGGAAAGACTTCAGGAAAATCTCTTGCCACAGGCACGTCATTGATGCTCTTCACTTTTTCCTTCGTTTCGACTTTATTAACATGTGCTAAGATAGCATAGCACCCTTTCTTCAAGCACTTTTGAGCTTTCAAATAACTAATGAGTTTTAGCTTTGAGTTACCCTTCTCTCCATAAATCATTACTGGCGTTTTATCCTTACGAGGAATGCGAATTGCCTTCTTGGCACACACAACTTCAGCTCCTATTTTGGACATCCAGTCCATGCCGACTATTACGTCAAAACTTCCTAATTCTACGGGTATTAAGTCAATTTTAAACGTTTCTCCGGCTAAATTTATTTTACAATCACGGCAAATTTTATCGGCTTTAATTAGTTTACCATTAGCTAACTCAATCATGTACTTAGTATCTAGAGGTAATGATGAACAATTCAATTTAGCGTGAAAGTCTCTACACACGTAACTTCTATCAGCACCAGTATCAAATATAATAGATGCGGATAAGTTATTAATGGTAAACGTACCCGTAACAAGCTCCGGGTCTTCACACGCCTCTCTAGCATTAATAACAAATGCTCTCCCTCGTGCAGGTCCGATATTCTTCTCTGGATTCGGGCACTGGCTCTTATAGTGACCTTGTTTTCCACACCCATAACAAGTAATGGTAGCCAAAGCAGTTCTATTTGCATTGGTGGCAGGAGTCTTGGTACCATTTGTATTTGTAACGAGAGCCCTACAATCTTCAGCAAGATGACCCTTTCGATTACATTTGTTGCATACCACATTACAGTAGCCAGAGTGATGTTTGTGGCATCGGTTGCATAAAGGATTTTGTCCTTTGTAACCAAAGCTTGAACCACTACCTGCACCTTGCGTGGTTTCTTGTTTCTTAAAAGATTGTTGTTGGTTACCTCGATCATAATTTCCATTCCACTTTATTTTGTTACCTGATACCTTCACACCAGTATTGGATGCTTTCTTATCCATGATGACCTGATCCATTAGCTCGTTTGCCATGGTTATAGCTTCATGAATTGTCTTAGGTTTCGATGCTGTAACGTTTGCCTTGACCTTTTTGGGCAAACCATCTTTGTACATTTCAATCTTCCGTTCTTCGGTTGGAACCAATTCAGGACATAGCAAAACTAATTCCATGAATCGCTGATTGTAGTTGGTGATTTCAGTACCAACAACCTTCAGACTTCGTAATTCATCTTCCAACTTCCTAACCTCGTTCCTTGGACAATATTCGTTGATTAACATTGTTTTGAATTCTTCCCATGGAGTATCATAAGCTACATCTCCTCCTACAGCCTTCACATAATTTTTCCACCACGTGAGTGCACTATCTTGTAAAGTGCATGATGCATACTTGGTCATGTCCTTTTCAACACAACCACTGATTTTAAACACAGTCTCCATCTTTTCTATCCATCGGGTTAAACCGATCGGTCCTTCTGTTCCACTGAATGATGAGGGCTTGCAAGCTTGAAAAGTTTTGTAAGTGCACCCCACACGAGGATTTGGGTTAACTGCAGCACCTCTTGCAGCCTCGACCCATAACATTCTGTCGTTCACTCGCTGATTGATGAGTTCCTGGATTTCTTGTTCCGTCATTCGGTTCAATCGCGCCATATTCTTCTATAAGAATGAAAAGAAAATAATTATTCACATGGAATATTATAGATGTAGTGTATATTTACAGTACATTATAGCTTATTAATAATATGAACCAGGTATTATTATAAAAGCCTTTTCTTCTTATTAGCGTTTTATAATTATATCTAGGGTAGTACCTACCCGTTAATGTCCATACTTAATAGCTTAGTACAGAATCAATTACTACCATCTAAATAATACTTAACCATGGAAAATTATTGCATTTCACACTTCACTATTTTACATATGCTTATCTTACATCGAACATTAAGCAAACCACACTAATAATATTATACAAAACATTATATGATCCCATGGTTTAATACGGCAGCGCATTGTTTGGTCTATTTTCTAGGACGTTTAGGTTCAAAGAATCGCTTAACGCTTATCCTGGCTGTCTGCCTATATTTTGGCTGTGGGACTGAAGAACTGGATGCCAGGATAGAACGAATAGGAATAGCGGGAATAGGGGTGGTAGTGTCTAGTGGAGTTGGTGCCACATCATCCTTACTAAACTCGGGATTTGAATTTTCTAATTCATTAGCCTTTCGTTTCTTTCCTAGTTCGAACTCGTCTTTTGTAATTTCCTGTATTTCTTCCTCGGGTTCACTTTCCTCCTCGGGTTCACTTTCCTCCTCGGGTTCACTTTCCTCCTCGGGTTCACTTTCCGGGTTTTCTATAGTCGGTTCATCCGGAATTTGTGAGTCTTCCCCAAAGATATTATTTTCGTCATCGGATAGGTTAATGACTGGAACACCATCTAAAGATTCTGGTTCGGAGTCGCTGAATGTGATAACAAGTTTTGAGCCCGACATCTATCACACAACAACTAACCCATTAGTACTACATAATATTTACATATAAATTTTAACCAACAATGATAAGCAATGGTTTTTAAATCAGACCCGGTCAAAGTCCAGACTTACTAATGTATCCTAACGACTTATCAGTTAGACACACTAATGCAAACCTGGTTCGCTAAGACCACCGCTCTGATACCACATGTCATAACCCGTCCTTAACCATAAGAACAAGTTAGATAACGTATGATTTCATTGCGAGGTATTGACCTCTATATGCGACATTTTTAAAAGAACAACTGCATTTATTTTACATTACAAACCATAACTCTTATGATAATACAAGCTTTAGACAATATAAAGATGATTATCGTTTAGCGATAATCTTAGACTTACAAACTTTACATGTGATGATAACAATACGATTTCTAGCATATTTTACATTACAATTCCTCGGATATGCAGTTTTATTTTTGACACAAATATGCATACTCAAGATCTTGCTTAAGTTCAACATGTTGCAGCGGAAGCTTTTAGTTATCACCTGAGAATAGACATGTTTAAAACGTCAACATAAAGTTGGTGAGATATAGGTTTAATGCCGGCAGCAATATATATATAGACCACAAGATTTCATATATAAACATTTTAATAAAAATATTCTAAGTGGTTGAGCACTTGGTAACCATACTTAACATTTAATCACATCGCATATTCCCTTTATTATGAAATCTTACTACACCGTACCAAGTGTAGTCACAAAACGAAGTACTGTGCAACCGTTGAATACTGGTCGTCCAGTCCGGTTGGGGTTGTCAGGCCCGATAGATCTATCAACAGGATTCGCGTTTACAATACCGCTGTAAATAACAGTTACCAAGCTACAGGGAAGTATGCCAGTGGTACAACTCAACGTAGAATATATTTTTCAGTTACTTGTGTCCATAACGTAAAACATAAAATACATGTATTCTCATCCCGAAATACTTAGAGTTTAAAAGTGGGACTATATACTCACTTTTGTCTTGAAGATATGTAATTTCGACTTGGTCTCCGATTGATATCACGAACCTATCCATATATAGTTTATCAATATATTTCCATTTTAAACAATCGTCACATATATATACTTATTATACTTTTAATACTTTTAATAATTCCTTAGTCCGTAGTTAGCAGTCCGATGTTAGTAATTCAATTTTAATGGTTCATTTTTAGTTGTTTAATAAACCCCCAATGAAATAAATAAAAACCCCCATCGTATATGTATTGGTCGAGATTAATCTTGACCCACGGTACCGGTGTTGTCAAATGACGTGTTGCGTACATAAAGTACCGGTGTTGTCAAATGACGTGTTGCGTACAATTATGGGATCTTATGATTAATCTTCTCGTATTGTTTACGGGTGATCCTGAACCATATAAAATTAAATTATGAGTACATATATATGAAATATCATGTTATTTTAAAAATATGTGATTTATTTAATTTTCTCCAATTATTTTCGTAGCTAAACTAGTCTTAGATATCCGATCTCGTTTTGGTCATAGTTTCTTCGTTACAACTCCGTTTTCGTTGGTTCAACTTGCCACTTCCTTGGATCGAGTCCCTCTTTAAGAATATGAACTGTAAATACCTTAGTTTGTATTCGAAATCACAGGTCATAGGTCAAACTTTAGTGAAACTTATGAAGTTAATCATTTTTGTTACAAAAATATCATTTAATGACCATTTTTCTAAAAATACTTATACTTTGAATTAAATCATGAAATTTTTATGTGTTAACATATTCATAAGAAATATCATTTTTCCAGAATATAAACCTCCAATTCAAAGTTCAAGATGGTTTTTAATTATCCAACCCAAAACAGCCCCCGGTTACACTCCGACGTCGTAAATTCAGTTTTTAAGGTGTTCTTTGAAAAACCAAGTTATACCTTGTTAAATTAGCATATATTTATGTTATATTATAGGTATTGAAGTATTTTAAAAGTTAAGTTAGAAGGATCTATTTAGTTTGCAAACAAGTTTGAAAACATTCAAACTATGTTCTTGTTGTTAAAATTTTATACCATAAAATAAGATAGCTATATATATATGAATCAAGTAAGGTTATGAACAAAGTTACTACCTCAAGTTACTTGGACAAGATTGCTGTAAAAGAGGAGTAAGAACCTAGAACCAAAAGGGTGATGGAATTGGATGAAAGATTGGAAGTAAGTTTGTGTTCTTGGAAAGGATTCTTGAAGTGTTTTTGTAAGGGTTTTCTTATGGTGATTAAGTAAGGTTTTTATGGCTAGATCTTCTTGGTAACTTGCTGGATTGTTATGGAGTTTAAGGTTCTTGAAAGAGTGTGTGTTTTTAGCTAGAAATTGGAAGTTAAAATGAATCAAAATGATGATCCATGAGTCTCCTTAAAAACGTGATATGGGGGGGGGGGCAAGGACAAAATTTTCAAGCTTGTAATCTTGTGTATTTGTCAAACAATCATACAAAAGCAATTACCTTATACCTAGGGTAGTAACAAGGGCTGGTTAGGTGGTGATTTGATGTGTATATAACAATAGTAAATACGTATAGGAGCTAGGTATGATACGAGTACATATACTCTAGATATACGTATAGAAATTTTGTGAAAAATGGAATGAGGATTCAAATATAGCTATCTTTTGTGAATACACTTATATTGTTTTATGTATTTAAGTCTTTAAAAAGTGATTAAATACATTACTTATACGATATATGTATAAACATTATAGATTATAAGTATTTATGTCAATTAACGTTACGTATGGTTATCGTTTTGAAAACTTAAGTTAGTAGTTTCAAAATATACTTATAACTTATTGTTATTAATACAAAATGAGATATTAAAACATTCTTAGGTCATGTTAAATATATATATATATACATATATATACACAAACGTATAATTATCATATGTTATATAGTTCGTGATATCATCGGTCAAACTAGACGGTCAAACGTTGTGTAAAACTCTTTTCAAAAACATAAATCTCAACAATTTGGATTGCTTATCATGTTGGTAAGGTTTAATTTATGTAAATATTAATCTTATAAGTATAAATTGATCGAAAAAGTCCGGGTCATTACAAATGCCGAGCATTTTTAGAAGTCATGAATGACATTTAACGTAATATAAGTCAGACGTTATATCCATAAATACAATAGATGACATAGAAATGTTAAGAATTTCAGAAGTCATGAATGACATTCCGCGGTTTCACTAACCAAGGTAGTCTTAAAAAAGATAAACTCGCATGAGTCGAAGAATACAATTAATTGAAACGGGAGTCCCTCTTGGATTCAGAACATAAGAAGGAGAGGTGCGTATATGAATTAATATATACATACTATAGGATAGAGTTAATCACATACAATAATACGCTATAGGTCGGGCTGTAGAGTAGACTCGCTAATGCACCTTGTTAGTCCCTAAAGAAGCCTAGATCGACCGGTTTGTGAGTTGATTAGTGGGTTAGAGGTATTAGTTATGGAAGAACACTTGAGAGAATAAGATAAGGTTTGTAGGTGCAAAATGGATAACTAGTTACATTAGAAGTGGGGAGGTTGTTTATATATGACAACCTCCCATGATACAAAAGTTACATAGTTACCATAGTAAAACAGTAAATACATTACATAATAAAGGTAAAACCGTGCACCACTAATCTACTACATAAACATATGTCAACAATCTCCCCCTTGGCGTGCGGTTTTCAAAAAATTTTATCAACCTAACATCAGCTTTGACTGGCACCTTCTGAGGCCTTCCTCTTGGCTTCCTCCTCAGCTTTCATTGCCTTGATCACATCACTTCCCGGCGTGTAGTTTCTTTCATAGTGTTTGGAAATAATGAACCTCTTCAAACTGGTGACATTATATGTGAACCTGGGCACATATTGTGAACCTGTAAAGTAATTCTTCTTTCTGTTGATTCCCAATGAGGTGTCAAACTGCCTCATGTATAACCTAAACTCCAGAAGTTCATTGATGTGATTTTCCATCACGTTTGTCATCAGCTTTTGATAGTTCCCAATGTTTTCTGTTCGTTTGCATATGTCGAAGAACTTTAGTGCGTGCTTGAGGGTCCCATCAGAGTATTTAGGCAGCTCGGATTTGTGAATGAATATTGGCTTTTTGATTTTGTTGCAAAAGATGAAACCTTCTTCAGGGCCGTCTAAGCAATAGCAAATCTTAAATGAAGATAAATCCATATTGTCGATGGTTTGATTTGGTGCAAAAAGCAGGATCTTCTTTCGGATCGATTCGACACCTAGCTGAAGATCGTATTGAGAGGCCAGCTTGATTCTTTCTTTCATAAACCTTCTCACCCTTTCAATTGCTGTTTCAATAACCCAAGTCTTTCTTATCTTGTCCCTTAACCAGTTATAGAGAAATAGTACATCCACCGGTTTGAGTTCAATCAAGTCATACTCTGAGAATGTGTACTCTTGGTCATTTGAGCGAATCACCTTGAAGAATGGGTTATAAACTTTGCTTGTCAAGGACCGGCAGAACACACTGTTAATGATAATGATCGGATACTCTTTCTAATCGTCCATGTCAAACTCATCCCAGTTTTTATAAACCCTCCTTTGAAATCAATAAGCCATCAGCATTTCTTTGTCTTTCAGATAATCGTAGCACCCAATTGGTTAGAACCTTTCAGCAACTGGTAGGTTTTTGTGTTTATCTTCACTCACAAAGATTTTGTATGCTTGTTCTTCCAGCCAACAGCCCTGTAGTACCGCTTCAGTTTGAGGTTCACCGAGTTGGATTGGTAGTGCTTTATGTTTGTTGAATTCTCCATGTTGAGGATCAGAAGACGTGGCTTGATCAGAGGTTGGTTGAGCGGTGGGTTTGGGAAATCTTGGAGCAGGTTCACCGGTGTATTCCTGAGTGACAAACCGATCAAAATCATCGAGATCTTCCTCATCAGGAGCTTCTAGGTTCACATAATTTTCTTTTGAGAATGCTCCTTCAATGATAACCGCCGGAGTTGTTTAAGGTTTAAGGTTTCTGAAATACTCTTCTTCTTCTTCTTCTTCTTCTTCTTCTTCTTCTTCTTCTTCTTCTTCTTCTTCTTCTTCTTCTTCTTCTTCTTCTTCTTCTTCAGTTTTAGGGATGATGAGTGGTGGTGCTGAAGTAACTATTGGTTCAGAAAGTGTGGTGATTGATTCGATTGACACCATGGCAAGAGTGGTTTCAGTTGAGGTAACCACTGCTTCAGACATTGCAGTATCAGTTTATTCTTCTTCCTTAACATCAACGAATATGATTTCATCAAAGTCATCATCATCATCAGAGTTAATTGTAATCACATCATGTCCTTTGGGGGTAGCGTCATCTTCTTCGACTGTGTATTCAACCCCTTCGATTAATCCCTCGGGCACATCAGTGTCATCAACTACTTCTTTCCCTTTCCTAGATGAGATGGGTGGAGTTTGTGTTTGACTTGGAGTATGAGTGATATGCTCTGTGGATCTTCCTTTGATATTCTCCCCCTCATGTTGGCCGCCGGCATCGGGGTCATCATGTCGCCGGGAGGAAGATGGTTGATCAACACGACACGAGATTGGTTCAAGTACTGGAGGATAATTCGGGATGAGTTGAAGAGAGTTGAGAAGACCAAGGATAGCTTTCCTGATCTAGTCACCCTTAGAAAGATTGACTGAGAGAAGATAAGCGTGAAATTCGTTTTCCCGTTGAATATACATGAGATTTGGTTGATGAGTGACAGTCTGGGTGATAGGAGATGATGTCATGGTTGGGGGTGATAATGGTAGTGGTGAAGCATTAAGATCAAGTGGTGGTGAAAGAACTGTGGAGATAATTGGTGAGGATATGATGGAGCCCTGCAAAGAAATGTTAGTGAAAGCAGCCTGAGATTCTTGGTGAAACTCAGTTGTCACCACTGTTGAGCTAGAAAGCTGAGCAGTGAGGCCTGCTAAAACAGGACTTCCAAGCGATCTTAGAGAAGCAATTTTCGCAGATTTACAAGTCTCT